>NC_072468.1:13757804-14097324 GCF_027596085.1 Anoplopoma fimbria | reverse complement strand
GACATCCTCTGTCCCAGAACCCTCACATTGGCACAGGAAAAACTCCCCTAAAACACCCCTTTAACAGGGAGAAAAAAGGAAGAAACCTATGGGAGAGTGACAGAGGAGGGATCCTTCTCCCAGGATGGACAGAATGCAATAGATGTCATGTGTACAGAATGAACAGCATAAGAGATACAACATATTCAATGTTATGACTTAAATTATTCATATAATAAGAGTAGTAAGCAGAGTAACAAAGGAAAAAATTAAGACTACTTATAATAACAGCAGCAATTATTATAGTAGAATTATAATTATGAAATGGGGAATAGTAATAGTAATGTGACTAATAATAATAATTGAAGTAGCAGTGGATGTCAGCCGGGTCACAGCAGGAGGCCCGACTACGGTCCAGGTACCACAACGATTCATGGAAACCTGCAAAGCAAGAAAGCAAAAAGGGCTTCAGGGTGGAAGCAAAGCCAATATGCGTAATGGTACAGGTAATAGTAATAGTAATCCATCCATCCATTTTCATCCTAAGAAGGGTCATCCAGACGTCCTTCTCCCCAGCAACACTTTCCAGCTCCTCCTGGGGGACCCCGAGGCGTTCCCAGGCCAGACGAGATATATAATCCCTCCAGCGTGTTCTGGGTCTACCCCAGGGCCTCTTACCAGTTGGACGTGCCTGGAAAACCTCTAAAGGGAGGCGTCCAGGGGGCATCTTGATCAGATGCCCGAACCACCTCAGCTGGCCCCTTTCGACGCGAAGGAGCAGCGGCTCTACTCCGAGTTCCCTCCAGATGTCTGAGCTCCTCACCCTATCTCTAAGGCTGAGCCCAGCTACCCTACGAAGGAAGCTCATTTCGGCCGCTTGTATCCGCAATCTCATTCTTTCGGTCACTACCCAAAGCTCATGACCATAGGTGAGGGTTGGAACTTAGATGGACTGATAAATTGAGAGCTTTGCCTTACGGCTCAGCTCCTTCTTCACCACAATGGTCCGGTACAACGCCTGCATCACTGCTGACGCTGCACCGAACCGCATGTCCATCTCCTGTTCCATTTTACCCTCACTCTTGAATAAGATCCCGAGATACTTAAACTCCCTCGCTTGGGGCAGTGACTCACTCCCAACCCAGAGGGTGCAATCCACCGTTTTCTGGAAGAGAACCATGGCCTCAGACTTGGAGGTACTGGACGGGTTCCGTATCATACGGGCAGACAGGACAACTGAGAGCGGTAAGAGGAAGGGAGGAGGTCTGGCAGTGTTTGTTGTGTGGTGTAACTCTGGGCACATCACTGTTAAGGAACAAACCTGTACAGAGGACATTGAGCTGTTGGCCGTTAGCATGAGGCCAAACTATCTACCAAGGGAATTTTCGCATGTTAGAGAATGAGGAGTGTAGCGCTCTGGCGGGGGCCCGCAGAATTGGCAGAGGAGGCGAAGGCGAGGGGCAAACAAGGCTCTGGCCATGGGTTTTCCCTCCTCGTTGAGAGGAGGCTCTTGTTGGCTGTCTTGAGGTCGGCTATGAAGATAGTGAGTCATGGAAGACAGGGCATAATTAGTTTGGGAAATCAAAATTGAGGGCTGCACGGTGGTGTAGTGGTTAGCACTGTTGCCTCACAGCAAGAGGGGCCTGGGTTCAATTCCCGGGCTGGACAACCTTCTGTGAGGAGTTTGCATGTTCTCCCTGTGTCAGCGTGGGTTCTCTCCGGGTTCTCTGGCTTCCTCCCACAGTCCAAAGACATGCAGCTTAGGTGCATTGAAGACTCTAAATTGCCCGTAGGTGTGGATGTGAGTGTGAATGGTTGTTTGTCTCTATATGTCAGCCCTGCGACAGACTGGCGACCTGTCCAGGGTGTACCCTGCCTTCGCCCATTGACAGCTGAGATCGGCTCCAGCACCCCTGCGACCCTTAACTGGATAAGCAGGTTACGGAAAATGGATGGAAATGGAAATCAAAATGAATGTTCCTTTCCTATCTCTTAGTGTGTTTTAAGAATATAGAGAAGTAGTAAGAGCTGGTAAGAGGCCCCGGGGAAGACCCAGAACACGCTGGAGAGATTATATATCTCGTCTGGCCTGGGAACGCCTCGGGGTTCCCCAGGAGGAGCTGGAAAGTGTTGCTGGGGAGAAGGACGTCTGGAGGACCCTCCTTAGCTTGCTGCCCCCGCGACCCGGCCCCGGATAAGCGGAAGGAGATGGATGGATGGATGGAGAAGTAGTGAGAAGTAATTGTTACATTAGCTATAGTGAGGTCATGCAAAGGATAAAAATAATCTTTGCGTGTAGTGACCTCGCCACCTCTGAGAAACCCATAAAAAGCTGTGAGGATGACTTATCAGATCGCATATATTACAAATAAATTGTCACAAAAAAATAATTTGTTTCCTTGCCAGTGTTTACCCCACAGAAGAGAAGCTATAACAATTGGGTACATTTCCAATACAGCAGTAGAAGAAGTGTGAGATGGCAAGGCCAGTTCTTCTTGCCATACATCGGCGAACCACCGATTATTGAAAAAAAACAAAAAACAACAGAACATACTGTATATAACTTGGTAGCTAGTGAAGATTCCAGTTTCTCGTTATAAAAGAATGAGATGCCATTCCATTTATCACGCAGAAGAGACCAGAAACGGAGCTCGGATCTGCAGCCTGCATTCAGGCTCACCATGTCATGGAGTTTTTCCACAGATTTGGAGAGTGTGGATATGAAGGAGCATCATTGGCGAATAATACGCATTGCAAAATTAAGATGCCTGAACAAAGAAAGCAATTCTCTCTTTGAAATTGCTACTGCGTCCTGCGCTTTTCTCATCTCCTCTCAAATGCGATTACATTTTTCAAGAGGCAGGGAATTGATGCCTAGGAATTCTTGTCCGTAAGCGAGCCTGCCGTTTTCTCTTCACAAAACTTTGAATTTGGATTGTCCACTAAGAGAAAATCATCTAAGAGATGAAGTACAAAAGGGAATTTACAGTTATTCAGAAGAATCCAGCAGAGCGCCTCTGACAAACTATCAAATATGTTTGGGCTACTATGACAACCAAAGGTGAGCCTCACTTAGAAATACATTTTATCTCTCCATTTAACACCAAATAGAAGCCATTGCGAAGGGTGTAAAGGCATGACTTTGAAAGCGTCTGTAATATCTGCCTTCGCTAGCCACGTGCCTGTACTGGGCGACTGTGGCTCAGTGGAGAGCAGGGTCGTCCTCCAATCAGAGGATCGGCGGCTCGATCCCTGGCTCTGGCAGTCCATGTCGTTTGTCCTTGGGCAAGACACTCAACCCCGAGTTGCTCCCAAAGGCTGTGCCATCGGTGTATGGGTGTGAATGATTTGATAGATCCTGATGGGCAGGTGGCACCTTGCATGGTAGCCCCTGTCATCAGTGTATGAATGGGTATGAATGGGTGAATGATTAGTAATGTAAAAGCGCTTTGAGTGGTCGGAAGACTAGAAAAGCGCTATACAAGTACAGTCCATTTACCTGCTTTCTTAATAAACGTAGTGGGATCGTCAACTGAGGAAAAAAACAGGGAGAAGGGTGCCGAAGGAATGAGGTTATTGATGCTTTGAGCTTGATCATTTTGAGGTGCAGATAAATCGATGATTGGGCACATTTTCACAGAATATTTACACCCAGCTATGACTAATGGATAAATGTGGGCCGTTGGAAGCGGGGATTTAAAAAATGGACCAATCATGAATCCTTTCTTAACCTCTTTTTCCAGTAATGCATTAACTATCTCGGGCTCCTTCAAAGCAGATTGTGAATTTTTGCAAATTAATGACATTTTTTGGCAGCAAAGTCGAACCAGCTTTGAACCTTTGAAACAGTCCTGTGATCAATTACATGACAAAACAGCGGTTGTTATTTTTAAAGCTTTCCCCAGCTCTGGGACATTGACCAGGGTTAATGGCTTTATTTTTCATTTTCCCTTCTCATAAGGCGGGTTCGTCTTGGGCACACAGATTTTGAATGCCCGTCTCTGCAGTAGCTTAGTCTCTTCTGGCTGGGGGCTTGGGGAAGGGCTTGGGAGAGGCCCTGGTGGTTGGCCTAAATCCACAGATTTCAGGCTCCGATTGGGGGAGTAAGAGAAGGAGCCACAGATTGAGCAGGAGAGCGCTTGATGCCCCGTGAAATGCCTACTTATGAGAGCCAAGTCAACTACTGACCAATCCAATCTCTGGTTGAATCTCTGTATTAATATGGCAGCTTTGCAGAAGACGACTTGTGGTATTCTTAAAAAAGTGTTCCTCTGTAGGTCATGGCCAGATTGTAAACGATGGCAAGATAAGTGTCCAGCTCGGCTCTACGGTTTGGATAAAATTGACTTGCAGAGGGTGCCGAGCCAGAATCCTGGGCTTGGATTCTGAAGTTTATTTTGGCGAGTGATGACTCGATGCTGGACAGGGCTAACAAGACAGATTCATCGCTGGGCCTGGGACTCGTCCTCGTTTGGTGGGCGGAGCGGCGGACGGAGCTGGTACTTGCAGGAGCAGTATTTCCTTTTGACAGCGGCTTCTGAAGACAGAGGAGATGGAAGGATCTGCAGATGAGGGTTCGTTATGGATGTTTTCCACGAGCAATACGTAAAGCTCTTCTTGAGAAGCTCCAAATGGAGCCTTAATATTATTCTTGAATAAGGCTTCCAGGAGCCTGGGCACTGGCCATTCGTTGCTGGGAGTATTTAAATTTTTACTTGCCAGACGAGAGCTTTGGCGGGTGGAAACAATGCTTTCTTCATGAAAAACTTCCTCTGGTTCGGTTTGCTGGTGTGGTGAATCCATGATGCAATCGATCTGCCATTGAGCATCATCATGGATGGTATCGACATGACGAGCAGCAGGTTAAGTTGAAGCAAGTACACTGACAGCCTGGTCATTCTTATGTGGGGGAGCTTGCGCATAAGAATCAGCAAGGATAGGCAGGCAGAAACAGCTTTAAATAGGGCGCCCTGTATGAGATTTGCCAATAGATGCATAGGAGGGAATCAGCTAATCCATCAGTTTATGTAGCTGGGATTGTGAGCAGAGCTTCACTTAGTGGCCTGACTAAACTAACACTATGCTCAATTAAAAGCTTTTCTCCATGGAAAATATGTTTTTGCTCTTTTTGTAAGAGTTTGGTTGACAGAAGGTTAATCCATTAACCTGCCACAGATTTTTGAAAGTGAAATCCTCTCCTCTCTCACACAGCGAACGATGTGATGCTCAGTCCTCTGAAATTGTCTCAGTCCAAAAGTAGATATTCGTTATATCTATATAAGATAGATGTAATATTTTATGTATCTGCATAATAATAATCTATGCAGCAAAGTAACAGCACTTTAAAACAATTCTATAACCACAATAACACAACATTATATGTTCCATTTTTTTTAGGTTGATGAGGTCAGCGCTATACAAGTACAGTCCATTTACTTTGGTGCTCATGGTTTCTGTATTATAAATTGAACAAAAGACTTGGCATCTGAGATTTTACAATATCTAACTTTTGGGATTATTTAATAATAATAATTAAGCCTTTATTAGTCCCACAATGGGGAAATTACAATTCTCTGCATTTGACCCATCCCGGAGCAGTGGGCTGCAAATGAACCGCCCGGGGAGCAATTTGGGGTTAGGTGTCTCGCTCAAGGACACCTCGGCATGTTGCCTGTAGAGGGCTTTGAACCACCAACCTTGTGGTTGTGGGTCAAGCGCTCTACCTCATGTGCCACAGCCAGCCCAATTTGTATATTGTCATGGAACTTTGTATGTCCTTTTGTTTTGTTGTTATGAGTTATTTTTGATAGTTGAGTAGTTATAAATAAATGCATAATATTGAAATGGCTTTGTCCTGTGTTTGCTTGATAACATATCCAACACTAAACTTTTAGATCTATGTTATCCAGCTCTACATTGACATTAATATTAAGATGTACAAGGCTTTCAAGTAACTTTGATGTAAACCCATCTGTGTCATTGGACATTGACGCTCAAGGAAAAGGCTCCAGGAGAGTAATTTGTCTAGTATCAAGAAAGAAAAATCACACACAGGGTGGGAGGGGGAGGGAGGGGCAGTGGATGGGTCAAACAAACACAGACCCTTAAACCGAGACCCACTAAGTTCCAGTCTAAGTTCTTACTAAGTGGTTGTGTTGCCTAAACCTAGGTTAACGTATTTTTCTCAAGCCTAACTATATATTATTTACTAAACCCAGTGACGGCTTAGGTTCAGTCTGGGTGAACATTGGCTGTAGTTCGCCGTGACGTGCGCTGAACCCCCCAGCTCCGGCGCAGCGCATGCTTCCTTCTTTGTGAAAGGGCACAAGCTTCAGTATGTTATGAGTTCAGAGGAGAACATGTTGAGTTTTCTCCAACACATCATACCATTGATTGAGCTAAATTTCCCCTTCTCCACCTTCATCTTTTTTCACAATAAAATACAAGTTATGTTAAACTAACTAATGTACTGTACTGACATTATAGATAAAAATCGTATCTTTTTGTTACATTGAAGGACTTTTAAAACAAAGCCATACATATTTGACTTGAGCTTGGCTATAGTTTATTTTGAAACAAGACTTTCCTCACTGCTTTGTCAGACATGCTTTTTGTCTTTGGCTGCAACTAAATTTTTTATTTGGCAGTCACAGCAGAAATTCTGAGCTAGCATCAGCAAAGTTGATAGAAGAAAGGGTTCAAGAGTTTAAAAGGCATTAAAATGGCTATCAATATTTATATTGGATAACCAAATTTAACTTACATAAAATTGACGTTGAGGCACCACCCTTTTTGACAAAGGGAACGTGAATCATTAATGTCTCATATTTATCGATGTACTAAACTATCCGTTTGGATCTCAGATAAATAACTATATCAATAACTAGAATCCCAAGCCTAATATCAATAATTGGTAGAGGTTTAAGGGGTTTTGGAGTTCTGTTTAGTAGAGGCTGGCAGCATACCATCTCTTGTCTTTTTGACCTCTGGGGGGTTAGGCTATCTACCCAGTTCGGTTAAGTACTACTTCTCCCTTACTTCTCCGCCATGGCTGCCTAGGTTAGAAAGAGGTAGGTTGGCTATGCCAACTTCCCCTTAACTGGTAAGGATCAGTGTAGTTGGGTCAATGAATGTTGCGGTAGGGCATACATACATCAAGCTCCACCCATTCTACCGATAGAGTCCAATGGAGGGCGGTGCCTGTGAGAGTTAGAACAAAGGTTATTGTAGTGTTACCCTTGCTCTATAAGAACAGGAGGAGCCTTTTCCCAAGAGGGCTGCTCACTGGAGAGGGTGAAGGATGACAGACGGCGTGTCGGCTGCCTAGTACTGAGGGGCTCACATGTATTTGAATAGGCAAGTCCTGATTGGCCGGCAATGCCTGTTCGTGATTGGAGGAGAGTATTACCCATAGAGTCCAGTAGAGGGTTCAGCCTGTGGCTATAGAACTAGGGTTACAATAATCTTAACCTCAATTAACACTAAAGAGAATTTGACTGCGAGAGTACGTACGGAAAACTAACGGACCAAGCCACAGACATTTAAACTCTGTCTGACACACAACTGTCTGAATAACTGTATAATGAGCTAAACAGGTGAGGCTAAGGATAACACCCAGAACAGCTACAGAATCAGCGTGATAAAAACTAAAAATCATCGTCACTCAAGGTCCATTGGAACCTGGGCATAAAATTAAATATCTTGATTACTGCTTCATACCACAGTATGTAACTTGGTGGTCACCCAGTTTTTTGACACAAATAGAACCACTTTTTGAAAGTCTGATCATCCTACATACTGCCTATATCTGCATCAGTGCACATGTGTTATCATTTATTTCAAAAGTTCAAACATCCAGCTACATTATCTTGTCTGTGTTCTAAGGATCTTAGTAGGATGTGCACATTTGTTTGCTCTCTATCATCTTTGGGGTGATATGTCTCCAGGAAAAAGACTCAACACAAGCAAACACTAAATTTGGCTTTTTATTTGCAAGCTTTAGTCAGTAAAATGTGATAACTCAAAGTCAAGACAATTACATCTCCTGTTTCTTACATTGAACTTTGTGAAAGAGCAAAAGGAAGTTTTCTTTTGGTAAAGAAATGTATGGATAAATGAAATCTATCTTTTCCCTCTAAATTTCCTTGGAGTTTTCCTGTGAGAGTAATGGTCTAAACATCTTGGCCAGCTTAGCTGTCAGGCCAGTCAGCAGACAGCCAAAGTCTAGCACAGCAATGTGCCAGAGGCCATTTTGGGTGTCACTGAGGCTGTTTTGTGTGTCTCATCTTGACAGAGCTGTAATATATCAACCTGCCGTGTAATCTGTCACCTCTGTCCACTCTAATTGTGTCTCCGGTGGCTGGAGATCACAGCTTTACTGTGTACTAGACCTCGCCAGTTAGCTGCAGACAGCGCCCCCGCTGGGTACGGAGGATCCAGGGCCAGTGTCACACCGCAGAGGCTTACACAGCCAGAGTAGGGGAAGCGTGAATGATTAATTCAATCAGCACCGCTCGCCAGATTTCCTCGGATTAAAAATAGAAATATGAATTCCAGGCTCATTCAATGTAAATTCAGATTAATTAAAACTGTATATCATTCAGCAAATAATTGGATCTCAATCATCTGTGTAATGAGAAGCGTTTGATTATTCTGCTGGGGAAAAAAAACATCCTAAAGTGATCAGACGTGTTTTTCCTCCTTTCTTTTCGAGTAGATGGAGTGCTCTTAGAATTGAATAAATGCCTGTGAAGTGGGAAGGAACCCAAGCACATGTTTCTGAATTCTGCGGACATGTGTATTTAATGGTGAACATGACATCTTGCACATTTGATGAAATGACGCAGCCATAAAATTCAAGAGTCTTGAGTTTGAAAATTTGACTAAGGATCATGATAAGGATCATATAGCTTCAATGAGGAGCAAGCTGATATGGAATACTGTCAGACAGGAAAGAATACAGGGATTTTAATAAACCTGTTGCCTGGTGAGATCCTGGAAGAAAATATTCATTGTGAATACTAATATTTCCTTGTTTGACAGTTGACATTCATCTCATGGTTCAACCTTAGGTTCTATATTCTGCTTTTATATGGTTCCACTGACAATGTGTTTCTTTTTTCCAACACAGGTAGACTGTGTTAGGAACCTGGTGGTGGTGGGGATGGAATGCGTCTGCTTTGTACTCCACAGCCAACCCCACCCCATCCCCAACGCAGCCGCTGACACAAACGCCACATCAGCACCAATTTCTTTACTATGGGCCAGATCAGGAGTGATTACTTACGGTGCCACCGAGATGGGTGAGACGAACCGGGAAGGTGGTGCTTGGTCTCAGCTGCTCCTGTAATTTGCAGTGACACCTCATTTTAAGAGCTTTCACCTACGAAGCCACAGTGGGAGCAGGCCACTGAGAAACTTAATCTAATCAGGACAGGGATATATTACCCTCTGTATTCCTCTGCTTTATGTCCATTATCTGATAGGAAATTAGATGTAAAATAGCACAATCTAAGGATTTATTCACATGTAGCCTTTAGCTGTGAATGGCCATTTATTTGTAGATTCATAATTCACATATGAAATGGCAAAACATTGAAACTGCTGCTTAAGTCACCACTGAACGGTTATCATGAGATAAAACTGTGTCTGCTCTGTAGTTGCTGAATGTATTTTTTCTCTCACAGCTTCACAGATACAAAATCTAATTATAAGGGCAGGGCAGACAATGAAAGTGCATGTGTGAGAACATTGCAAACAAGGGGCAGAGATTTTGACTGTATCCCAATAGAGGCAAGAGAAAGTTCAATATTGTGTTTGTTAATCAGGAGCTGGAGGCTTTCCTCTGGTCCCCCAACTTCACAACAGAGGAACAAGTCCCCAGTGGCCCACACAAAAAATCTGAAAAAAATACAAATACTGAATAGATTTGTTCAGGCTGTGCAGGTTTAGTGAGCCAAAAGAAAACTGCAGTAAGTAATGCTGTCATTTCTGATGACCTTGGACTCTAAAAAGCAGTACAATTTCCTGAGAGGTTGAAAGCTTCTCTAGGAACAAATCAGAGCTACAAAAAAAGCCCAAAACAAACCAAGGGCTCTCACTCGACCTTGACACATTCAACAACACCTCCTAAAATAGTGCTGACGCCAGCAGCACGGCTCTCTCTCTCTGTCAGTTTCAGCACACTGAACCATCATCATATTTTCTGAATTTAGCTAGTTTGGGCTCAGCATTGACGATGTGGACTGACTCAATATTTCTCAGGGCTCGCCAGCTAGCAAGATGGCTAATAATCCAAGCTAAACAGAAGCAAAAACTGTTCATTGTGCCCTGACTGACTGATTCATTACAGAATGTATCAAAGTTTCTATAAGCCCAAAACTAACGTGGCCACCTACGTTAGCGTAGTTTTTTAATGATGCACCGTTTTATAATTTATAGGAAAATAATTTAGCGGACCCCCTGGCAGAGTGTCAAGGACCCCACTTTGATAGTCACTGCCCTACAGTGAAAGGGAAATTGTATTACGTTACAATCTTGAAACCCTTCTCAATAAGCATTCTTGTGTGCAGTTGTGTCGTGGACTTGTGAAACGTCATCAGTCATAGATCAAGTACTGTCTAAATTCAAAGTCCACACTTAGCCAAGAACTCTCTGAATATTCTGAGTGGACCTCTGAGCTGAGATTATTTTGTAACGCAGCAGAAGTTTAGGTGCGTTGACCCTATCTGAGCTGGTGATGGTAACAATTACTTGTCCCCAATTACAAATTGAGTTTGTTGTTTCTTCCTGTACTTGGGAGTTTTGACTAGTAAAGTCAAAGGCTTCAAAAAAGGTTGGTTTTCTACAAAGACTTTGGTATTCTAGTCATCAATTAAGTCAGACCTCAAGTGTTTATCTTCTAAATGCACGGCATTCCCCAAAAAAGACTAGTAATTTTCCTGTTAAAATGTGGGTGCATTGGTGGCGCAGGGGTTATATTCTCACCAAAACCAGAGTTAAATTCCCAGGAACAGTGCCTCCACCTTGATCGCAGGTCCCAACCAACACAAAGGGTTGTGCTTCTCGGTGGGAAGCCAATTAGGGACCATGTCCCTGTAGTTACTCTTTCTGGTGCCTTCATGCACCAGAAGGAGGTTGAGGTTGTATTGTAGTTTTGGTGGGAGAATTATCTCCATTTTGTTGCTCATTATTACTACAGTTATGAATTATTTGGACTCTTTGTAACCACCCTATTATGCTCTTTTTCAGGTGCATATTTTTATCTCAAGTTACAGTTACAAAATGTTTACATGCGTTAATGCTCAAAACCCGCCTTGTTTTTCTCATCCTGGCTGTCCTGCAGCACCTCTTCTCACCCTCTCTGTGAAACGATCTGTTACAGCGTTTGCTTTCCCCCCCAGACAGCCAAGTCTGCCCTGATTGGTCAGCTAGCCTGCTCTGTTGCGATTGGTCAACCGCGCAGCGCATGTGTTGGAAATGTCCCGCTCCTTACCACCAACAGAATTTAGCTCCCTGAGCCCCAAAACACGGTCGTAGCTTTGATTAGCGATAGCATCTGTGCTCCCCTACCAGTATGAACGCAAGACAGTTATTAAAGTCAGGAGGAAGAAGCCGATAGACCCATCAACTATGCAACTACTAAGCAACTATGCTGTGCTGTAAAACACGAGTCCTCTTTATCTAAGAAGCTAAGAATTACTGTACACTCACGTAGCCTGTAAGTTAGCTACTAATACATGTTCCCTGTAAAATACAAATGTGTTTTGTTAGTGAGTTTGGTTATATTATGTAGAGCACAGCAGATTTAGAGATTACAGATTTGTGTTGATTACTGTAAAAACACTAGTACTACACAGTAACAATAGTACTATAAAATGTCATCTTAACTGTTACCTTTCTGCAAAAATGTAGCTGCATTTAACAATCCCCTCCTGGCTGTTGATCACACCATTTTATTTGAAGTAAAAATATTGCTTCCTGGATTAATATTTGTCCTATGCAGTGATGTTGCCTCCTGAGTCATTATTTGCTTTATTATAAAACAGTATTTTTTGTAAATCAGTGTCTTATTTCCCTCATCAGGTTTTGAAACAAATGAACCAGGTTCCAGTCCCTCCTACTATTCATGTTGTTTTTAACTGGCTTTGCTATGCATTCACCCTTCTTTGACTATGGGAACAAGACCTTATAGACAGATGTTCCTGCAGATGTTGTTGCTCTTCACGGTCCTCATTTTCATAATAATAAATGAAAAGGCACAACCTACAATAAAAGAATGCTCTAACATCATAAACAAAGTCAAAGGTTTACAAGAATGTCAGCCCAAAATCTGAAATTCTGGAGTTTTCATGAAACTGTAATGCTCTGTATTCCCCATAGTCCCCATAAGAGTATTTCATAAACCTCCACTGGCTCCCGGTCAAATACAGGATAGACTTATTACTCACCACCTACAAAGCCCTAAACAACCTGGCCCCTCCCTACCTTTCAGACCTCCTCCCCCTCCACGCCCCAACCCGTTGCCTCAGGTCCGCCGGTGCAAACACTCTGAAGACCATCAGGACCAAGCGCCGGACCTGGGGTGACAGGGCCTTCTCAGTTGCTGCACCCCCCCTCTGGAACGCCCTCCCCATCCACATCCGTCAGGCTCCCACCCTATCATCATTCAAACAAGCCCTCAAAACCCACCTCTTCAAACTCGCCTTCACCTGCTAACCCCTGCTCCCTTTCCCTCCCTACCCTCCACTACATGACTGAGCGCTTATAGTTAGGGCTGGTTCAGGTTCGCCTTGGTCCAGCCCCTAGATATGCTGCTATATGCCTAGACAGCCGAGGGACTACTTAGAATACACTGAGCTCCTCTCTCCTCTTCTCTCACTCCCTCTTTATGTATTAATCTCCTATTTATGCACATTACTGATTTTGCTTCTTCCCCGGAGTTCTTGTGCTTTCTCGCCTCGCAGGTTCCCAGGAATCGGGGTTATATTTGGACTGTCATCGTGCCACCTGCTGAGGCCCTGCTGACACCCACTACTACTACCACTATCATTATTAGTCACATTACTATTATTATTGCCTGTACTATTACGCTTATTGACTTGCTTCTACCCTGGAGTCTTTGTGCTTTCTCGCTTCGCAGGCTTCTATAAATCGTGGCTGTACCTGGACCGTGGTCGTGCATCCTGCTACGGCCCTGCTGACACCGACTGCTACCACCATTATTATTACTAGTCACATTACTATTACTATTACCTGTACCATTAAGCATTTTAGCTTTACTTCCACCCTGAAGCCCTTTTTGCTTTCTCGCTCTGCAGGTTTCCATGAATCATTGTGGTACCTGGACCGTAGTTGTGCCTCCTGCTGTGAGCCGACTGACACCCACTGCTACTTCGATTATTATTATTAATCACATTACTATCCCTATTTTCATAATTATAATTCTACTATAATAATTGCTGCTGTTATTATAAGTAGTCTTATTATATGAATCATTTATGTCATATACATTGAATGTGTTGTATCTCTGTTATGCTGTTCATTCTGTACACATGACATCTATTGCATTCTGTCCATCCTGGGAGAAGGATCCCTCCTCTGTCACTCTCCCATTGGTTTCTTCCTTTTTTCTCCCTGTTAAAGGGGTTTTTTAGGGGAGTTTTTCCTGTGCCGATGTGAGGGAAGGACAGAGGATGTCGCATGTGTACAGATTGTAAAGCCCTCTGAGGCAAATTTGTAATTTGTGATTCTGGGCTATACAAAATAAACTGAATTGAATTGAATTGAATTCCGCACAGCTTCTCCAGTTTTCTTTTTTTTACTAAAATGTTCTGTTTGTTTGTTTTGTTTGCTCCTTTGTGTTCTTTTTTTTGTTTTGTTTGTCTTCGCCCTATGTAAAGCGTCTTTGGGTATCTAGAAAAGCGCCATATAAAATTAAAGTATTATTATTATTATTATTAAGTCTACAATGTTAGCAAGTACTAAATCTAAAAATGAAACACCAAAGCACATTAAATGTATAACATACCTTAGCTTCTCAGGTGAGTATCCCTCAGAGTACCCCGGACAGCTGAGTACCAACAGATACCATCCTTTGAGAAGTCTGTGTGCCCTCTGAGACTGTTTGTGGACGGTCTATTGTCGGTCCTTCTGTGATGTACTCTAAAAGATGGAGACAAATTTATTCATTACAGCTAATATGAATCAGATGAAAACAGTCAACATCTATCAAGCTAAACAGTCACGTCCCGTGAAAAATCAACAGACAACAATATGCATGTAAGCACATGCACAAAGACTCACAATATTATTTTATGACACAAATACAGCCCGGCTGTCTAGCTATGAGTAAAATTTACGTTGTTCATCTTATGCTTTGATGTGTCTAGTTGACCTATTGTTGGGAGTTTAATGAAAGGAGCCCAGTGGCTAAGAGCCGAAGTAGCCAGGTAACAGTCATGAAAATAGCTACAAAGTTGGTGCCAATCTTTGGCCTTCCTTTCATCCACCAAGTCTTGTAAGAAAGCCAATATTACAGCCACGGAACACTGAAATGGAACTTCCTGAACATTTGAGCACCATTTCTCAAAAATTAACCATTTTCTTTCATAAAGGGACCTTTTTGAAGGGGCCCTGGCATTCTGGATGGTCTCAATTATGCTCAGAGGGATCCTCAGATTGAACCACTAACGGGCCAAGCCCACAGAGCCAGCCTCTCTGGGTGGGGATGAAATATCTCTCCGTGTGCCTGAGACAGCAGGTCCCTGCGTATTGGAAGGGGCCATGGCTCCTGGTAAAGGAGCTGGGTTATCTCTGCCAGCCAGTGCTTCGACGGCCAGTAAGGGGCTATGAGAATCACCGTCAGACCCTCTCTCCGCACTCTGGCTAGGGTCGGCGAAATCAGAGCTATTGGGGGGAATGCATACAATAGAGCACGAGGCCACTGGTGAGCCAGTGCGTCCACCCCCAGAGCTACACTCTGATCGCGTAGGGAGAAAAACAGGGGGCATAGAGGTCCACTGACGGCTGTCCGTAACGCTCCCAAACCTGGCTCACTATGCCTGGGTGAAGTCTCCATTCTGCATAAAGGGGGTTCCCCCTGGACAGAAGATCTGCTCCGCAATTCAGCATTCCCGGCACATGGGTGGCCTTCAGTGACAGAAAATGTTTGCTGCTCCAGACTATCAGTCTGTGTGCCAGCATGTGTAACCGAAGGGATCTCAAGCCTCCCTCTCTGTTGATATAAGCCACCACTGTGGTGTTGTCTGTCCGGACTAAAACATGATGTCCCCTCAGGAAAGGGAGGAAATGTTTCAGTGACAGATGTACAGCTACCAATTCCAGGTAATTTATGTGAGAAGAGAGCATGTGAGGATCCCATGTCCCATTCACCGCTCTCCCTTCGAACAAGCCTCCCCAGCCTGTTAGGGAGGCATCTGTTGTGACCACTTTTCTGCACAAAATAACCCCCATAGGCACTCTCCTCCATGGGATTAGTGCTGCTGAGCAAGCCACTGTGACTCTCACCATGTGAGAGCCATGACGACGTGGGTTTAGCCTGTGAGAAGCCACCCAACGCTGCATTCCCTTCAAAAGGGTCAGAGCAGACTGTATCTGCTGAGGAGACTGAGGTCCTTTGGAGTGCAGGGAACACTCCTGAGGACCTTTTTCAACTCTGTGGTGGCATCAGCCATCTTTTATGCAGTGGTCTGCTGGAGCAGCAGCATCTCAGCAGCAGACAAGAAGAGACTCAACAAGCTTGTCAGGAAGGCCAGCAGTGTGCTGGGGTGTCCACTGGATACGGTGGAGGTGGTGGGAGACAGGAGGATGATGGCCAAGCTGTCATCCCTGATGAACAACACCTCCCACCCCATGCAGGACACCCTGGCAGCTCTGTGCAGCTCCTTCAGCCACCGGCTGCTTCACCCCCGGTGTGTGAAGGAGAGGTACCGCAGGTCCTTCCTTCCTGCTGCTGTCAGGTTGCACAACCAACTCTGCTCCCAGCAGACCACATGACCACATGACAATAATAACATGACAATAAAAACCTGTGCAATACATTACACATCACACTGTGCAATAATAGTTAAAAAAGTTAAAAATAGTTAAAATTGTTGTTGTTTTTTTCTCTGTCTGTAAATATAATATTTCAGTTATTGTTGTTTTTTCTACTGTTTTTTTTATTGCTTATTTATAATACTTGTTTTATTTTATTTTTATTTTTCATTTTTTATCTTGTCTTCTTCTACTATGTCTCTTGTGTGCACTTTACTCTACGCTGTTGTAAGCCTGCCAATTTCCCTGCTGTGGGACTAATAAAGGATTATCTTATCTTATCTTATCTTATCTTATCTTATCTTATCTTATGTGCAAGCGTCCTATCGGTAACACTACTAGAGCTGATGCCATCAGCCCTGACAACCTTTGGCAAAGCCTGAGAGACACAAATTTGCCTCTGTGAAAAAGAGTCAAACAGTCTCTGAGAGCCTTTAACCTGTCCCCAGTCAGCCTCACTCTGGCCTGTGTCGAGTCTATAAATAGGCCTATAAAGGATTTGGTCTGACAAGGAAGAAGGACACTCTTTTCTTGGTTTATTTTGAAGCCTAGATTCACCAAATGTTCCATGAGTAACTTTGTGTGATCTGCTGCCCCCTGGCGGGAGGACGCCGCAATAAGCCAGTCGTCGATGTACGTTGCTACTCAGACGCCCCGCCTCCTGAGCGGTCCCACAGCCGCCTCGGTACATTTCACAAACACTCTCGGGCTCAGTGAGAGACCAAAGGGGAGGAGTAGATACTTGTAGCTTGTCCCCTGGAAGGCGAATCTGAGATACTTCCTGTGTGGTGGGTATATTGGGATGTGAAAGTAAGCGTCTTTGAGGTCGATTGAAGTGAACCAATCGCCCGGGCGCAGAAAACGCAGCAGAGCCGCGTGCGTTAACATCCTGAATTTGGATTTCCTGAGATGCTTGTTTAGATCTCGGAGGTCTAATATTGCATGCATGCCGCATCCCCCTTTTTTGGGCACCAGGAAATATCTTGAATAGAACCCACTCTGTCTGTGTTCGGGAGGAATAATTCTTATCACCCCTTTGTCTAGCAAGGAAGAAATCTCTTCCTGCAGAAAACTGGCGGCTTCGCCTAGGGACTGAATTATCCCTCTGAACTGTGCCGGTGTTACGGCGAATTGAAGCCTGTATCCCCTGCTTAATGTTCTCATAACCCACTCTGAGCTGGTGCATTCTGACCAGCTCGCTGTTCTCAGAGACAGCGGGCTGACAGGCCAGTCTGTCATAGAAGGAGTTAGAGCGCCCTCTAGTGGCATAGGGATGTAGCACCGCTTTTCCGGTACTACGCATGCGTGAGGCGGAGGGTTCGTCTATGCCCGAGGGAGGTGTCACTCCCTCTGGGAAATGAGGGACCAGCAAAGGCTTTATTTTTATTAACTGCGCCCTCGGCACATTGCCTGGATGCGACAGTTGGGACAACTTTAATGTTGTTAAACAGTGAAAAGTGCTTATGAGACATGCTTTGGGACCACTGAGGGTTCCCAACTGCTGAACACTGTCCCTGCATCTCTTCACGGGGCGCCGGGCCGGGTCGAACATCCCGTCGTCCAAATGCCGAATAGAACCGAGCTCTGTGAAACCGCTTGTGAACGGAGCCGCTGGAGTGAGCAAAGCCAGAGGGCGGGCGAGAGCCGCCTCGCTCATGACATCCAGGTTGGCTTTCAGGCTAGCTGTTTCTTCCTCCGTACCCCGTGAGCGGAGGCGGGGGTTGGTGGGTCAGACCGGGTGCCTTCTTGAGGGAAGGACTTTTTCTGCCATGGGCCCTTCGGAGCTGATGCTCTCGGCGGAGCCTGAGGGGCTGCTTGAGGTTTTGGCAGCCTGGGGATCCTGAAAGTGGGAGGTGGTCGTGCCACCGCCTGAGCGAAGGACTGGTGATGGACCGGAGGGGCGACAGAGGGCGGCTTCCTCGGCAGGCAGAGCTTTAGGGCTTCACCCTCCCTCTTTCTTTCTTCGCACCTCTTCTGCATCGACGTGACCGCCATGCCGAAGAGGCCCTGCGGAGTGTCGAGGAGGTCCTCCTTCTCTTTGGTGGACAGGGTGGTGAGATTCAGCCAGCGGGCTCTCTCCTGCAAAACCATCAACCCCATGGCTCTACCTTGTGACTGGATCGCTACCTTGTGCAGGTGGAGGCAGTGGTTAGTGATGATGCACACCTCTTCCCATAACGCCGGGTCAGGCGAAGCCGTCATCTCCTCCTCCAACTCGGCTTGGTATGCCATGAGGAGAGAAGTGGCATTGAGGGCCCGGACCGACATTGCAGCGGCCTTGTACGCCTTGTCTGTCAGGCTGGACTGGAAACAGTCCACTCTGCGGCCCAGGGGATGACAGGGATGTTTTCGGGTGGAGGTGAGCCGCCACCACGGCCTCCACTGGGGGCATGTTATGAAAGCCGTGGCTCTCCATTCCCTCACAGTCAAGCATGGAGCTGCCTGTCAGAGGATGCTTCTCTCTGTATGGTTTATTACGCCAAGAGACAGCAAACTCCTCCAGTAATTCTGGGAAGATTGGCAGGAGTTGTTTTCCCGTCCTCTTCACTTTAATTCAATTCAATTCAGTTTATTTTGTATAGCCCAGAATCACAAATTACAAATTTGCCTCAGAGGGCTTTACAATCTGTGCACATACGACATCCTCTGTCCTTCCCTCACATCGGCACAGGAAAAACTCCCCTAAAAAAACCCTTTAACAGGGAGAAAAAGGAAGAAACCTATGGGAGAACGACAGAGGAGGGATCCTTCTCCCAGGATGGACAGAATGCAATAGATGTCATGTGTACAGAATGAACAGCATAACAGAGATACAACACATTCAATGTATATGACATAAATGATTCATAAAATAAGACTACTTAATAATAACAGCAGCAATTATTACAGTAGAATTATAGTTATGAAAATAGGGATAGTAATGTGATTAATAATAATAATCGAAGTAGCAGTGGGTGTCAGTCGGCTCACAGCAGGAGCCACGACTACGGTCCAGGTTCCACAACGATTCATGGAAACCTGCAGAACGAGAAAGCAAAAGGGCTTCAGGGTGGAAGTAAAGCTAAAATGCTTAATGGTACAGGTAATAGTAATAGTAATGTGACTAGTAATAATAATGGTGGTAGCAGTCGGTGTCAGCAGGGCCGTAGCAGGATGCACGACCACGGTCCAGGTACAACCACGATTTATAGAAGCCTGCGAAGCGAGAAAGCACAAAGACTCCAGGGTACACGCAAGTCAATAAGCGTAATAGTACAGGCAATAATAATGGTAATGTGACTAATAATGATAGTGGTAGTAGTAGTGGGTGTCAGCAGGGCCTCAGTAGGTGGCACGATGACAGTCCAAATATAACCCTGATTCCTAGGAACCTGCGAGGCGAGAAAGCACAAGAACTCCGGGGAAGAAGCAAAATCAGTAATGTGCATAAATAGGAGATTAATACATAAAGATGGAGGAAGAGAAGGCTTTAACTTTTTCCCGTCATAACGGGAACGCGTCACCTCAGCCTGGACTTCGGGCCAACGGATCTTGAGCTTAGCCGTAGCGCATTTGCACATGTCCTGCAAGTCCAAGTCCAATATGGGGGAAGATGAGTCCCCATCACCCGCCGGACCCGCCATTGACTTTTGGGTTTTGCAACCCGGCCAGACATCAGAGAAGAGTCGTCATCGTCATCCTCGTCAGTCATGAGGAGTTCCGACCCGCCATCGGAGTCATCTGCCAGTTCAACTGAACAATCCAGCGGGTGTGCAGCGATGCTGCACCCGGCAAAATCGGCAAATCCTTGGGGCAGCGGTTCATCAATATCAAGTTGATCCCCCCAGCTCGGTCCAGCCTCAGCTTCGTAGGCCATCAACTCAGCTAGCTCCATCGGCTCTGGAGCTGCTGCTGTGGAAGCCAGAAGCGGGTTGCCGCGGACATATTCGTCTGACGAGCCAGGCGACGACGTAGCAATTTGAGGGAGAACCGGCCACAGTGTGTGCACTCCTCCGTGGACTCAAAGGTGGCTTGGGCATGTTTCAGGCCAAGACACATCACACACATCTGGTGAGTATCCCAGCTCGATATTTTATTCCCACAGGGGCAGGCTCGCGCCTGGGTTTTCTCATCTGCTTTATTATGGACAAGAGCAGCAGCCATGGTCACAAGCAGGGGTTATTAGCTGTGAAGCTAAAGTTAGGCTGTGTCCTATTGTTAGCCTGGCGTGGCTAGGGGATTGCGGGGGCCGACTGGGAGCGT
The DNA here is from genome assembly GCF_027596085.1 of Anoplopoma fimbria. Lineage (NCBI taxonomy): Eukaryota > Metazoa > Chordata > Actinopteri > Perciformes > Anoplopomatidae > Anoplopoma > Anoplopoma fimbria. The sequence goes on along the minus strand of NC_072468.1, from coordinate 14,077,047 downwards.
TGCGACTTCCAGGGGGGTTATACAGCGGGAGTATTGCTACTCTGTGTTATGTTAGCTAAGTGAAGCTAACTGCAGTTTGGAGAAAGTGTTTATACTTGTGTTTCTACCGCGGAGTGTTGCCACTCGGTTTGGCTAGCTGCTGAAAGTATTGCTACTTTCCACAGTTAGCAGCTCAGACTACTGTTTGGTGACAGACTAGAATGAGCGGTAACTCTCTGTTAACTGAGCAAACCGTGAACAAAGCGCCCGGTGAACGAGTTTTCGCTCGTGTCGATGGACAATTAAGCTAGGTCCCAGTTAGACAGTCTGAGAGATTAAGGTTGGAACTTCTGCTCGTAGCGAGAAGAGGTTTTTGAATGACTGGCAGCGCAGTGTCAAGCCCTTTTATAGGGGGAGGGTCTCCACCCTCCTTGACACTGACGTGCTTAGTTCCAGCCAATCTTGGCTGGCAGAATGCAATAGGAGCTTCTGATGAGGTCACGCCATAGGCATTCCCAATGTGAGACACGAAACGAATGCTATGAAAGAGAACTCCTTTAGGCGTGGACTTCAGGTTTTACACTCTACAGACCTTTTACATGAAAAAAAATATATATAACACACTTAAGGAGAGGGAAAAAGGGGAAAGGCATAATAGGGCCACTTTAAATGATCCTTCACAGCACCTGAATTATTTAGACATTAATGTAGACACTTTTGATCCTCAATATGGGAACAATAGGCAATGTACGCACCTGACAGAGATTTTCCTAAGATGACAATAGATTTTCAGTGACTGTGTTGGTGGAGATGACTTGGAAAAAAAGCTTTACATATTATTGAGCATAATGCATTCAAAGAGGTGATAAGGAGGCTGGGGTTATAATTGAAAATGAGCTAAAACTGGCTGACAAAAGCTCTGCTGAAGTGATTATTTTCTGAGGCCCCACCACGAGGAAAATTGGAATTCACTGTCAGTACTGCTCACCTGCTATTGTGATTCAGAAAATGTGTGGAAGTGAATGTGCTCTATTCAGCCAGCACACAATACAGGGAACACGAAACCCGAAAGACACGAAAAGTGTGTATTCAGATATACATCATGACCACAATGTTATTCTGTATGTATAAAAAAAAACTAAAATGGGTGATACTAGTATGACAGAAATAGACACTTTTAAAGCAGTTGGGTTGTTAAAATCTTCTTTAAATGTCTCAGAAACAAATCTACACATACAAGCCTTGATTTATTCCAGAGTACCAGGGCTGCTCTGCTTGAATCTGTACTGCTGTTTAGCACAAAATGAAAAAAAACTGACTTATTTAAAGACACAGAGGCCTCTATTGTGTCTTTGTTTATTAGAAGAACATAGGAGCTTATACTTAGTGTTAGATATTTGTCAATGTAAGAAACTGAAATGGTGGAAATAGACATACACACCCAGATTGCCAATCAACAATTCATAACTGTTCTTTTGTTGTGTTCACCATGACGGGTGAGCGAGCAGGTGGCGCTCTGCTATCAACACACATCAAATAGCCTACACATATGTCCCCTTGTCATCAACATATTTTGGGCACACAAACAGCGAAATATAGATTCACAAATGACAATGTTAAGTATTGATGCCTAACTGTCAGACACACACACACACACACACACACACACACACACACACACACACACACACACACACACACACACAATCCACCAACGTACACCCACACCATGGCTGTTCCCATTAACATCTAGCCTTGTGTTTTGGGGGTTTCCTCAGCACTCATAGCACAGCAATTGTGGTGCCGAGGGTTAGCTAATGAAGCAATGCCAAGACTAACAAGAAATACACTTACAGCTGGAAGAAAATCTGCTTTATTTTCAGCAACAATATTGTTCAAAAATCCCATTTGCCTGTTTCCTTTTTAATGCTTTCAGAGCGGTGTTCTGAAGCAGCTGAGCAGATTTCACACACAGGCAGATGTCTGTAAGGGAAGTGAACAGAAATGACTCAGGTCATTCTACCAAATATAAATCCTAAGGGCCTGTGTCTTTTTCTGAGCACCAGTGTCTTATTTTAATTTTTTCTAGGTGCTGCACCCAGCATCCACCTTTGTTGTGCGGCCACTCCGAACAGTTCAAGTTGAAAATCTCAAAAGTTTTCATAGGGGTGATGGTGGCATCAGAGTAGAAAATGGACGAGAAAGTTGTGTTGGCCATGTCTGTCTAACCTTCATATGTCAGACAGACATGATCATAACAAAGACTAAAAAACTGTGGGAGCAGATCGGCACAGATTGTTGCTGTTAAGTGTTGTCTTTTATCACCGTGCGCCTTGTCTCAGATGAATAGTCCTCCTTGCTCAAACATTACGGCTGTCAGATTGAGCCATGACAATATAATCCCTACAAATACGAAGCAAGATTTCTCTGGTTTGTGCTCAAGGGGAACAATATATATTAGCCTAAATAGATACTAACAAGCAAAGGGGCATACAACAGAGGATACAATGGTGATATGTCAAGATATTGTTGTCATAGAAACCACTAAAGCACAACATTTTTGCCTTAGTGCATTCATTTATGCTCCAGCATTCCTTTTGAGGTTTTGGTGAAACACTGTTTTGTACCTTAAAGATCAATTGGTGTTATTTTGCTTGTCATCGCCTGACTGGGGCCGCAGTTTGCTTTGTCTCATTTACATGACACACATCCATTCAAGCTACAAATTACAAGTTAATTAAACAATTGATCCCCAGCTCCTCCAGTCCATGTCGAGGTGTATGAATGGGTGTGAATGTAAATTAGTTTAGTCCTGATGGGCAGGTGACACCTTGCATGGTAGCTCCCATTGTATGAATGGTTGTGATGGGTGAATGATGACATGTACTGTAAAGCGCTTTGAGATGCCCAGAAGACAAGAATGGCACTATACAACTGCAAGTCGATTTATCATTCACCACATTACTCAAATCTTTGAATTATCCAAACCATGATGCAATAAGAAAAATAATTCCCAGAATACACTAGATATGACACCACCTACCAGAATAACATGAATATGGTAATTGGCAGAAGAAGAACAAAATGTAGTAATTACCAGAAAACTATAAATATGTAGCAATTGACAGAGAGCACCAAGGGGATTAGAAAATGACAATGAATATGAAGAAATTAGTAGAAATTATTATTATGCCCAGAATCGGGTATCAAATGAAATGTCTGAAGGCACCGACCTTCCAGGAGGGATACACAGCCATCTTTGAATCACCCAGATTATATATTCTCCCAGCACGTGAGGCAAATCCATCGATGAGGTGAGAGAGGCCGAGGAATAAGGGAGGACTAATAGTGGGAAACAGAGGCAGCAGGTAGTCATAATGCGCAGGGACGTCACAACACGAACGTATAGTAATCAGCAGAATACAATGAATATGAAGCAATTAGGAGAATATATGAATAAAAGCAATTAGCCAAATTATCATAAAAACATAAATAAAAGGCACAGGTAAGTGTGGAAATTGAAACTTGAACCAAATTGCAAATATGCTATGACTGCCATTGGAATGATGGAGCTGTGGACCTGCACTATGGGTGCTAAGGGGATGCTTAATGCTCCTACAGTCCTCCTACAGTACATGCATGGGGTGAGAGGTCTTGACCATGAATAACGTCAGCTTGGCTACCGTCCTCGTCTAAGCCACCTCCTCCATGGAATCAAAAGGGCAGAACAAAGCAGAGCTAGCCCTCTTTACCAGTTCATATAGTCTCTTTCTGTCCCTTTATGTGCTTCCACCTACCAAGTAGACCACAGTGTAGAGGACTGCAGATGCCACCACAGTGTCATAAATGTTCTAAATAGTGTCCTGCACCCTCCGTAGAAGTTCAGTTTCCTTAGCAAATGAAGACGACTTTGCCTCTTTTTATACAGAACATCTGTGTTGTTTAACCATTGTTTTTCTGGTGAACATCTAGGAATTGGATATTGAGATGATGAGAACATACAAGTACAGTGCCGGTTTGGTCTAGAGCGCCATCCTACGAAAGTCTATACCCAAATCCTACGAAAGTCTATACCAAAAGGAATACAGAGTGTATTCCTTTTGGTTCCCTTCTGAAACACATCGGACAATGGCTGTATCATCAGAGACCTTCTGGAGGTGACAGTTTTACGCATCATGTTTGAAATCTGATGTGTATATGGTGAAGAGAAAAGAAGAAAGCACCGTACCCTGTGAGGCACCCTGGGCAAACCACCACATGAGACACACGGTCTGTTACAGAGTGAATCCTTTGTGTCAAAGGAATGCACTGGCTCATCGTAGAAGAAGTTGCAACAGTATTTGGGATTTGTGATGTTGATGAATAGTTCAGCAATGACAAGGAGCTAGCTGGAATGAGGTCGGCATGACCCTGAATAACTGACTTGATGAGGTCAGCAATGGCCTTAGCTGGTTGATGACTGATTTTTTTAATTTCCTGCCAAGTCTAAATTAAAGGCTGGCCCCAAAGCGCTGGGGCAAAATACGGTGGATAAAGTCCTTTATGTGTGATAAATGTAAATACCAACCTGGCAAAAAGTACTACACATCAATTAATCACGATACAATACATGTCACCCATGTCATGCTATCACTGAACACATTCCACAAAGTTTAACAATAAAAGCATTGTTGGAAATGATACGTTAGAGGGCTTTGAAGTTGAGTAGTACTGTAGTCAGTGTAGTACTGTAGGACAGCATAATGGGGAATTTAACAAGACAAACAGAAAAAGATTTTTTAGAAAAACAACAATGAGGGGTATGCTAGTAACTAGCCATATGGAGCAGAGGAAATTGTAAACATGGCCTGTCTGATATGCCTCCTTCAATAACTGGCCTGATATCCTTTGATTGGTTGAGATTTATCAAGATCTATATAGAACTGATTGTTATTGTTTTCTCATTGAACAGGGGGATGCTGAGAGAATGACAACTCGCAGGCTGCAACGTGGCTATTTCAGGGACAGAAGGTGTGTAGCTTGGATGGAATAAACCAGAGACTGCACGGTGGCAATCCGGGCATCAAGACTTCCTCTTCAGGTGACCAGTCATTGTTTGCAGATGGATTAGAATTGTGAGATTGGAGTTGTATGGACGACGTTTATGACCAGAATAGCCAGTTTATAAGCCAATTTTAGGCCAATAAAAAGCTAAATCATCCTCAGAGTATAGCTGGTGGGCTCTAAGTTTGCATTTATGCCTCTTTTGCTCTCGTCAAGGAGTGTGTTTACCTTCATGCAACCAAATCCTGCTGATACGCGATTGGTCAATATTACTCTGACAACAAACGGACTACAAACGGAAAACAGAAAGCTTGTGATACTAATATCTTGTCATGTTGCATACAGATTCCTATATGCAGAATCGAATTACTGTGGCTTAAATTGTACCTCATTTGTACATCACTTTGGACAAAAGTATCTACCAAATACATAAATGTAATTGTTAAGTAACACGTTTTCCAAAATGATACCTGAATACAGTAAAGGGTGAAACACCAAGGTGTTGTCTGTATCTGTCTGGTTATTTGACCCAAAAAATATATTGGTTAATTAAGTTAATTTGCTCAGGTATTAATAACAATTATGTATTAACCAATGTTTCAAAATTATTAGAATAATAAATGATTATGTTTATTGAAACCACACCGTCAAGCTGCCTAAGTGTTAATTGAAATTGATTCTAAAATTAAAACCAGAGGTTTTAACAGTATGAAATTACTAGTTATAATTTTCCCAAGCCAAATTAGATTTTTCTTTAATCTATTTTTAATTTGGAGGTAACGCAGATAAATGTAAAGTTACTCTTCAGTGTCTTGGAAAAATGTAAAAGTTTTTGACAAAACGTTGAAAGGCGTTATTAGCCATACAGTCATGTTCCCCTCGATTGGTATGTCATGCAAGTTGCCGACTTCAATATTTGACCATATTCTGACCATCACGTACTTAACTCTGTATCATTATTCTTTAATAGATAGTTTCTATTTTGTGATCATTACAACCCACAGAGCAGATAAACATTATCTAACCAACACAACTCCTGCCAAGCTCCATACTGTAAGACTTGTTTTTACTTTGTACTTTTTGTTTAATAACTTAAACTTCACCTTGAAGTCAAATATTTTATGCTGGTATACTTGCACTCCAACAATTAGTGTACACAGTTATGATATTAACCGGGTTGGTTGTTGACCCCTCATTGTGTGTGTGTGTCTTCCTTATGCACAGAGCAGGTATACTGGTCATCACACAGGTATAGAGTGCTGAGGTCCTGAAGACAACAGGCTTGATAAATTGCACTATCTGCACGGACCCTCTGGGCGGCATGGAGGTCAAACACGGCCATCCGTCTGGGAGAGCAGCTTTTCACAGTTCCCTCAGAGAAACACATTTTACATTTGTATGGGCAAGGTCTAAAGCTGCTCCTTTTCCAAGGCTTTGCTAAAGCTCAGCCACAAGGGCAGCAGGCTCTCAAGTAAATAATAATGGTCCTATCCATCTTCCCGGATTGTAATGACAAATTATTTTTCTTTGGGCCCGCTAACTCTTTTTTTTTTACAGAACCAGGGATAGTGTAATATCTGGTTGACCAAGTTAACTCCTTGAACTTATTAAATTGAAAACATAAAACGGTGTGACGGCATTTTGGTCAACACAGTCAGGACAGACAAGCTCCAAACTCAGTTTATACCTAACACAAATGCAATAACATCAATATAAAACATGACAGATAATACTATAACTGACAAGTCGAAACGCAGTGACAGTGGTCATGTTCTGAGAATGGCACTGCAAAAAGATTGATTAAATTTAATGAAATGAGCAGAAATTATGTTGACCAACTCAGGTGTTTCAGTCAAATAGAAAATAAAAACCTGTGAAAGCTGTACTGCTTCCCAGCACACTACTGTAATACATACGGCTTTTACTAAACTTTGAAATGTGATCTTGCACACTTTCCTTAAAGAAAGGGACAATCCAGCAACAAGAAACTAATGATGAATTGTTGCAAGTCAAAGAAAACAGAAGTAGCCAATGAATTGCATACATGGTAAATGATAAATGGACTGTTCTTGCATACCTGTTTTAAGTCCTCCAACCACTCAAAGTGCTTAAACACTACATGTCATCATTCACCCATTCATACACCACAGGAACAGCCTGCAGGAGCAATGTGGGATTACGGCATTGCCCAAGGACACATTGACATGGACTAGCCGAAGCAGGGATCCAACCACCATACCTCTGATTGAAGGAGGACCCTTACTTGAGCCACAGTTGCCCCAGACCAGTACATTGGAATACAAATACCAATGCAAACATATGAAAATACTCCATTACAAGTTAAAGTCTGGAATTTAAAATCTTAACTCTGACTAGTAACTAAATTGTGTTAAAGTAAAAGTACATATTATATATTATCAGCAAAATGTATTTAAAGTATCAACAGTGAACAGTAAAAGCTTCTCCAGTCCATGTCAATGTGTCCAAGGGCACGATACTTAACCCCAATTTGCTCCTGAGTGACAAATGTTGGTATGAATAATAATAATAATAATAATAATAATAATAATAATAATAATAATTATTATAATCAATCCTTTATTAGTCCCACAATGGGGAAATTTACAATTCTCTGCATTTTAACCCATCCCGGAGGAGCAGTGGGCTGCTAAGAAGCGCCCGGGGAGCAACGGGGTTAGGTGTCTCGCTCAAGGACACTTCGGCATGTTGACTGTAGAGGCCGGGGTTCAAACCACCAACCTTGTGGTTGCAGGACGAGCGCTCTACCTCGTGAGCCACAGCCGCCCCTGAATGATCAGATAGAGTCCTGATGAGCAGGTGGCACCTTGCATGGTAGCCCCTGTCATCACTGTATGAATGGGTTAATGATGACATGTAGTGTTAAAGTGCTTTGAGTGGTCAGAAGCCTAGATAAGCTCTATACAAGTACAGTCCATTTACCATTTGTTTTGTCATAAGAGATAAGAGAGATAAGATAATCCTTTATTAGTCCCGCAGCGGGGAAATTTGCATGTGTCCACTGATGACCTCATACAATTCCTGTAGTAGTATTAAGGTTCAGTGTATTGTTATTGTCTTGTCTGAAGCGTAGCTGCAGCTCCAGCCTGACAGATTGTAAACATTATACACGTACTTTGATACATCTGTAACCGGCGATGTAAATGAAGTGCATAGGTCCACACTTAGTTTTCAGGAAACGATAAGTGGAATCAAAAAGCACATTTCTTTACGAAACCCCACCTTTTAAGGATTGGGAGCATTCTAAATACCCAACCCTAGTTATGTTGAGCAGGTGGATAGTGGTCACATGACTCATCTTTGTTGATGGAGGGATGAAGCTGCTTCAACCTCACCAGACAGAGCCCGGCAGCCCTTAAGTACATTGAATAGGCCCCCACCTGATACGCAATAGCCCCTGGGTGTCAATGTTTAATTAGAGGATGCAGCGAAAAGAGAAAAAAAATAACACCATGAAAGTGAATTTGTTGGAACAGCAATCAGGTAAACTTGTGTTCTCACCTTTTAAATTTTGAATTATTCAATTTATTTTGTATAGCCAAAAATCACAAATTACAAATCTGTAAATCTGTATTGGTTGCTATAATTTGCAGGTACAATCCTTAAATTGGTCAGTAAAGCAGGTTCTGGACCATCCTGCAGAGCCAACGCTCAGTGTAATATTTTATTATTTATTATAGGATACCTGCAGCCTGTAATCAACACAGGAATGTTTGCCCTGTAAAATAATATTCTCTAAATCAGAAATTATATTTCTTCACAAATAAAAAAAGTTATGATCAACAGTTCAATTATTTTTGAAAAAGCACAAACAATTGTATTGATAAATTATGACATTTAATTAAGCATTTGGCTCGTTCTGAACAGGCTGTGCACTCGGCTAACTATAAAGCAGGGATCTCTCTCTGTTGGTCTGTGCGTATGTCCTTCGTATATCTCTACCTCAAACTTGGCGGGTGTATTTCTGGGGACCCGAGGAAGTGCAGTGTCAAAGCATGTGACGTGTTCAATATTAATATTCCTGAAATAAAAAAGAAATAGCGTTCTGTGCAGCAACAGGGGCTTAAGAGCTCTACGGACCAAGCATGTTGTCTGCAGTGTGCTTTTACAATTCTTCAAACAGCACTTCTATGACTATGGATCAATGTTGTATTGTAGATTTCTTCAGGACTGGACTCTGATCCATCATATGGAATTTGGAGCAGATTAGAAAATATACACTCAAGTTACAACTACTTCCCGTTTCATTGTGAGGGGTGCTTTTTCCTTGCGCTCGCCTTTTTTGTCCACCTTTAAACTTCAGCTATCTCCCGTCTTGTTTGCAGCAGATGACGTAGAGCAGTGTATAAACAGTGTGAAACACTGCAGGGATAATGGTAGCCTGAGATTCACAGTTGGCTACGCTCAATCTGTAAAAATGCAGTATGAGCCATGAATCTAAAACAAACGACACACTACCTAAATGATTGAGTCTGTGGGATTTAATGCATTGCCTCACCTGCTAATGCTCCTTACTCCAGTCAGCACATTTGTCACCTTACCTCCCTTCCACCTCAGCAGATAAACATTAGAGCAAATGATGACTTTCCTCACCTAAACATATGGGGCTTCTCTCTCCCTTACTTTCACAGATGGAGTGAAGAGATAAAGAAAGGAAGTGAGAATGGGGAGAGAAAGTAAATGTGATTGTCTCAGGTTTTATTAAATGTGAGCTTCGTACTCTGAAGGTATATCTTGTCCTCCATAAAGAAGACACCCAAGTCAATGACATTTTGCTAATGAAGTAAATGTTGAATAAGCTTATCCTTGGTTTTTATGAAATAAGCCCTGGAGGAGTTCATAAATGCAATGGAGAAGGAGGGGTGAAGGTGGAGGGTGTGGTAATAGCAGCTGGGCAGATGATTAATCATTGGAGTGGATCAGTGGGGACGGTAGAGGTGTTTGGGTGACACTCCTCTGCTGATCTGTCCAATCCCTTCTACTAGGCTCACTGCTGATGAATACAAATACACAGTGGTACTGAATCAATGTTAATGATGATAGAGGCAACACGCTCTTACTACCATCTAGTCAAATACAGATTGGTCAGTTGCCCTACGCCTGAAACCATGACGCTGTATGAACACCTCTGGCATCAGTTTAGTGTGTGTTTGTTATCAACTTAGTTCGTTTTAGTCAACAAAACTACTTGGTTGGGTTTGGGAAAAGATTGATATACAACGTAAATTAAAACAAGCGACGTTGATGTTGGTTCTACATGGGACACGAACAGCTTTATGCTCCATCCATTCACCACGGCCTCCTCCCTATGCAGCCTTTAACGGGCTTTATAGTATGTCACCAGACTTCCTACTTTAATGACGCAATTACTGCGGCTATGTAGCGCGTCAGAGTTTGAAGTGTAGGGCCACTGACCAAACTGCCATATCTGACAACTTGGGAGTGAGAACGGGCTGCTGGAGGACTATGACCTTGGTGATACCTGCTTATTAGCAGCATTATTTTTAAGTATAAATGGCAATAGAAAAACAATTCAGTGCAGAAAATAAAGGAAGATTACGCTGTGCTCAGAGTGGAAAGGGGGGTGTCTACGTGCTATCTATATTTTAATTTAAAACAACATTTACAGTGTATAATTTCATAAAAAGACCCTAGAAATGTATGCGTTGTCTTTGACATCAGTAAAAGAAAAAACATAAACAACAGTTCCTGTTGGTGCAAATACATCCTTATTACGCATCAACTCTCAAACACCGAATCTTAATTTTCATAAAAACATTAATAATCCAGCTATTTAAAACATTTATAATATTGTTTTATTAAAAGCACAATAACATATTTAATCTGAAATGTGTAATTTGCTATTTTGATAGCTGATATGAGTAGCAGAGAGTGCGGTAAGTGAGTTTGGTCTAGGCCCCTGAGCTTTAATGGAAGGAATGTAAATGTTTAAACATAGCAGTGCCCCTGTGCCAGCTCTATAAAGAAATGCACATAAGAACAAGATGACTGGCCTGCACAAATCCCTGACCTCAACCCCATCCATCACCCCACCAACAGCCAGCTTTAAGCTGTACAATTTTATATTATATATATTCTATAAATTTTAATTTGATGATGCAGTTTTCAATTAAACGCCAGGGGAGTTTAGAAACTCATTATAAACTCAAAACAACTAACTAAAGACTAAATGAAGCAACTGTTTGAGAACTTTGTCTCTTTTCCTATAATATGTACCAGGTTTCAAAGTATTTTCCTTTGAAACTCTGAAAAGGATGAAGCATCAATTGATATTAAGAAAGTTGTTGTGTTTATGTTTACTATTATTCTATTACATTTACATTACATTACAGTCATTTAGCAGACGCTTTTCTCCAAAGCGACTTACAATCAGTACTATATTACATATCATTCACCCATTCACACACTGATGACAGGCTACCATGCAAGGTGCCACCATCAGACTCTAACTAACATTCATGCAACATCCAGTCCACACAAGCCTTCGGGAGCAACTTGGGGTTAAGCATCTTGCCCAAGGACACATCGACTGCCGAAGCCGGGTATCGAACCACCGACCCTCTGATTGGAGAACTACCTTGCTCTCCACTACGCCACAGCCGAGCCTATTATAATTATTATAGGTATTTCCTACTTTTAAATGTTTGATATTCTTGTTATGGGAGGCCACAATTATAATTTTTTTCTGTAATTTTGCAATTTTATTCAACAGTTCAATTTGCAATACATGTTCTGGTGTACTAAGTTATTAAAGGCTACAGTGTTCATACATTTGTATTTTATGCAGTATCAATGCTGAAAATACATAGCTATTTAAACTAAGAAATAATACATTATTATTATCATTACTGTGCGCAGAACATCTTTTTTGAGCAGAATAACAGCTTGTTGCAGACAACATTGTCAGCTTCCATGAGGGGAACAGTGTGATGACTCCCTTATTGCATCAGAAATTCCCTGCACAATGTCTGTGGCTAGGTGCTACTCAAAATTAAATTAAGCACGTTTGAGTACTGTGCTTTCAGTTTTAACCTGGACATCTAAGAAAGAGCCAGGCATTACTATCATCATAAAAAAAAGTCCCTGGACTTGCGCTGCAGTATCCGTGAAACACATTTGCGAACACAATTTCTCTGAACTGCAAAAATGACAAATATTTCATTATGAAAAGTGTTGTGTTTTAACCAGCTTTTTCTTCGCTCCCACTGCTCACAAGCCTGTGGCAAATCATACATCCGCTCAGTCATAATACTCTGTCCTGTTGGCAACCCTTCCAGTGGTCCCTCATGGTCAAGGAATTTTATGTTTCTTAAAAGCAGCTCCAGCACTGTCACTGCAATATTCTGGTCTGTTCAGATTGCGGTACAACTGGTCTTTTAATGAATATTCCGGTGTTTCATGTGATTGATGGTCCAGTACAGGTTAAGTGGCTCATGTCTGGATGCAAAAAATATCTGAGCAGGGTAAGTGATAAACTTCATATCACTAACAGCTGCAAGCTGGCTACAACATGATGGCCTTTAATCAATCAGACGACCATTTTATGATAAATAAGACCATTGATTTTCCCTAGAGGCAGTCACAATTAATGCGAGAATATGTGATTATGTGATTTCTGACTATAGTGACATTAAAGTCCAATCTCTCTCATTTTGAATGTTTGGACACAGTGACCAGTTTTGTGTGCATGTGTGTATGAACACGAAGAAAGTAAGATAAAATACCAGAACAACAGCAAAATCCTAAAATAAATGTTGAGCTAATCCAATATTTGTTGGATTAGTTTGGTTTGAAGTAGGTATATGCAACACATTCTCACTTGCAATTCATCTAACACCGCTGCTTGTTCAGTGGCCCTACGTTTCAATCTATGACCCACTAGGTACTCCTCTAGCGTCAGTTTTGATGTCAGTCTTTTCTTTTTTATAACATCTGTGTTCACAGGAAACATGCGGGAACTGTCGTACCAAGGAAGGATCTTTGGCTTTGAGAAACACCCACTGTCCGCATTTCTGAGTGCACAGGTGCTCCATGTGTGTGTGTGTTATATGTGTGAGAGCATTTGTCCCCAACAGCTGTTTTCATTCCATCTCTACGGTTGTAGTGTTAGTCGGTCCAAACCTAATTAACAGTGTCTGCGGAGAGAGAGCTGGTGCTGAGCGCTGGTGGTAATGTGATGTCACAGTGGATTAGGCTGATGGGCCGAATGAGTAGCGTGTTTTTGTGTATGTGAGTGTATGTGTGTGTGTGTGTGTGTGTGTGTGTGTGTGTGTGTGTGTTGGAGGGTGGCAGGCGACTCAGCTCAGTTTAGATCAGCTCAGCTGAGCTTTCTTTTTTAAATTTCAATAAAACGAGGCAGCAACCCAGTCATTTAGTGTTTTCTACTACTATAAAGGCCAGACTGTGTTTTAAATAAAAATTCCTTCATTCATTTTTCCGTAACCTGCTTATCCAGTTAAGGGTGGCAGGGTTCTGGAGCCGATCTCAGCTGTCAATGGGCGAGGGCTGACATATATAGACAGACAACCATTCACGCTCACATCCACACCTACGGGCAATTTAGAGTCTTCAATGAACCTTAGCTGCATGTCTTCGGACTGTGGGAGGAAGTCTGAGAACCCGGAGAGAATCCATGCTGACACGGGGAGAACATGCAAACTCCACACAGAAGGTTGTCTAGCCCGCGAATTGAACCCGGGCACCTCTTGCTGTGAGGCGACAGTGCTAACCACTACACAACCGTGCAGCCCTTATATAAAAATTAAATGGAATAAAAAAAATCAAGAACCTCATATGCTCAAATGGAACCTAAATGTTAACATAACAATTTCACGAATGTGTTTACTCCTGAAATTGGTTTAAAAATGTTAACTGCTTTAACATTTTTAATTTAACACATAAAAATCTCTAAATATTTCAGTTGAAAGTTTTCATTCATGAAATCTCATCATTAGAATAATTATGAAGCTAAACTTTAGAACTAAATTAAATTACAGATTTGGAGACCTTTTTTATGTATTCTCTCTATTTTGTGTTGTAAACTGTTGTAACCCTAATGTAATTTGCCAAATTCTGATTTAATTTCAATTCAGTTAAATGTATTTATGAAGCCCAAAATCACAAACCACAAATTTGCCTGAAAAGGGCTTTACAATCTGTACACATAGCACATCTTCTGTCCCAGGACCCTCACATTGGTACAGGGAAAATTCTAACTGAGGAGGGATCCCTTTCCCCGGATGGACACAATGGAATTACAACATAAGCAATCCACATGATAAATGATACATATGAGTGTAGTGAAAGCAGAAGTAGCACCAATAATAGAAAAATAATAGAAAAATTATGACAGCAGCAGTGGATATAATAGAATAATAATGAAAATAAAAGCAGTAATAGTAATAGAAATGTTACCAATAATAATTATGACAGTAGCAGTGGGTGTCAGAAGGGCCCCAGCAGGAGGTACAACCACAGTCCAGACATAACCACGATTCATGGAAACCGGCGGACGAGAAAGCACAAAGACTCCAGGAAAGAAGCAAATTCAGTAATGTGCAGTAATGGGACATGAATTAAAATATATATATAAACACATTTGATTATGTCATCGCAATCTGACTAAAATCAAATTAAGATTATTAATGAGCATAATATGCTGTTAAACCCACACAATGCCAGTCCAAGATTGTAACAGAGTCCCACATCAACAGTGATTCAAAACGAAGCCCAACATAAATAGTCCTCCTCAGAGACAAGCTTTAACTAATATTTAACCAGCATCAATTCACTACAATATTTTAGAGCTATTTAAAACACTCACTATGGGGATATCTCTGGTTTAGTCTATTCTTACAAAAGTAACTGTTGTGGGAAGGGGAAATCTTATTCTGTAACATGTCATGCCTCCTGCACCCCTCGCCTTTACCAAACACAATATTCCTAGGAGTTGAGAAGAAGGCGTCTTACACAGAAATCTCTCGTTGTGTGCTACAATTGTGAAAGGGTTACTCCAGATGTACGGACCATTCTAACGACATTGATGGAGTTCAACTCAGCATTAGGATGGGGAAGGTAATTTTTAATTCATATAACCCTACTAAATATGAAGTGGCCCATATAACAATTTTTGATCCAAACTATCTCAAATGCCTTGAAAATAGTTCTGTGAGTAATACTAAGCCTCAGTTGTGAGCATGTTACTAACCCACCCTGCACAGTTATAATCAAAGACATGCTATATGCTGCCATTGCTATCAATGATCCTTAATGCGAATGATAGTAAGCTATACTGGCTAAGTTAGCCAAGTGGTATGTAAGCTATTGTTAAATCCTATAAGCCTTAAATATTTAGTTTAATATAAGCTTAAGCTATGTTCAAGCTATTGTTAAATCAGCAAGTAAACAAAAGCCATTTCTAGTGTTAAAAAGTGTTAAAGTGGCCCTATTATGCATTTCCACTTTTTCCCTCTTCTTTAGTGTGTTATATATATTTTTTTACATGTAAAAGGTCCGTAAAGTGTAAAACCTGAAGTCCACGCCTAAAAGGAGTTATCCTCCCCCTCAACCACACTGCTCCTGAGCTGCCTGAAACGGCTCAAATTAATTCTCGCCTTCACTTCCGTAACATTATGAGGTCATGAATCAAATAATTTGCATAAACCTCCGCTAGTTTGGCCCGCCCTCAAACAAAGCTACAGAGAGAGGAGCTGGATTTTCGAAACGCTTACTGCTGAAAGATGATGGCGGTGCCAGGATCACAACCTGTAAGTAGATTTATTATTTGTGGATCATTAATGTTTAACACAACAAAGGTAGCTAACGTTACTAGCCGGTGTTCAAATGTTAACACAGTGCTCAGCTGTAGCCTCAGCTAACGCTGGCAGCTAACGTTATTGTGTTCTAATGGCTCTGCTAATCAGCTTTAGCCCCACTGCTAACACTGTGTAGAATATGAGGACTGAATATGTCCATGGTGAATAGTGTTCAAGTGAGGAGGTAGGTTTGTGATTACAAGCTGTAATGTTACTGCCACTATCCACTTTGGTTTGGCTAACTTTGTAGCTAGTTTCATGACTGTTACCCGGCTGTTTCTGCTCTGAGCCACTGGGCTCCTTTCATTAAACTGCCAACAATAGGTCAACTAGACACATCCCAGCATAAGGTGAACAACGTAAATTTTACTCATAGCTAGACAGCCGGGCTGTATTTGTGTCATAAAATAATATTGTGAGTCTTTGTGCATGTGCTTAAATGCATATTTGTTGTCTGCTGATTTTTCACGGGACATGACTGTTTAGCTTGATAGATGTTGACTGTTTTCATCTGATTCAAATTAGTTGTAATGAATACATTTGTTTATGTCTTTTAGAGGACATCACAGAAGAACTCGGCACCGACAACAGACCGTCCACAAACAGTCTCAGAGGGCACACAGACTTCTCAAAGGATGGTATCTGTTGGTACTCAGCTGTCCGGGGTACTCTAAGGGATACTCACCTGAGAAGCTAAGGTATGTTATACATTTAATGTTTCATTTTTAGATATAGTGCTTGCTAGACTTGTGAAATACTCGTATGGGGACTATATGGAATACAGAGCACTAGTTTCATGAAAACTCCAGAATTTCAGATTTTGGGCTGACATTCTTGTAAACCTTTGACTTTTTTATGATGTTAGAGCATTCTTTTATTGTAGGTTGTGTCTTTTCATTTATTATTATGAAAATGAGGACCGTCAGCAAACAACAACATCTTCAGGAACATCTGTCTATAAGTTCTTGTTCCCATATTCAAAGAAGGATGAATGCATAGCAAAGCCAGTTAAAACAGACCCTACATACTGCAAGTTGTAAAATAATATATATTTTTTGTAACAAACATAATACAATGAACATAAAATGTGAAATACCTTTAAAATTCAAATAAGGAAGGAAGCATACTAAGTTTAAAACAATAAAATGACGTCATAAAATGATGTTTTTGTCAGAGTACGTGGATGAACTGATGAGGCTTGGTGTTTGTCATCCCAGTGTGAGAGACCCTCAAAGGAGAAAGTGTTGCCCGCCATGTGTCCCTCTTCTGTCAAGGAGCAGCCTGAAGCCACCATTCTGACCAGCCAGATCAGGAAACTCCCTGAGTTTCTGAAATACAACGAGCCTCATGTGCTAAATATCACCAGCTGACAAAGCCACTGTAGTCGAGAGGCCGGTATCGCCTGTATGGAGAGGATCACACATCATTACCATTGCAGCTAAAAACTATCTATACAGTATGACAGTATTAACAAATGTTTCTTTTTCATTTATATTTTTTTATATTTGAAAAGAAATAAAGTAATTTGGAAGAAAATAAACAATTGTAATTTCTTCATTAGTTCAGGGCAAAACACAAAAACAAACTCGGGAACATTTTTACATTTTGTAAAACACTTTAACAAGTTTCGAAACACTTTTACAAGTTTTTTACGAAAATTACATTTTAGAAAAAACTTTTGCAAGTTCCGGAACAAAATAACATCTTAGAAAACATTTTTGCAAGTTCAAAAAAACATTTTTGCAAGTTCAAAAAAACATTTTTGCAAGTTCATTTTTCTTACGGAAAGGGAATGTCCAAGCTCCGATGTTGACCCGGAAGTGATAACGAAAGCGCTCGAATTCAAGTTCATTCATAGCGATTCAAGATGGACAGCGGTAGAGCAGCGTTTTGTCCGTTCTGTGGCCAACACATGAGACGATTAACACGGTTTTGTTTTTCGTGTGGCAGGTCTTTAGAGTGTTTAAATCGCGCTGACCAGACGGAAGGACTAGATGTGCTGCAGCAGTGCACACTCTATTTTCATGAGGGACACTCGTACGCTGCGATCGTGGACATGATGTCGTGTTTACATGATGTACAGATCAGTTTGAGGTCTCTG
The DNA here is from genome assembly GCF_027596085.1 of Anoplopoma fimbria. Classification (NCBI taxonomy): domain Eukaryota; kingdom Metazoa; phylum Chordata; class Actinopteri; order Perciformes; family Anoplopomatidae; genus Anoplopoma; species Anoplopoma fimbria. The sequence goes on along the minus strand of NC_072468.1, from coordinate 14,059,050 downwards.
AAAGGCAAACTTAATGACGCCGGGTTATACCGCAGAAGGAATTTCTCCTCTAGAGACGCAGTAATTAGGACAATACGTCTGGAACTTCGCGGACCTGGACAGCTGTTTGGCTACCGCACGATGTGGCAGGTACTCAAACAAAAGTACAAGTTGCAAGTGAGGAGGGATCTTGTAATGACTTTGCTCCGGGAGCTCAATCCTCAAGGGTGCGAGAGGAGAACACGCAGAAGGTTCGTAAGGAGAACCTACCACTCCATGGGACCCAACTATGTATGGCACGCGGATGGCTATGATAAACTCAAGCCATTCGGTTTGGCTCTTTCCGGGTGCATCGATGGGTTTTCGCGCAAAGTACTGTGGCTTGTTTGTGGACCAACGAATAATGACCCAACAGTGATCGCTCACTATTACTTATCATGTGTGCGAAACCTTGGTGTCATCCCCATGAGACTGAGGACTGATTGCGGCACGGAGAACGGGACCATGGCCGCAATTCAGTGTACCCTACGCCACCACCACAATGACTACTACTCTGGAGCGTCCAGCCACATGTATGGGTCATCCACAAGTAACCAGAGGATTGAGTCCTGGTGGTCCATATTCAGAAAGGGAAGGTACGTGGCCCTCGTTAAGTCATTCGATTATGGGTAACCTTCATTCATTCAAATATACGTTATAATTTTAAGCATATACATATTATTTTATCGATTTCTATAGGTCTCAGTTCTGGATGGAGTTATTTGCGGACCTTAGAGATGCCGGACACTTTAACGGGAGTCAAGAGCATCAGCGTCTACTGCGATATTGCTTCGGTGAGGTCATTCAGAGGGACTTGGATGAGTGTGTGAGACTGTGGAACAGTCACAGGATTCGTCCCTCCAGAACAGCATCATGTCCAGGAGGATTGCCTAATGAGCTCTACTACTTGCCACACAGGTAATACTTGATGGAACTGAAAATATTGCCATTTCGTTGGTGTAAGAAACATGAACTGAAGTTTAGCATTATTCTGTGTCAGTAGCTCATTTAACTTGAATGTGTTCAGTGTCTCACACTTGAACAATTAGCATTTGAACACCCCCCCCGCTAGGCCCCTTTGTCCTCTGTCGTCACCTCCCTCCCCCCCAATACCCCCTATAGTGTTGTCACCACTGACTGCATTCTCCGGTCCGTTCTTCAACTTTGGTGTACTCATTTAGATTCCATCAGATGGTATTTGTCTCCCTTTGATCTAAACATTTAATAAATGTAATATTCTGTTTAACACAGGTTTGGCTCCAGAGACTGTGGATTTAAAATTGAAGAAACTGAACTGGATGCCTTTCCTGAGGCTCAGCTGACAAGAGCTCCATGTGGGGACCCAAACATGCAGGAGTACTTGGACTTAGCCATGGAGCAAAATAATTTACAGAAGCCAGATCACTGGCAGTCTTCAACTGAACTGTATCTTAGACTAAAAGAAATTGCTCAGCTCTGAATTGATTGCAGGTTTATTGTAAATGTACACAAAGTGTCTGAATTTGACACCCAGTTTCAATTTTCCAAAGTGGCAATTAAACAAATAAGAATGCTAATCGTTTTAGATCCATTATTTTTCATGTTAACTGAAAAAAAAACACATTAAACTAGTCTCAGGGATCTAGGGTTAGGTTGTGAAGTCAAAAACAGCCAAATCCTGGACTATTTTGCATTCCAAAGTCCATTTGTGTCTTAAACACTCCGTAAGAATCTAGGAGTGGTAGTTTTAAGACATTTCCACAAGTGTTTGCCATTGGAAATGGCGAGTTATCTAGGAACTCTAATTGTGGAAGTGGGTCTAAGCCAGCTGGGGGAAGGGATCTCAGTCCAGTTGAAAACATCAACACGTCCTCCACAGACACAGCAGCCTCTCCTTCTGCAAAGAAATAAATGTTCAGACACACCATGGTATGTGGTTTTTCAAGTAGTTACAAAAAGCCTTACAAACCTTCACAATCCAGAAGATAGTCTGCCCAGTAGGCCAATGTTTGGTTTTCTTTCAGTCTTCTGTTACTTCCTGAAGGACTGAGATCAGGTTTGAAGACCCTCTCAAGGTCTAAGCCAGTGAGTTTCTTGTCGACGTGGCACAGGACAGGGGTCAGCAAAGCAGGGTGTTGCTTCAGTGCACCAAGAAACTCAAGGGCTGACAGACCATCTTTGAATCTGCAAAGTGAACACCAACACTGTTTCAATGCTGTGTAGTGCCTACTGCATTTAAATTATCTAAAGAAAACTTAAGGGTTCTCTCCCCGACAATTACAATCCACCTAAACAAATGTACATCTGGGGAAAATAGTTGTGTGTAAACCAATTACTTTGATTTGCACATGTCAAGGTGTTACAAACTGCTAAATTTCACATGGAGGAATGCCACAGAGGACAGGGTATAACAGATACACATGCCATGAGACACTTCAAACAAACATTTCATACATAAAACTGATCTGATCTTACCTGTCAATTACAGAGGAGTTGCGGTCAATGACGTGCCAATGGAGGTAGTCTGCCACAATCTCTTTTTTTTGTTCGACAGCAGCCACATGTCTAAGACAGCCAGCTGTCTGCAACATTGTGCTGTGTCTTAAAATACTGTCTCGCAGATCATCCAATGACGCAGCATTCTCAATCTGAAAGACATAAAGAGGCATAACCACCACAGTAGATAACTGGATATACTATCTTTTCCCATTTTTATTCAGTGACAGAAACAGCATGCTGTAACCCTTACCTTACCCGATCAAAAACGACATTACATATACTACAATACATTCTGTATGCTTATCCTGTAACGGAAGTAAACATGGTCTTAAAACAGTGCAAGAACAATGTTAAACTCTGTCCTTCCACATAGTAGACTTATGCTATTCTCACCTCTCGTAAAGCTTTCCCTATCTCATCATCAGTTATTAAATTAACTGATGGTTTGAATGAGGGCTGGCCCGCAAGATACTGAACAAGACCCTCTGACAGGAAATGGGGTCCTGGACCTCCATGTACTATTGAGACCGCGACCATCTTTCCTGCCAGGAAGTACTCATCCTCCCTAACGGCTGTGAATGAATTCATATTGCAAAATGAAAACATGAAATGCATTATATTCTTTAAGACAGAGGGAAAATGTAAATGTTTGATGATCATTAACCAACCATTAGCACAGCACACTAATAACCCTATGCATACCATTCGCATTGAAGACCAAGAACTTATGACCTTCTGGACCATCAAAAATAGGCCGGTCTTTCAGGAGTTTCATGAGAAGGGTCAAAAACTCCCTTCTAGGTCCACCGGTGTCAATGCCCTCCTCAAAAACTCCAGCATCATCTGTGAACCTGACCAGCATGTCACAGGCTTCTGAGTACGTTGAACGCTTGAATCCTCTGACAGCTCCGTCCCAAATATTGGACCTCGAAATGTTGAACCTGCTGACCTTCTTGTGGTCGATCAGAAGCGACAGGTTTGCTATAATCAAGGGAAGTGTAGTGCCTATCTCCTCCCTGTAATGACCAAAAGTGATTTAATTAATCAATATCAAATACAGTGCACACTTTTACAACAATTATTTAAATACCAGCAATATTGTACAATGGAAAAACTGGAATGCCACACTCAAAAAGCTAATTTTACACTGCTGTGTCTTGGAAATTCTCCACACTGACTACTGCAACCAGCTCCTCATCTTCTTCAACACCTGGTGAATACAGGTCTGTGTATTTTCTGTTGGGAAATTACAATAACATGTTTAAAATCTTACAAACACAACATTTCTTCCCCATGAATTAAATTGAAAGTATGCGAGTCACTATCATTTTTTTGTTTTACCTGTAGCAAGTCTTGTCTGACTGAGTTGGATCCATGTCCTCAGCATCTGATATGACCACAGTCGGAACCATTCCCGAAGGTCCTGGTTCATCTCTAAAACATGATAAAAAAAAAAAAGTACTAAAATTATTACTGGACTGCAAAAACCTGCTACGTGTGGGGAGGACGGCTGAAAAGATCATTGGAGTCGCTCTCCCCTGCGTCTCAGACGTCTACACCACAAGCTGCATCCGCAAGGCAACCAGCATCGTGGAAGACCCCACCCACCCCTCACAAACATTTTTTCTCAACTCTTTGATCTGGCAGAAGGTACCGTAACATACGGTCTGTCACTACCAGACTACAACAGCTTCTTCCCCCAGGACATACGACTCAGGGACTGATCTGATCACCTCTGTTGTATAGTGTCCTGCTTCACTGTTTTTGTATATTGTTGATACACTATTGCACCTCATGTAAGTAATAATACAGTCACTTAAGTATTTGCACTGAAAACTTCTTGGGAAACGTTATTTCACTGTACTGTGTATGTAATGACAAACCCTCTTGAATCTTGAATCACATGAATGAATATTGTTCTTCAGGCCTACAATAGTCATCTAAGAATGTGAATGAATACAATACAGGCAAGATTCTGATTGGTTGATAACCACAAGAAAATTTAAAAATTTTGACTGACAAAGACTAGATGCCAAAATGTACCAACCTTTCATCTCTAGGTTTAGGTCTGGGAGTACTTTGGTTTTGGGGTTCAAAAACCTGAGGGGACAGGCACACATTTATCAACAATTTGTAATAACTTCCATAACTGTTCCCTTACCACATAAATTGTGTGTGTGTATGTATGTGTACGCTATATACAGTATAAATATCAATGGTGAAAGGTTGTCAGTATTGTCATAGATAAATCAATAAACACATTTGTATGTAATTAAGTAAAATAAATAATTATGATGTACCACTGTGTCAGCTCGATTAAATTCGACTGTGCTCCTTGATGGGATGTCAATTTCAGAATCCGACTCTGAAGTATCATCCGCTACTGTAAAAACACAAGACAGATCATGTAGATACTGTAGATTATCAGTAGAGTATCCAAAATATGTGAAAAAATATTGAATCATGATATATGAGATCCACTAACCTCCTTTAAAATCAGTTTCAAGGCAAATGAAGAGGGTGATCCTGCCATATGGCCTTCCAAGCTCCTTTTTGTACTCGGCCAATTTGAATGGCCTTTCGGATCCAGGCAGATGGACCACCTCTGACCGGTCCGGATACAAAAGGATGTACTTTCCGTCTTGCACGTCCTTATTAAATTTTGTCATCTTCTGGACAGCTTGTTTGAGCAATTCTGGTGCTGCTATCTCTGGGTCAACAAATACTGGAAGCATTTTCCCTCTTAGAGGTTTTACCTCCGTTCCAATCCACACCATCAATCCAATGTTTATCTAATAAAAATGACAAAGATAAGATACATTTCATGTATTAAACATATGGAAAACAAAAGACTACCGGTACATAATACACAGAATGTAGTGTCCCTCCATGGTCAAATTTGTGCCACCAGTTTCATAATGAGCCGAACATGTCCATAAGCTTGAAGCTCTCAAAATACTTTTGCCCAATTGCTTCGGCAAAGCATCTCGCCCTGCATGAGAGCTTCTGTTATTATGTCTAGAGCGCTATATGCCCTAAAATCTACGTAAAGATACCCACTTCAATATATATTACTTTTTTCTTTTAACTTAAGTCTGTACAATAAATCTAGCGTGACACAGATCGATTTACGAGTCATCTCGAGTCAGACAGTCGAGGTTTCCCCAGGTTTGATCATCCCAAATGAAGGACTTTTTAGACCACTTCAATGAAAATTAAGACCTACATCGCAACCATTATGTGGCCGTAAAACATCAGTGTATATAATTATCATGTTGCAGAGAGAGGAAAAGAAGAGGGAGGATGAGAATGAGAGGGGTAGGAAGAGTGAGAGGTAGGGGTAGAGCTGGTAGAGGTGTTCTGCTGTGCATATGTTGCACTGACTTGTTTGGTGAAAAATACAAAATTAATGTTTCAACAGCATGTGTATCTGCAAATATTTCTATGCATGTGAAGAATCTTAAGAATTTGTTAACACTTCATTTCATACACTTATACACCACATCCCTTGTTTCAGTTTAACCTAATTCCCACATTTACTCCTTGGAGTTTAACGTCATTCATTCCTTCATTCAAACAGTCAGTACAGTCATACAGTATCATAGGGGTGAACTAGGCAGCTACCAAACTGCACACGATGGCAGACAATGCTAATATTTGAATGATGTAGGCCGAAAACTCCAAGGAATGAGACGCTCTGACGTTACGGAACCCCTCGTGTTGTATATCATTTTTACTTTTATCGTATTCCGCCCCATTTTCACCTTGCGTTGCAGTGCGGTTGACTATAAAAAAAAAAAAAAAAAGCCCAGTAGGACATTTAAGGAACATGACATAAGATTTTTTAAGACTTAAGACCCCGCGGCTTAGCTAAAACAGTCAGTAACATACCTGGACCGGTTTCCTTTCTGTAGTCTTCTTGTAGCTATGTTTCCCTCTCGACCCGTAATTAAACCCCTCGCGTTCTTTAGTCTTCGCGCTTCTGTAGTCGACAAATTGTTTGAATGATGGGCAAGGTTTTCCTGCTGAAATGTACAACACAGAAAGTTAGCGGCCACTAACCTAACCAATAGCGATATTCACTTTCATTCACATACTAGCAAGCGTTATGCTGCACTTACTTTGCTTTGCATTATCCGGCTGTGCAGAGGTTGCCGGTTTGTTTGGTCCTTCCGTCAGAAACTCGAGGGACCGGCCACACGAGAAACAAAACCGTGATAGTTGGCTGATGTGCTTACCACAAAACGGACAAAACGCGACTCTGTCGCCGTCGCCGTCCATCTTCAATGGGTGAAAACTAGAATTCGCGCGCTTTCCTTGTCATTTCCGGCTCAACCTCTGAGCTTGGGCATTCCCTTTCCGTAAGAAAAATTAACTTGCAAAAATGTTTTTTTGAACTTGCAAAAATGTTTTTTTGAACTTGCAAATGTTTTCTAAGATGTTATTTTGTTCCGGAACTTGCAAAAGTTTTTTCTAAAATGTAATTTTCGTAAAAAAACTTGTAAAAGTGTTTCGAAACTTGTTAAAGTGTTTTACAAAATGTAAAAATGTTCCCGAGTTTGTTTTTGTGTTTTGCCCTTCTCGGCTGTCTTGACACATCTCAGTCACAGACCCACACGCACTAAAACTACTGAGTGTGTGGACATTATGCTAAACGTACGGTGAGTTTAGTATATTCAGGAACAAAAATCTACAGAGTCACTGCTCGACATGGTTACTCTTTGTACTCTTAAAGGTATATAAGGAGAGAATAGGAGCATTTGTTCTTGCTTTTATAAGTTGCTCTTACCTGTACCAACGCTGCTTAAGTATTAGTGTTTTTTGCTGATTTTGTTGTCTGTGCTGTTTCTGTAATCAGGAACTGTTTTGAGAGGTGTGGTTTAGTTTCAATAGGTCAATTGCCCTGTTAAGTGCTAGGGGGAGTGGCTTACACTCCTGGCAGACAATGAGCAATCAGTAGGTAGGTCCTTAACCACTGCTGGTGGCTAGAAGCGTCAGCTTTCAAGCGAAGGCTAGGGCGAACAAAGGCAACAGGGCGACTTCTTCAAGCATGACTTCTCGAGTGTGTACTTGCAGGTCAGTGATTTATTTTTATTTTATTTTTATTGACTACCATGTGTTTGCATCCTATTTCTGTCTGTTCCTCTGTCCGGTGGTCACGTAGACAGTGGGTCACTCCCAGGTGCTGTGACCCCACTAATCTCATCTATCCCACTCTCTCAACTCATGGTGAGCAAGTGGTGTCAGGGGGGCTTTGGAATTGCCAGTCTGCAGTGCCGAAAGCTGAGTTCATCTCAGGCTACGCATCCTTGCTCTCCCTCAACTTTCTTGCTCTAACTGAGACCTGGATCACACCAGAAAACACTACCACACCCGCAGCTCTGTCAGATGTGTACTCTTTCTCTCACACTCCCAGAGCTGCGAGGCGAGGTGGTGGCACTGGCCTGCTAATTTCCCAAAAATGGAAATACTCTCGTCTCTGTTCCACAGTTCTCCCCTTCCTCTTTCGAATTTCATGCTGTTACTGTCACTTATCCAGTCATGCTCACCATTGCTGTTGTGTATCGCCCACCAGGCCCCCTTGGTGAGTTCCTGGAGGAGCTTGACACACTAGTCTTGCACTTCCATGACGATGGCTCCGCACTCATCATGCTCAGTGACTTCAACATCCAGACTGATAAGTTAGAATCTCTGCTTTCCTTCCTCTCCTCAGTTGACCTTTACCACTCCTCTTCTCCTCCTACCCACAAGGCCGGCAACCAGCTGGATCTTATCTTCACTAGACACTGTTCTACTTCTAACCTCTCTGTCACTCCCCTCCAGCTCTCGGACCACTATTTCATGTCCTACTCCCTCTCCCTCTCCTCTCCCCCCTTACTTCCTCCACCTACCCACATGGTTTCTACCCGTAGTCATCTCCGCTCCCTCTCCCCCGCTGATCTTTCCTCTTCCGTTACCTCTGCCCTCCCTGACCCTGAATCCTTCTCTCTCCTATCCCCCGATACTGCTACGGATCTTCTCCTCTCCACCCTTTCCTCCTCTATGGACAACCTCTGTCCCTTCACCTCCAGGCCTGCACGGCCAACTCCTCCTGCCCCATGGCTGTCGGACTCAGTGCGTACTGATAGACGGAGCTTAAGAGCGGCTGAGCGTAAATGGAGAAAAGGCAAACTCCCGGAGGACCTTCTTAACTTCCAATCTCTCCTTTCCACTTTTTCCTCCTCTCTAGCTACTGCTAAAGCGGCTTTCTTCCGCTCTAAAATCCTAACCTCTGCTTCCAATCCTAAAAAACTCTTAGAAACTTTCTCTTCACTCCTCCAACCCCCACCCCCTCCTCCTACTTCCTCCCTTCTCCCTGATGATTTCGCCAACTTCTTTGACAAGAAGGTAAACAATATCAGATCCTCCTTCTCTCAGCCCCCTCTCCCTGTCCACCCTCTCCCTCTCTACCCTCTCCAGCTCTTCCCCCTCAGCTCCCCCTTCCCTCTCCACACCCCATCTTACCCTATTTTGCTCCCCTCTCCCCTAACGAGGTCCTCGGCCTTGTTACATCTAACCACCCCACCACGTGCTCCCTTGACCCGATCCCTCCCCTTTTCTTCAGTCTATTGCGACTGAACTCCTTCCTTTCCTCACCCACCTCATCAACACATCTCTTGTTTCGGTATGCTTTCCCTCGGCTTTCAAGACTGCCAGAGTCACCCCCCTTCTGAAGAAACCATCACTTGACCCGTCTGATGTCAAGAACTTCAGACCAGTTTCTCTTCTACCCTTTCTATCCAAAACACTTGAACGTGCTGTCTTTAAACAACTGTCTTCCTACCTCCTCCGTGTCGGAACCACGCATGCTGACTACGGGGGTTCCACAAGGTTCAATTCTGGGCCCCCTTCTCTTCTCGCTCTACACAACATCTCTGGGTTCTGTTATTCGCTCGCATGACTTCTCCTACCATTGTTATGCCAATGACACCCAGCTGGTCTTGTCATTTCCCCCCGGTGACACCCAAGCATTGCTGCGTGCTTAGCTGACATCTCGAAGTGGATGGCGACACACCACCTGAAGCTCAACCTGGACAAAACCGAGCGACTGTTCCTCCCGGGGAAGGGTTGCCTGCACCGAGACCTGTCCATCACCATCAATGATGCCGTGGTGACGCCAACTCGGACGACCCTGGACGATCAACTGTCGTTCTCAGCAAACATTGCATCGGTCACACGCTCCTGCAGATTCCTCCTCTACAACATCAGGAGGATTCGCCCCTCCCTCACTGACGAGACGGCGCAGGTGCTCATCCAGGCTCTTGTCATCTCCCGCCTGGACTACTGCAACTCACTACTTGTCGGAGCCCCGGCGTTGGCCATCAGACCTCTGGAGCTTGTCCAGAAAGCTGCAGCTCGTCTGGTGTTCAATCGCCCCAAGTTCTCCCACACAACTTCCCTTCTCCGTTCTCTACACTGGCTCCCTGTAAGAGCTTGCATCCAGTTTAAGACTCTGGTGCTAGCCTACAGGGCAGTGAAAGGAACAGCTCCTTCCTATCTCCAGGCCATGGTCAAGCCCTACACCCCTGTCCGACCACTTCGCTCTGCTGCCTCGGGGCGATTGGTTGCCCCGTCGCTCAGAGGTCCCTGCGGCCGATCGACCCGGTCACAGCTTTTTTCTGTCCTGGCCCCACAGTGGTGGAATGAACTCCCCACTGACGTCAGAACAGCAGAGTCGCTGCCCATCTTTCGGCGCAGGCTGAAAAGTCACCTCTTCAAGAAGTACTACCCTGAGCCTTCCTCGTAGCACTTATTGCATTCGTATTAGTTTGTTGCACTTATTGTATTCGTATCAGTTCGCTGCACTTATTGTATTTGTATTAGTTTGTTGCACTTATTGTTTTCGTAGTAATTTGCTTCTGCACTATACTTTTGCTCTGGTTTATGCTTTTAGATGCTTGTTTAAGAAAGGAGATGCACTTATGACTTCTGGTGACTAGTAGTTCTCTTGAATACCTATGTTGAATACACTTATTGTAAGTCGCTTTGGATAAAAGCGTCTGCTAAATGACTGTAATGTAATGTAATGTAATTTGTCATGCCTCTCAACGGCTCTCAACATGGCGTCGTCTGAGCGGGTGGCTTCTAGCTAACTTCAAGTTGTTGTCATTTGCTCGCTCACTAACTCACTCACTCTTATTTAGGTCAAACCAGGTCAATAACCTTTTTGGCCTCATTGGTTAAGGAAATAGCATTTACAGCAGCAAATACTTTGAAAAGCTTTAGTGATTTCTTAATCACTAAAATAATAGAGTGAACAAGAGGTATATTTCACTAAAAAATGGCTAGATCACCAGCATTCTGGTGCGACTAATGAATTAAGGTCTAACTATTAGATTAAAGATATTTCATGTTCTGTTTTCCACTGGTGGAGAAATTCGATTTGAAGGTGTAACACCTCTGGTTTTTATTTGCCAACAGTGTAAAATGAGCAGAGACTGTCCGCAGCAGGGGTAAGGTTTGCTGATGAATACTTGGCTGCGCTGAGATTTCTGCCTTTCCAATCTAACTCTGTAACCCATACTGTTGTGGAACAAAAACTCCCAAACCACTGAAGTTTCGAGAAGCTCCCATCTGTCATTTTAGCTCTGTAGGATAAAATCCTGAGCCGAAGCCAAAAAAAGCAAAGGACAAAGCTGTATGATTATACCAGTGTTTGGCATGATGGTATTTCACTTCTAACTAGAATTTACGGTTGGCTTTCTGCTCTAATTAGCTCACTTGTATGTATTTGTTGTGAAATGCTAGCTGGTTTGGTTCCATTTAATCCCATTGTCAGCAGTGCAGAGAGCAGGTCTGAGGTCAGCAAAAGAGCACAGGTCAAGTCTCAGCTGTGAAGGCCCTGGGTCTCTCAAGTGTTAAATTAGTTGGTGGACATAGTAACACGCAGTGTTACTACCTAGTGTCATAGAAGGTAACCTGTCACTACTGGGAGTCAAGTATAAAGACATTCCTAGTGAGGTATTAGGATCTGCTTTTCTGAACTGAAATCTGTTTATGAGCTAAAATAAATAGACCTGAGATACAGTGCATGTGCAGGTACAGTATAGTAATAAAAACCCCCAAAGTAAATAGAGGAAGTAATATTTTTTAAAGAAAATAAAGATGCAGAAAAAAATGAACTGTCCAACATGACTCAAGGAACTACAAGCATTAAACCAGTTCTGTCAACAAAGCCCTTCCTCTCTGTCATTTCAGGTGGGAAGAAATTATTTGTAACATAGGTTGACATGTCACAGGGGTCACAGGACTCCTTTTACCAAATGTTCTTAGGACGCACTTCACCCATCATTCCCAACTTTGAGTTTAGCTGCACTTCACCACAATAAAACAGCTTCAGCTTGTTGAGCTGGCAGCAGCAGCTTTCCATAGACATTGCATGGCAGCCTGCTGCAGGCCTCAGCAAGGGATCTCTGTATGTAGGTATGTGTGTATCTGTGTGTCTGTGTCCTTTGTAAATCCATAGAACCTTTTATCCTTTCTACTTCACACTTGGCGGATGTATTGCTGGGGACCGAAGGACTCGTAGTCTTGAGGTTGGTGCAATTAGGACATGCACACGTTCAATATTAATAAACTTTGAATAAACCAGCAATGCCGTCTGTGCAGCAGCAAGGCTATTGGACTGAGTCACGCATGTGATCCATAGTGGGCCTTTACAGGCCACAGCTAATTGACTGCAGTTCTCTTCTGCTGCTTGATTCTCATTCTCGATATAGTAACGTGGCAACCAAACAGCTAATTTTTCTGGAGTCAACCAGCGGTGTGTTTCTTGACAATACTGCAAGCAGCACTTCCGGAGGCCTTGTCCTTGGCCTATTCAGAATAGCCACGCCCAAACGGCCACTGCATTAGTCTACATGACTTCTCAACTTGACTTGAGTTGCATCAGTCATGTAATATAATATAATTTAATTATAATAAAGACGTGATTTTTGACAACTTGTATGTCAAAATGGGAAGTAGATCTGCAATGCAGGAAACAATTAGACTTGTAGGGTCCATTTCCACAGAGGATACTTAACATTGTTAATGAGTGAATTATTTTAAACAATACTCTTCTAGAAAAATATCCCAAATTGTCAGTGGAGTCCTTTTGCTGGCCTCTATGGCTGGGTTTTGTATAATCATGTTACTCAAAGGTACAGCATTGGTCAGTTTTGCTTTGACAAAGGCACATTTTAAAAAGCATTAAAGAAATGATCAAAATGCCAAGCTCAAATTTCAATCATACTGGCTTTCAGAATCAGTCAGTCAAATCCAAGTGTGAAAATCACTGCAAGGCTCATTCCATGCTGTTTTAGTCTCTGTGTATTTGGTATTTGGTGGAAAAGACAGTCCTCCATGCTGGCTTTGGTGTCAGAGAGTGAACAGTCGGAATGTGAAATGCCTAACCCCCCATGGCACTCGGAAAGGTAAGACTCCTTTTTTTTGATGGTATGAAGAATTAATTTTTTAATAGGCTCCACGTCCTGTAATATTGATGGATCCGCTGACCCAATTTGAGAGAACTCAATCCCACTGGCAAACAGCAGGGTTAAGGCAGCATGAATGCCTCAGAGCAAGCCTCGGGCTGGAGGGAGGGAGGGGCAGGCCACCTGCCTGTCTGATCCAGGGCCAGAGCTGGATGAGGGACATGGTAAATACTTGTACCAATACCTGCATCATAAAGACAGCTTATGACTGAAAACTCCTTAGTCTATCTGTCTGCATCCAACATTTTCAACATGAAAATGCCTGGATGACATTCTTGTCTCTGCTATCCTCGTTAAACACAAAACCAACTTTCAGCCCATCAATGTCACAATGAAGACTGTAAAGAATGCTAGATGAAAATTACATTTACAGCATCTCACAGCAATTCATGAAGACTTTTTTCTCAGTCAGTATTGCCTCTTATACACTTAATATGTATTACTTTTATGTGTATATATGTTGATATTTTTACTCCATTTTTTTTTTATTCTTCTATTGTAATCTTTGATCAATCTCTGGCACAAGAATTTCCTTCGGAATTAATAAAGTTCTATCTTAACCTTATCTTATCTTATCTCAACAGAAACCTAAATAGATCTTCTGTCATTTTTGCCTTTTTAAGACAGTTGGAATTGCTGCAATTAAATCAACATCGTTATATTCATAGAGTTGCAGCTGGACCTCTTGAAACCAGACAGCGCAAAACACTTAAACAGTAAAGTAACATATTATCATGTAAAAAAAGGAAAAGTACTGCAGCAAACAGTTATCATCAATTAGAGGAAGCAACAAATGTAGTCCTCCATTGAGGCCTAGAGGCTGCATTCATAGTAGTAACCTAATGTACCACAACTAATTAATAATGCTACAGATCCATGGTTATCTTATACATCATTTTAGCATATTCCATGTTTTTACTGCAGTTTAAGATGTACAAAACATAAAAACCTTTGTATTTGGCTAACAAAATCCCAAAGACATTCAAGTCAAGGAATATAGCATTAATCTCGAATGAAATTCTTGTGCCAGAGTTTGATCAAATATTACAACAGAAAAATCAGTAAAACACTAGAATAAAAATATAAACAATAGAGTAATAAGCATTTATTTTAAAAAAAGAAATACTAACAGCAGTGCTTGATATAAACTTAAATATAAAATAAGTAATATTGTGTATGATAAATTGTCAATGATATTGAAAATAAAAAAGCTATATTGCACATATTATATTTAAAGTAATATTGCACATGATATGGTTATTATTGTCCTCAGATTCAGTTGTCCTTCCTGCAGAAGGGGAAGGAGTTATGCAGCTTGATCGCCACTGGTAGAAGAGACTTCCTGTGGCGCTCTGCACCTCTTGGTCTCAGTCTACGGCTGAAGGTGCTCTGAAGTGACATCAGTGTGGCGTGTAGGTGATGAGAGGCATCGTCCATAATGCTGAGTAGTTTCCTCAGCATCCTCCTATTCGCCAGGTGGTTGAGTATTAGGTTCCATGTCATATGTCTTTGAAAGTGACTTCTAAATGTTTTCACCCCCTACAATACTCCAGAGTGAGAGGAGTATGTCAGTATATGTCAAATAAACTTTTATAGGAGATGGTGTGTATCACGTGCCTGGGTTAGTATTTATCCAATTTGTGTGGCCAGGGGTGTAGTAAATGGTGGTCAGGGGAGTGATGTCCGTGGTTGGTTTGGCAAAGTGCTAAAAGTAGGTTTCCCAGTTTGCTTTTTGTAGTTGTTGTAGTGTACCATGAATGTTGACTGTGAGGGAGAAGCAAGGATGGGAAGCAAGTCGCTGCCAATATCAAGCTCACATTGAGGGTCAGGTCCAGTAAGACCATGGTCGAGTTTGCAGAGTGGATGTGTGTAGGTTTGTTGTTTATATCGATATTGAGGATGATGGTGTCCAATTATTTTTTGTTTGTAGTATTGCAATTTAAATCCTTGTGCTTGGCATTACAATCTCCAATTATAAGCACATTTTTATTGTTATTGGTGATGGTCTTGATGCGTTTTCCATGAATTATATTAGCAGTTTAAAAGAGGAGACTGTTTAAAGGTTTGTGTTGCTTCTGATGTGGGTGTGAAGCCAATGTGGAAGCGTCTTAAAACTTGCATTCTGTCTAATGTCCATCAGGGGGCAACTCCTCTAGTTGAATAGAAGTCTATGAGAAAATGACTCTACTTCTCTCTTGATTTATTCCCTCAGTAAACATTGTAAACATGAATTTATGGTCTCCATCTATAGTTTTCAAGTCTTCCTCTTCCTCATTTCGTAAATAATGGTCCATTTAGAGTCAAATAAACCATAAAGCTGAGAGGGAGAGAAGATGATATTTTGCACTCAATATTTCTGTAATTTATAAATATTAATAATTTCAATGTCAACGTTGTGAATGAAAATTCGTATCTTCAAACTATTTGATACAGCCCCAATAAACATTAGGCCTTTTATTTTTAATATTATTATTAGCAATGGAAGCACTGTTTTTCCTTGAGAAATCCACAGAGCCCAGGATGTATTATAAGCATACCATTACAAACTGTAGAACAAATGCTTTGCAAAAGGACATCCACTACACTACTATTATAGTTAAAAAAAACCGCTACATTTTGCAAGGCTTAACAGAACCCAGATGTGAAATAGCGTTTATAGGCTTAAAATAGATTATTATATCATACCAATTTTACTGCTGGCAGCTTGCAAAAACCTCATGTTATCGCAGCTTTGATACTGCTATCAGAAGTTTGGAGGATTTTGTCATCTAACATGTCTTTCATCTAAATCTGCAACATAAAAACATTAGCAGTTCAGTAATGGAGATGCCTGTCTGTAAATAAGTAATAATTTTCATCAACACCAGAGAAAGCTTTAGCCCAACGACTGCCCAAGCTTTCCCAGAACTAAGAGCTGTGTCACTGGGTGACTGAGCAGGTCATTTTCACCCTCATGTTCCTCCACAGACTTCCAGTACAGTGAACAGAGCTGTGTTAGCTGCTCACTATAAGTGCTGTTTCCTGTTAATTGTTAAGCCAACAGTTGCTCTGTGTGACGCTTGTCTGAACTGTAGAGAAATGCAATTAACATGAAGCAGCGGGACATTAAAAGCCATATTTGTCACTGTCAGAATCTGAGTAGGCGTCACAGCACAGCTGACTGGAAAATATGGCAAACTCCCAATCCTGTCCTTGTCTTCCATGTCTTTGCTTTACCCAGAGAGGAAAAGACAATAATAGAGGGAGGATGGTGTGAAATATCTACTGGTAATGGTGAGACGGAGAGCCTAACTTTGAGGGCTCCAGTGGATAGCTTCTCTTTCAACTACGCTAGTGAGAAGTTCATGTTGAGAGTTCATCAGTCTTCAAGTCCAACTGTTGCGTATACCAACACATAACGACATCTGGATCAGAGACATACATATGCCGTCCACAAACTATAGTTCAACATTAAATATCATTGTACCCTCCAAGCTTGACATCAAGCTAAGAGACCACTCCATTTGACTGGATCATAAACTTCCCAGACCCCAGGTAGTGTGGAAAGGCACCATCACATCCTCCACCCTGCCTCTCAACATCTGGATTCCCTCAGGGCTATATACTCAACCCTCTGCTATACTCCCTGTTCCCGAACAACTGCATGGCCACACACAGCTTCAACAACATCATTAAGTTTGCTGTCAACACAAATGTCATGGCCTGATCACTGACGGCAACGAGCGACCTAAAGAGAGGAGGTCAGAGACCTGACATCTTGGCGACAGGACAACAACCTCCATCTCAACATCAGCAAAACTAAAGAGCGGGTTTTTGACTACAGGAAGCAACAGGGAGAAGATCATCTGACTCTCTCCAGTCGAGTCGCATCTGGTCCTGCACCACCAGGCTGAGGGACAGTTTGTTCCAGACTATTAAGCTCGGGAACTCTTAAGATCATCGCTGAATCACTATGACACTGTCACCATTATATTGTCTACTTTATTATCGAATGTATCCAAGTTGGCGCTTTCAATTCAATTCAGTTTATTTTGTATAGCCCAGAATCACAAATTACAAATTTGCCTCAGAGGGCTTTACAATCTGTGCACATGCGACATCCTCTGTCCTTCCCTCACATCGGCACAGGAAAAACTCCCCTAAAAAAACCCTTTAACAGGGAGAAAAAAGGAAGAAACCTATGGGAGAACGACAGAGGAGGGATCCTTCTCCCAGGATGGACAGAATGCAATAGATGTCATGTGTACAGAATGAGCAGCATAACACATTCAATGTATATGACATAAATGATTCATATAATAAGACTACTTATAATAACAGCAGCAATTATTACAGTAGAATTATAGCCATGAAAATAGGGATAGTAATGTGACTAATAATAATAATTGAAGTAGCAGTGGGTGTCAGTCGGCTCACAGCAGGAGGCACGACTACGGTCCAGGTACCACAACGATTCATGGAAACCTGCAGAACGAGAAAGCAAAAGGGCTTCAGGGTGGAAGTAAAGCTAAAATGCTTAATGGTACAGGTAATAGTAATAGTAATGTGACTTGCGATGACATTGTTATCCAGGCCATGTAAATCCAGTCAGCATTTATGTATTTGCAGTATATGTATTGTTTATAACTTACAGAACACAGGACTAGTACATAGAGTAGTCACAGTCATTGGTGCTTTTGTGTAATATAAATACAACACTACTTGTGTGCAGAATAGTCCTGTGTATTCTTTACTTTTATTTTTCCAGCTTTGTTGTTGTTGAGGCGTCCAGTAAGAAGGAGGCCCTGACTATGGGGGTTGGTTGAATGCGGTGCCTGCAGCCCAGGGGAAACTGCTAAGTTAGCTGTTTCCCCTGGGCTGCATGCACCGCAAAAACAAATTAACAAAAAAGGTCAAATGGCAAGTTGCCTGTAAAAATAAAAATAAAATGTATCATGAAATTAATGTACAATGTCAATTACTGTATAATGCTAACATTTTGTATATTGTAGGAGCCATTTGACCTTTTTTGTTAATTTGTTTTTATTTCTGCAAACTGCCATTTGGTGGCCAAAATTGTTATTGCGCTCTAAATTAGCAGGTCAAAACCTCATCATCAGCAATCAACTGATATCAACATTCACTGATCTTTGGCATTCAATTGTATTGCATGCTATCATTTATGTACTAGTTATGTGCATGTGCATGTACATTTACATTTATTGTTTTGTCTCCTGCAAAGAAACTAAACACATAGGCTGTACCTTCTCCAGATTAAGGGATTCAATTTTGCATTAGAAACTCAATTCCTTTCACCTAACTGATTCTTTGAGGAGAACCAAAGATCATTCTGACAATGGGATACTGGCCAGTAAAAGGGATTGGTGCTAGGTCTGTGCCATGCACAAACTGTCGTGAATTGGCCAGTTGTCCCACATTTTTTGATTTGTCTCCTCCTTGAGTTCTTGAAGGCTTGTTTCTTGACCCACAGGCCATGCAAAGAAAGGATTAATGTATGCTATGTGTAAGATCTGGCTATAATTTTAATTTTAAACATAAAAATATATCACTAACATTATCAACAGGATAATTAGTGGCTATTCCATACCAAAGTTACAGCCACTGCCCTAGCAATAGAAGAGTTGTTTTAACGCACCTTTGTTGTAGAGCCATTTGTTTGGAGAAAAAATTGAAAATAAATAAACCAAATGTTGTACAGCAATAAAAATTGTCAGATTAAAATGTTTGTTTGTGTGTGTATGTTGTGTGTGTGTGTGTGTGTGTGTGTGTGTGTGTGTGTGTGTGTGTGTGTGTGTGTGTGTGTGTGTGTGTGTGTGTTGCAGAGGGGAAACAAGATAATAGATGTATAGAATATGATACTGATAGATTGTTGAGATAAGATAAGGTGGTTGAATGGTTAAAAGCTAAGAATCCCTCTTTATCTGCTTGTTTTCCACTTCCCTTTATTTTTCATTCCACACCACCAATTACTATGAGTGTGGTCAATTTTCCAATTACAATCAGTGAATCAGAACTCTAAACCAAAAAATATGGGAGTTCTTGAAATAGTAATAATACTATATCTACATATTTTTTGCTATTTCTGCTCCTGCAGGATGTGAAGAGGTCATAATGTTGACATTAAGGCAAAGATGTATTGTGGTGCAGAGATATCTACTGAAATGAGCATGCTATCCAGCTAGCCCCAGCCCGTCCTGTATTGTAATTCCACTTGTAACTCGAGAAGCAATAATGAGTCACTGTAGCATCCAGTCTGGACCAGTCTTAAATGATCCTATGAATTGATCATTTTACGGAGCATCATTATGATGCTGGGGATTTAGAAATATGCTACCCACTGTCGTGTTTACCATGAAAAGAGATAATAAGGGCCCGGGATGCGAAGGCCCTATTGAAACTGTAATGCTTTTTCTTATTGTTATTATTCTTCAGCCAAATTAATTGCCTTTTTGCATTTTTTATGCTCAAAGTCTCACCAAATTTGACATGTATATAAGGACTGGTGAAAATTTTGATATTTTATGGATCCCAGGCTCAGGCATGAAAAAATTGCTCGCTAGCGCCCCCTAGAAGTTTGAAAAGCAAGCCCCCTCAGCCCGAATGTCCGATTGACTGAAATTTTACACACACATGCAACTCATTGAGCTCTACAAAAAATTCTCTTGGAACCCTAAGCTCCGCCGGCCGAAGTTTTCCGCCATTTAGAATTTTTTGAAAAACACATTTTTGCAAACTCGAACCTGAACGCTCAGTCCGATTGCCACCAAATTTCATGTGGATCCTTAACTGATCAATATCATCAAAAGTTATCAAAAGCTTGTTGATATCTCTTTGCATTTAGAATATATGGACCAATGAACTTGATAGGGGTGTGGCTTCCTACATCAATACACATAACTTAAATACCATTTAACCTATAACCACAGAATTTGCAGCGTATGTCCACGCAGCATCCTGTTACATACCCTTCAATTTTCATTCCATTCTACCACTAGGGGGCGATACAATAAATGAGCAATTTACGTGTTGTTTTTAGGGCGTTGTACTTTAACGAACTCCTACAGAATTTATGCAATCGACTTCAAATTTTGTCAGGATGATCTTAAGACCTTTATGATCAAAAATGATCAAAATGGTGAGTTTTGATCCAAGGACTTTGACGTGGCGTGACGACAATTTTGTGGCAACTTCATGCCGGTCGTCATGAAAAAGGAAGTGGTTGTAACTCCAACGTACATTGTCCAATCTGGCCACAATGCTTATGCATGATGCTGGTTCAGGTCTGAACACATTCACAAAGTCATAGCGCCACCTACTGGCAAAAGGAAATGACAAGCCTTAAGACCTTGTGAATGCAACTTCCTGAATATTGTTAGTTTTTGTTGAACGCTTTGTTCGCCATGAAAAAGGAAGTAGATTTTTCTGTGGCTTGGGATGCTCAGAATCTCATGGATCTTCTTACACGTGTAAAAGGTGATGCAAATAAATATTTCGTATCAGATTCGTGATTTGCCATTTGAAATTGCCTCGATAGGACCCGCTACAAATTTTAAAATAAATTGCCCCAGCGCTACATATGACCTACATGCATGAAATTTGTTAAGCACCTGTATCTCATGTGAACTTAAAAAACAGTCTCTTGGGACCATGCTCCAAATCCAACCGAAAGACAGCCATTTGGATTTTTGTGCGAATTTTCACCACTTTTTCGGCCATTTACAAGCGCTATACTTTAACAAACTCCTCCTAGGGAATTCATCAGATCCACTTCAAATTTGGTCAGTACAATCTAAAGACCTTTGTGATTAAAGGTGATCAAAATCTTTTTTTTTTATGGAATGCCGTGGCGGGGCGGCCATTTTAGGTGATTCTCCATTAAACTAACTGATGTAACTCCACTGGACTTGCTTGAATCTGCCCCAAACTTTACATGGTTGATATAAGGTATGGTCTGAGGATGTCAACAAGCATATTTTCACTTACTGTCAAAGCGCCACCTTCTGCCGAAAGGAAAACAGCATTATGTGACCAACAGCATCTGATATAGCTACATGACATTTACATGATGTGGTCTACACTTGATATAGAACAGTATTATGCTTGTTTGTGTGTGTTATCTAGCACCACATAGCGAATACAGGTAGTGTTGGAATATTTGCACGTCGGGACACCGGTAACACCGATGTGCGAGGGCCCAATCATCGCTGCTTGCAGGTTTAATTCTACTTCCTTCTGTGACTATCTGAAAGCTGTGATTTGAGAGTCGCCTGTCAAATAGTAAAGCTTAAATGCATTAGTTATGTTGATCCAACCCAGTATAAGGTGATGAAAAGCAAACTTTAAATGCAAAAAAACATTAAATAAAATGAACTTTATTGATGTTCATGTCGGCTTATTGACTGTCTCCAATATTTTTACTTTTCTAACAACAAAGCTCAGGAATGAAATGAAACTGGAGCCCAGGTGTTGTGAAGTGCAGGTCTGGAGGCAGACCTGTATGAGGAGAAGCAGGAAGGGGGAGGGGCCTGGCTTGACTAGAGCCTACATAGTGGGGTGGACTTCAGGTGTGAGCCCCTGTAGCCCTGACATGCAGTAGAACCCTTGGCTCTGTAATGGGCTCAATCCTTGCCTGAGTAAATATGGGAGTTTCTTGATTGTAGTACCTTAAGTTATTTGTTAAGATAAAACTGATGAACATTTGTTCATTCTAGTCTGGTAAATAGTCATCAGATATTGCTTCCTTTGTTAGATTTGTGCACTATAACAATACACCCTGTGGGCCCACCACCCGCAGGGATAGGCATTGGGGTCGGGTGCAATGTGAGCTGGGCGGCAGGCTGGGGCGGAAACCTGGGCGTGCTGACCCCCGGCATCACAGACTAGCTCTAGGGACGTGGAATGTTACCTCTCTGGCGGGGAAGGAACCGGAGCTGGTGCGGGAGGTGGAACGCTACCAGCTAGATATAGTTGGGCTCACCTCCACGCATAGCACCGGTTCTGGAACCAAACTCCTGGAGAGGGGCTGGACTTTTTCCTTTTCCGGAGTTGCCCAGGGTGAGAGGCGCCGGGCGGGTGTGGGGATACTCACAAGCCCCCGGCTGAGTGCCGCTGTTCTGGAGTTCTCCCCGGAGAACGAGAGGGTCGCCTCTCTGCGACTGGGAATCGCAGGAGGAAAGTCTCTGACTGTTGTTTGTGCCTATGCACCAAACGGCAGTTCGGAGTACGCGGCCTTCTTGGAGTCCTTGGGTGGTGTTCTGGAAAGGGCGCCGACTGGGGACTCCATAGTTCTTCTGGGAGACTTCAACGCTCACGTGGGTAACGATGGAGAAACCTGGAGGGGTGTGATTGGGAGGAACGGCCTGCCCGATCTGAACCCGAGTGGTGCTTTGTTGTTGGACATCTGTGCTAGTCATGGACTGTCCATAACAAACACCATGTTTGAGCATAGGGAGGTTCATAAGTGTACTTGGTACCAGAACACCCTAGGCCAAAGGTCTATGATCGACTTTGTAGTTGTGTCATCAGACCTGCGGCCGTATGTCTTGGACACTCGGGTGAAGAGAGGAGCAGAGCTGTCAACTGATCACCACCTGGTGGTGAGTCGGATCAGGTGGCGGGGGAGGCTGCCGGACAGACCCAGTAAACCCAAACGTGTAGTGAGGGTGAACTGGGAACGTCTGGCTGAGGGGTCTCCTGAATCAGCAGGCAGGTACCGGTTGGCCAGAAGGGCTGCAGCTGCGGCGGTTGCTGAGGCAAAAACCCGGGTGTGGGAGGAGTTCGGCGAGGCCATGGAGAAGGACTTTCGAATGGCCTCAAGGAAGTTCTGGCAAACCGTGAGACGACTCAGAAAGGGGAAACAGGGCTTTTCTCAGGCTGTGCTCAGCAGGGGGGGAGAACTGCAGACCCGGACTGGGGATATTGTCGAGTGGTGGAAAGAACACTTTGAGGAACTCCTAAACCCAACCAACACGTCCTCTGTGGAAGAGGCAGAGTCTGAAGACTCAGGGGAAGTCTCGTCCATATGCCTGGCGGAGGTCGTTGAGGTAGTTAAAAAGCTCTTCAGCGGCAAAGCGCCAGGAGTGGATGAGATTCGACCGGAGATGCTAAAGGCTCTGGACATTGTTGGGCTGTCTTGGTTGACACGTCTCTTCACTGTCGCGTGGAAGTCGGGTACAGTGCCTGTGGAGTGGCAGACCGGGGTGGTGGTTCCCATTTTCAAAAAGGGGGACCGGAGAGTGTGCTCCAATTATAGGGGTATCACACTGCTCAGCCTCCCCGGGAAAGTTTACTCCAGGGTGCTGGAAAGGAGGCTCCGTCCGATTGTCGAACCTCAGATTCAGGAGGAGCAATGCGGATTCCGTCCTGGACGTGGAACAGCGGACCAACTCTTTACCCTTGCAGGTCTGTTGGAGGGTGCATGGGAGTTTGCTCATCCAGTCTACATGTGTTTTGTGGACTTGGAGAAGGCCTTCGACCGTGTCCCTCGGGGAGTCCTGTGGGGGGTACTGCGGGAATATGGGGTACCTGGTTCGTTACTACGAGCCATTCGGTCCTTGTATGACCAAAGTGAGAGCTGTGTCCGGATACTCGGCACAAAGTCGAGCTTGTTCCCAGTGCGTGTTGGCCTCCGCCAGGGCTGCCCATTGTCACCAATCCTGTTTGTGATTTTCATGGACAGGATTTCAAGGCGCAGCCGGGGGGAGGAGAGTTTCCGGTTTGGCGACCTCAGAATCGCATCCCTGCTTTTTGCAGATGATGTGGTTCTGTTGGCTTCTTCAGAACGTGACCTTCAGCACGCACTGGGGCGGTTCACAGCTGAGTGTGAAGCGGTCGGGATGAGAGTCAGTACCTCCAAGTCTGAGGCCATGGTTCTCTTCCGGAAAACGGTGGATTGCACTCTCTGGGTTGGGAGTGAGTCACTGCCCCAAGCGAGGGAGTTCAAGTATCTCGGGATCTTATTCACGAGTGAGGGTAAAATGGAGCGGGAGATGGACAGGCGGTTCGGTGCAGCGTCAGCAGTGATGCAGGCGTTGTACCGGACCGTTTTGGTGAAGAAGGAGCTGAGCCGAAAGGCAAAGCTCTCGTCGAAAGGGGCCAGCTGAGGTGGCTCGGGCATCTGATCAGGATGCCTCCTGGACGCCTCCCTTTAGAGGTTTTCCAGGCACGTCCAACTGGTAAGAGGCCCCGTGGTAGACCCAGAACACGCTGGAGAGATTATATATCTCGTCTGGCATGGGAACGCCTCGGGGTTCCCCAGGAGGAGCTGGAAAGTGTTGCTGGGGAGAAGGACGTCTGGAGGACCCTCCTTAGCTTGCTGCCCCCGCGACCCGGCCCCGGATAAGCGGAAGGAGATGGATGGATGGATGGACTATAACAATAAAACATTGAATACAATTCTGTTTAGATAAAAAACAACAAAGATTGTACCAGCTTCACCTGCACTGCACTGCACCTACCTATAATAAATCTGTCTAAATGGATTCTCTCATGGTATCATTGTGCCTGGCCGCACTTCCATAGTGTTTTTTTCAAAACCTGGTAATCCGCACACCCTCACGCAGTCCTGCATGGTGGAAATTCTACACCAGGTCTCTTTGTACGGAACAAGCAGACTCCTGATTGCTACTGCACCACCGGCTATGATAATGTAACATCCACAGAAAAATAAAAGCTGAGTTTTTCACCATGATGGATCACCTGTCTCAGATGGGTTCCAAGTCAAATCTCATAATAAAAGCTTTCCACAATAACAGTCTGCTCTTAGAGATTGAGAAAAGATGTCTGCATGGCAATGTGTATAAGAAGAGTGCACTCACAGTTGGAAGTACGGTTGAATGCTCCTCCGTATGCTCCTATACCAACTAAATACATCTTGACTGCTGGGGAGACGTTCTGTTACTGTACACCAGCTATGTCAGCTGTTTGATATATCTTGATTGAAACAGTTTATTAAAAAAAAAGTCACATGTTGCTCCGCTGCAGCACACATCAGAATCATAATACATTAAGAAATCAAATTTTAGGAATTCTCTGATAAACAGTTTAAGTGTATACTTAAAAATGTGTGTTTCTTCTCTGAGCCTTTTGTTCAGCATGTGGTTTCTTTGTATGACTCCCTTCTCCCCATTCTCACAGCCCAGCTCTGTTTCATCTATACAAAGTGACTGACATTCAACACTCTCTGGCTACACTGTGTGCACACCTCAGCTTCTTCTCTCTTCTTCACTCTCACATGCACAGACACAGACACGCACGCACGCACGCACGCACGCACGCACGCACGCACGCACGCACGCACGCACGCACGCACGCACACACACACACACACACACACACACACACACACACACACACACACACACACACACACACACACACACAGTCTTTGTTGTGTGTCCATGTACATGCCCAGGGACTCCAGTGCATATTCTTAACACTAGGGGGCAACATAATTCTGTTAAAATCCCCTGCAAGTCATCAGAAAATGAGTGCCAGGGCCTTAAGAATTAATTAAAAAATTTGTCTTTTAACTCATTTGTAGATGTTAACAATTTTTAAAATGCCACATCTCTCTGGATATTATTTCGGTGCATTTCTGTGAGCTCCTGCCAGACTCATACACCAAAAGTATATGGACTCCTAATGTATCCGCGCTTTGTTTTTATTTAGGATGAGACCTTTTTTTCATTAAAGGTAAATCTTGATGTCAGTTCTATGATAATTTAACACAGTGGTTCCTAACCTTTTTTGCACCACCTACTCATTTTAAATTGACGGTGTCATGCATTCTGACAAATATGGTTCTGATTGGTGTCATTGCATACTTCGCTCTCTCCAATTGGTATGTTTGGGGGTTCACATGCATGTTCACAAATAAAGTAAGTTTTGAATTGGCGGTGTTCTCTCTTTTAAACATCCCAACACAAAAAAAGGTATTGATACAGAGTGAGTATGATCCACAGAGACACACACAGATATGGGAGTGTAATCAAGAGAGCTGGCTATAGAAAAAACAAAACTATGTAACGTATCCTCATACAACAGTTTGTATAATATATTTCTACATGATCTTACAAAAAGTTATTCCTAATTTTTGGTGTGTTTTTCTATGAATGTCCAGAAACCAGTTTCAATTTCTGCTTGTTACAGATAGTTATTTCAAAATTTCCATCTTCCCAATAAACAACTTTTTTTGGTTTAGGCAACAAAACTTTTAAGGTTTAGGTTACAAAACCTTGGTTGGGTTAAGTAAAGATAAGATAAGATAAGATAAGATAAGATAAGATAAGATAAGATAAGATAATCCTTTATTAGTCCCGCAGCGGGGAAATTTGCAGGCTTACAGCAGCGTAGAGTAAAGTGCACACAAGAGACATAGTAGAAGAAGACAAGATAAAAATAAAAAATGAAAATAAAAAAAACAAGTATTATAAATAAGCAATAAAAAATAATAAAAAAAACAGTAGAAAAAACAACAATAACTGATCATCATGGTTAGGTTTAGGCAACAAACTACTTAGTAAGGTTAAGGAAAAGGTTGTGTTGTGGTACTACAAAAGTGGCATTACGTAAATATGTAAGCTATGTGACCAATAACCAAAATGTTTGGGTTAAAATAACTACGGAATTTATGGGGCAAATAAATCAACGTGACTTCTAGTTACAAACAGGACACCAACAGCACTCTCCTTGACAAAAGTCCATTGTTTCACCAACCGATCCAAAACAATCTCGCCCCTATCCGACGTTTGACACTCAGTTTTGTTTGTTCTGGGGAGCCTGTGACAAAATGTTAAACTCTTCATTATTTTAATTTATATGTGCCCTTGAGGTTCATATTCCTAATAAAGTTCAGTCAGACATCTCACAAGGAATAGATAATGTAAATGTTGATTATGTACAATTTCTGGCATCTGGATTGTGACCTCATTACTCCCCACAGGGAAGCACTAAGCTCAGCTCAGCATAGCAGGAGTTGCCGTGGGGAGTAGTAATGATAAGTTGTCCGCTGGCGGGTGGAGATGATGCTTATGGCAGCAAAGAATTGACCAGGGCCTTGGTGGTACTGACAAAGTTCACTGGCAATAAGAAGGCTGTTTTCAATGTGTTGCAGTGAAAGAAGTATGCAAGATCAGTGTTGCACATTTGCAAGCTTGCTTAATTTGTGTTTAATTCAAATAACCTGGTTGGTCTCCAGGTATGTTATGACACTGCTCTATAGAGAGTAGGAGTAGTGGAGTCTATAGGGGCCCAACAGAATTTATTTTTGGTTTTGCGCAGGTTTCCCCTAACAGGTTTCTGCTGCAAAGAGTAGTTGTTATAGCAGCAGCTTAAAGCCATGGTTTTGAAATCACATGTTATCACAACTAGCATGTGTACTTTTTGCCATGTAATGGATCTCTACCTCGGTGCTTAGGCATGAGAAGCTGCTGTATGGGGGACATGGAGTGGGAGACCCAATGCCTCATGTGAAGGCGAATAGAAAATTGGTGTCATTTTTAATGTTATTTTTTTTCATTATTTTCTAGAGAGGCTTTAGGTATTGATAAATGTTTGATATTCAAAACCACATCCAGTCTGTTCCAGAGTGTGAGTGGAAGCACAGGAGGGAGAAGCTCAAGCAGAGGGAGAGAGGGGAAAAATACATAAGAGTGAGAAAGAAAAAAAGCAAGGGGGGGATGAGACAACAAAGGAGGCAAGAAGAAGAATGGCTGCTGTGAGATGGATTCATGGAGTCCATACAGTCAGTTTATCTCAGGTAGTAAGAACGCCTATATATCTAGAGGAAGAGAATAGAAAGAGATGGAGGGCAAAGAACAGACAATAGAAAAAAGAATTGGGGGAGGGGGGTGTAAAAGAGATACAAATAGAATAACAGAAAGACACAGACAGATAAACCAACGAAGAAATCAGCACACAGCGCTCCACATACTGCAGAAAAACCACCGTACCTAGGAAAGCGTAAAAATGGAGGGAGGATAAAAAAAATGCCTGCAGCCGAGGAGGAGAGGGTAAGAGGAGAAGAAAGAGAAGATGGAGGGAGCAGATTACTCTGTTCCTGTGCTATTCCTCATTTTAAGCAGCTTGTTGACCTTTCCAGTCAAGCCTGTAGGTGTAGTTCAGATTCTGCAGCGGTGCCTGCAGTAATTTAGGTGAGAACTCATGCAGTGGGAAGTGAGATGGAGAGGGAGGAGGAGAGAAAACAAAGAAGTAGGGATAAAGAGGGAGAGAGACAGGAGCAGACAGATAGAAAAAAAAGAGGAAGAGGGGATGTTGAGGCCACGAGGCAGTGAGCGCTTCCAAATGATTGCCTCTCATAAGCTTGTGTTTTATACTGCCTCAGATTTACTGTCCATTTATGGGGGCGGTTATTAGAGTGTCCCAGCTCGGAGCGCTAGGGCTTTGGGGTGATACCTCAGTTTAAAGCTGCAAGTTGAACCAGGAATGGAAGACTGGAGGTACATAATTCACACTCTAGTACCACCCTGGAAAGACAGAGGCAGGCAATCACACACTGGGCAATCACAAAATGGTCGAGAAACGCTTCATCAAACAGTAAAACTAGCTGTCAGGCAAACCTCTAAAAGCTTTGACTGCCACAGGGCCCGAGGTGATCTCACACCTGGGGTTGTGCAACATCAACACTTGTGTTGGTGTGTGCGTTTGTGATACTGTGTGTTGCATGTATGCAATGGAAGGCCTACATCTTTTTCTGACTGTTTCTTTGGATCTTTTGTGTGCAGTCTCATCAGTGTGTGAATATGTAGATTTGTCAAAGAAATGATAAAGGCAACAAAATCAGTTTTCGCAGATTCATCAGCTTCATCAACTCATCATTCTATCAGCCACCACCACCAGCAGTGTCTGGACTCTACGGGGGGATTTATCTTACTGCTGCTCAGGGCAGACACCCCTCGATAACAAATCTCCCTGTTGAGTCCAAGCGCCAAAGACTCTGTCAAAACTTTATCATCACATTTCATCTGTTAATAATAAACGATTATCTTTTCCTCATTTGAATGGTCTCTCCTGATTAAAATACAAGTTCACCCACCTACTTAGGTAGATTTGTTACCTAAATCTAACTAAACAATCTAATCCTAAACCTAATCAAGTGGTTTTGTTGCTTAAACCTAACTTGGTGTCCTGTGGAAGACAGTGTAACGAGAAGAAATTGACACATGCTTTCGTTGTAAACGTTTTTTTGC
Organism: Anoplopoma fimbria; assembly: GCF_027596085.1. Lineage (NCBI taxonomy): Eukaryota > Metazoa > Chordata > Actinopteri > Perciformes > Anoplopomatidae > Anoplopoma > Anoplopoma fimbria. The sequence goes on along the minus strand of NC_072468.1, from coordinate 14,029,832 downwards.
AAGATATCATACAAACCGTTGTATGAGGACACATTGGCTGGATAGCTTATTCTTATTTTTATTTTTTTATTTCATTTCCATATTCGAAAATATGGAAATGAATGCGCAACTGCTAGTTAATGCTAGCAGCCAGAAAATGAACTAGGGGCTACAAGGAAGCCAGTACCAGCCAGAACAAGTTCAGATAAATCCTGAATAGAGGGCAGTCCAATCACTGTCTCTGCGGTCCTGACTGTCCATTGTAGTCTGTTCCTGTGCTGTTTCAGGCAGGAGGAAGACACGCCATGTCTGGCTGGTGCCTTCCTCATCTTCTTTCTATGAAAGAGCTCACAAACCAGGTTCATTGTTGTAGATTTTTGTTAAATAAAAACAAGCAAGCAATTTAATTTAATAACACTTTACTTTAATAGATAGTCGAGGATAAAATCTAAAGGATAACATTTTCATATAAATTCCCCCAATACTACGATACTAACATCTAATGCCTATTGTAAGTTACTAGTTATTATATATTTTATATTTGACCAATAATGGGACCCCACAGGCCCCTGTGCAACAATGCTGCCTGCCCTTTCTATATTTACACCCCTGACTGACAGTACCCAGTCTTAATATATGGCTAAGGAGAGTGTAGATTTGAAGAGGTGAAGAGGTTAAAGGCAAGACATTAGAAGAAACATATCTTGTGATTACTGAAGTGTTAACAGATTTTTGAATGTATTATTGTTTACTAAAAGTGATGTTTGTATCTACTATTCTGTTTGCCTCTATCAAACAGTGATAAGCATGACAATCAATTCAATCATATGTTACTTTTATGATTATTTTTTTCAACTCAAAAGTGTGCTTTTCCCCAATGTTTCACCCTATTTTAGGCCTGCCTGTGTGTGTATAAGTGTGTGTTTGTCATATGTCAACTGAGTATTGGCGTCAGCATGTAAGTCTCTTTTTGCACATAACCATCTGTTAGCATTATTATTATTGCCACACAGGTTATTGAAGTAGTTTGTGTAAAAACGTTCTACACATTTGGTCCGGACTGATGACTCAGATGAAGCTCAATAGCACAGTGGAGAGAATGAGCGTTCTACTGAGTGCATGCAGAGCCCTTACTTCCCCTTCTCTTTACATGTCTGAAGCATCATTACCCAGTTCCTCTACACTGCGAACCCAATTTCAACCTTTATATCATGGATTATCATGTGAAAAGCCGTTATTTCTCATCAGGCAGGCTCCTCAATTGGGAACAGATGTTTTTCCCTCCCTGGGAAATGATTCGCTCCTAAGTGACAGAGGGTGCCGGCCCCGGCTTTATTACTCACATAAAAAGCCTCTTAAACGATAGCATTCAGAGGAAATATAGGTCTATATTCATTCTTAAAATTTGGGGCCAAGTGGTATAGAAATAATTACAAGAAATGAGTGAGCCTCTGGCGGAGCTGTGAAAGTGTCTTCAGCCAATCTCCAACAGAGCTGAATATCTATTCAAGGAACAATATTAAAGCCACATGGCCCGAGGTATGATGTCTATTCAGCACATATATCTAGGGAGTGAATTTTAGTCATATGAATAGGTCAAAACGTCAAACCACTGCCACGTATGTGTGTCATACCACCATCATTTAATGGACTATGTACTGTATGGCTCCGCAGGCCTCTGCTATCACTCACAAATTGATTTGAGCCAAAAAAATGAAACAGGAAACTGTGTTCTACAAGTCAGAAATCCTGGTTTTCCCAAATATCCTGTTCTATAACATACAGAAATCCAACAGTATGTGGTGTGGCTCACTCAATTTGCCTAACAAAAAATATGATATTGTTGTTTAATAAAAGCTGCATTATAAAGTTACTTAAGTACTCATGATTTAGAATTAATGTCTAATAATGCATGCCAATCTTTTTAGCAACTGAAGACCCATACTCCCAGTCTTTGATTATGAATGCCATTACAGCGTTAATATTGTCAAAACAGAACTACCTTGACTTTTAAGTATTTGTCAATGAGGAAATATTATCTCTGTGTACCTGTTTGAGATTTCTTTGAAATTATTTTTGATACATGTAAGTTAAACCTTGTTATTAAATTTTTTTTGGTCATTATGATTAATATTTTTCAAATGTGTCTGTGTATATCAGTGTATCTAATTCACTGGATCATTTCCTTGGGTCTCTGAGTCTCGGATTAGCAGGATCCCACCAAACTTGTTTTCCCAATATGTTAATTTCTGCTTATGCTACCGCTGTCAAAATTCAAATCAGTCCACCATGAACAAAACATGGAGCTCCAAGCTGTGAATGATTCCACTCAGCAGACAACACATCTAATAGACTGGGGGGGCTGCCTGAGCCTTTTCTTCCCCAGCAGGCTCATTATTCATTTTCAAAAACTCTCAAAAAAGAAACAACATTTTTAGAATGATATTGCTTTTGCTGTCCCCATCAATCAATGTTTATCAAACCAGCGTTTTCTCCCTCTCTCGGCTCACATATTGTTTAATCAATGTAACGTCACAGGGCAGAGAGGCTCGAGCTGCACTGGGAGCTACAGATGAAACAGGTTAGTATTTGCATTGTAGTGCTCGAGGTACAATATGATTTATGGAATATAGCCTGGGCACGGCACAGTGTTGGAAATGTCTTCTCTCATTTAAAGACAAACCTCAAAAACAAACAATCCGTGATTGCCACTTACTTCTGTTTAAGGGACTGAAAAGAGATTTTCATCGGGAACGGGTTTCTCATTAGCATAGAAATGAATATGATGACAGATAATGAATATATGCCTCTTGATGCTTCGAAGCCATCCCAGAATGATCAAGTATACAGGCATGGAAAAAAAAAGATTGCACTTTCTTTTTTTTTTTTCCCAAAGTGGATGTGTGAATATTAGCATACTGTGAACGAGAGAAAGAGGCTGGTTCTTTTGAAAGCAGGCAGAGTGGAGAGAGTAGAGGACAAAGTCAAGGTCAGCTTTAGATAGAGAACAGCCTCCCTATGACTCTCTGACCAATTCGTGTATCTCTCTCACACACACACACACACACACACACACACACACACGGTCACGCCTGCCCAGCTCTTTGGCCGTGGAATGAGGTGTCACATTTGGTTGCCTGGGGTAAGATAAGCTCATTATTAGTTTCTACCCAGCAGATAAACTGACAGAAACAGATTCCTGAATATGCAGTTAATTCTGTCCAATCAGCAGACTACATGTGCCAAAATCACTTAAAGTATACACGGCTTAGGACTGTGTGAATGGTTTGCTTATGTTTCAAGGATGTTAATAGAGTCAGTGAACTCTATTAACATCCATACTGGTCCTCTGACTCTAAACATGAGCTGGATTTTATCATTTCAATACATCCAAAAGTCAGCAAAGTCAAACCAAATCACTGTGTGATTGCTGCAAAACATTAATATTCCAAACCTCTACTACCATTTATATTTACAGTATGTCCTCCACATTCTGATGTTTGACACAAATATTGTGTTGCATTTTTATTGTGACAGTATGTGACAGTAGTTTGTGACATCAGCAAAACAGTGATAACAATGATATATTACAAAGATAGACAACATGACATTTCGCTAACAGCAAATTTGACAAATCCCATTAAAACAGAAACCACAGCATTTCAAAAAAAAATACCTACTTTCTCATTGTTCATTTACATTAGATTTTTTTTTAAATATCACTCACAAACAGAAGTTTGTCATGCACTACAGTCAACAACTAGAAATCACCAGTGTGACATTGATAAAGTAGATGGAGCATCTGACCAAGCCAGGAGCACAAATAATGGAAATTGACCCAAATCATCTTCAAGTTCCTTTTAAGCTTCTAAATAGAGAATTAATTAAACTTAGGGAACCTTACTGTATCGTGTAACTGTGATTTGTGAGCTGTGATTTCTGACTCAGCCTGGATGCTAGCCTACTATATCAGTGTCACTCACCTGCTCAAAGCCAAATAAAATGGAAACTGTTTGAAAATAATCTTGGGAGCAGGTGAACAAGTTACTGAACAAGGTTGTGGTAGCACTCAACACTCTCAGGAGGAGAGAGAGAGAGAGAGAGAGAGAAAATAGGACACCCACATTATGCTCCCATTTTGTATCTATTTGCATACAGATGATACCTACATATGTCAGAACCAAGGAACAGTCTGCTTAATTATACCGGGTCTGTTTACGCTGTTTTTTAAAAGGGTCAGTACTGAAACAAGCCCATACTGAAGACTCTACCCTACAGTATCTGCTCCCTATATCCACCACGACAATGAAAACAAACAGTCCTCTATTTTCCATTTTCATGGGACATTTTCTGTGCTTCAGGATCATTAAACGGTGGATCCTGTTCCAGCATGGTTCTATCACACTGACTGTAGCTGTGTTGGCACTGCAGCACAATGAAGCAGATCCCAGTAAAGATTACATATGGATGTATTGGTCCCACCTCCCACTGTGACAGCTCCAGCGCTCTCTCAGGCTCTGTAGAAGAAGCACAGTGTCGACACATCGCCTCCCTTTTCCCCTCCACTACGCACAGAGACTCCCTAAAAAACAACATCAAACACACAATGGATAGTGAGACAGGTGGGTGGGGTTGGGTTAAATAATGTTGAGTAATGTTGTTAAACTGCGATTGACCTGGTTAATGTAGGTGACTGCTGTCACAGGGAAAGCAGAGGAAGGCAATCATTGTAAGCGGGATTTTGGTTAATAATCCAAAGTGACTTATTTTCATTTGAGCATTTTATCGTATTCAATAGTCAAAATCAATCTCCTTCACCTAATGAATAATTCTGAATTTTCAGGATGACAATCAGTTCTCAAATAATAATATTGTTTTCAGGGAAATAATACCAGCAGTTTACACAGACCTAACTGAGGCCTAATTTTGCAAAATATGATATTTGTATTTAGAGTTAATCAATCATCTACCAAGTATAAAAAAAAGTGCAGTGTAATATTGTCGAGAACCGCTCATCACTCCATTCATATCAGGAAAGTTAAGAAGACTTCGGTTGTAGGGCCACTGCGGTTGACATGCTCGATTCAGTCTCAGAGCCCTGAAGCCACTGCTGCACAAAGCACTTTCACTTGTTGCATGTCCAAAATGCACCATATTTAACGTTGCATGTCCTTATAACCCTTCACCTGGCATACAACTGCCATCCTTACTATAGCCTTGTTAGAATTGACCAGAAACCAAGACCACCAAAAATGGCATAATACATAGCTAACAAAAGCTAATGACACCACGGCAGGTGCACCAAGAATAATAAGGATGCATTAATGATTTAACTTTCAACTGTGAGAGCAAAGTCAACAGCAGCTACACCCCCAAAACACACAAGACAGCCATAAAAACTGTACTGCACATCATGTAGTGTGACACAAACTACCTTTGTAGACAATGCAATGGTTGTTGATGTTCTCTGGTGTTAATCTCAATCTGCTTTAGGTAAAACTTCTCTGCTTTGTCCCACAATAACTAGTCCATTTGTCATCTCCATCTCAAAGTTATAAACATATTTTAAGCTGAATGAGGTTCTGGTGTCACATCAGGGATTATCACAACAGCAGAAAGACCTCAAAGATAAATTTCTGCTGGGGGATCCACCAGGGGCATGTGCCAGACCCAGCATGTACCTCTTGGTCAACATCATGGGTATGTTTAATTTGGGTCATTCAGCTTGCTTGCCGGATGGAGCATTAATGAATGATTTATTAAGGAAGATGTAACCTTTTTTTAAACTGCCAAGGTACAATTTAATGCATATTTTAACTCCATTTGCGCTCAGTGCTAAGTGTCACATCTCTGGACATGGAGCTCTTGCCACCTGCAGCCACAGTCACACTACCCATGTCAAACTGTCAATGAGCAAGACACTGAACATCAAGTTGCTCCCTTTACAGCAGCCCACCGCTCCTAAAGAGTTAACGCAGAGGTCAAATTTCATGTATGTATGTGAAGTTTTTTTTCTGTAGTCCCATTTTCACATGGTTGAACATATAGTCTTCATACAACATTTGTTATTTTACTGTAATGGATGGGACTTGAAATGATATAATGGTACTGATGTTTCCAGAGGCCTTTATTCAGGTTCAACTGTCAGCCTTATTTTGATGAACATTAAATTTGCTTTTCTCTCCCTAACAACCAATCTCCAGAAATCACCATAAGAGCTACGGAACGGATAAAACATAAATAAGCTCTTACAAGTATAAACATTCATTAAATTACATTCAACTTTACATGGGACTAATAAATGATTATCTTATCTTATCTTATGTGTTTCTCAAAAAGCGCATGTTAAGGCTGAAATCTAGCATTATACAGGAGGCTGAAGTGTATTGATCAAGTCCACCAGAAGGGAAAGAAAAGATAAACATTTTGACATCCTGCAAAGAGGTTGAGTGATCGGGCCATAAAACATTCTCCTTAAAACGATGACCTCGTATCTTCGGGATTCATACCCTTTTCTTCATCATTTCCCATCTTTCCTTGGTGTTATCTTTCCTCCACTGTGTGCCACAGGTATTGTAACCTTTGACCTCTTGACTGCACCCATCTGTGAAGCTGATGTCAAAATAGGACATCCCCCAGCAGGTGCTCCGGCCAACAAAGACAAAAGCACTGCTGTTGGTGCAGGAATCATTAATGTTTCAAAATAAGGTTTTTGTTCATTCAATAGGCTCCTCTCAGCGCTGCTTCCTGCCTTTACGGCTGCAGCTGATGAGCCACTGCGGAGTTTTCTCTATTGCAGCTCATCTGAACTTTGCAGTGGAATGGAGTCTGCTGGAGTGTGCTGAACTCCTCTCATGCTGGGTAGACATTTTCACCTTGAATAGCTTCTATCCTTTTTTCACTCACACACAAATAGCCAGACAGATAAACATACAAAACAACAAGTCAACAACAAGAATATTGGCTTTTCTTAAAAAGGGGACAAAACATGGAAGTGATGAAAATGCAAAAAATGTTAGTGTTTCCTAAATGCAAAAAAAAATAAAAATGGTTCATCCTCCCTCTTTGGGATATTATAGGGTTCCTAATTCTTCTTTGAGTAATTGGATGATGTGGATGTATACGTTTTCAAAATAACCATATATATCTCGGGGTCAGACACCTTATGTGTCTTATTGCAATTGAGGCTATATAATTAGAAATGTATATTTGTCTATGGGCAAGACTGATATTGCAGTTAATGATAAAATAGTCCTAATAATGCACATAAACAAATAAACAAGAACGAACAACAATTGAAACCTGCACTGCAAACATAAATCCCAAGCACCAGACGCCCATGGACATTGTTTTTTGGTCTAAATCTGGTAGGCTGGTCTAAAATTGGGCTATATTAGTCCATCTGATTTGGTCCAAATTTAGCCCAAGAAGGACCAATATGGTTCGGACCGCATTTAGCCCTAATAGAGCCATGAGAATCAAGTGGGGAATTTTATCTCTACTCTCGACACTACTGCTCTTTAATATAAAATTTCTCGAAAAAATTGTAGGCCTACAAGATTTTCCCACTGCTTCAAGCCACATGCACACACATGCATTCACATACACTGTTTTTTCTATGTCATCACTCTGAAGAACTATTTTTAGTTTGAATTAGCACCTTTATTATACTGTGTGTATATTGCATCTGAAAATAACAGAAATATTATGAAGACACTATACTACTATATATTAAGACTACATGAATAATACAGAATAACTATAGTGATTTCCTGAAAGAACAGATAAATACTACAGGAAACACAATAACTATACTTTATAAACACTAGTAAAACAATATTTCCACTTTAAGATCACCATAGACAACTCCATAGTATTTCTATGGTAATTGTCAATAATACATTCCAAAAAAACATGGAAATATTCAGAAAACAGTGTACAATACTATATAAACTATAGTATAGCTATAATAATATACTACAGGGAATACTATATAAATACTTAAGTATAACTTCACTACAAGTTGCTGAAGGACTACTGCCCAGCACTTGCCCTGCTGTCTGGCCCTCTGGCTTTGTTTATACGTTTGGAGAGCTCTTTATCTTCATTTTTGAATGCATTACTGTCCAAATATTGCTGTGTCACATGATTTATGATATATATCAATATTTGAGAGGGAAGATAAAGGAAAAAAGTGCTGGATGACACAATCATATAGACCTCAGCTTGAGCAACATTTTCAGTATTTATCCCTATGGTCACAGTACTAATTAACTGATAATACACCACCTGCCGGCCAAACACCTACCACTTTATTCTTTTCTTTGTGCTTGTGTGAATAAAATAGTGCCCTTTTTGTTGTTCTCTTATATTTAGCTTTCAACAGTCTCTACAGTCAGGGGTCATAAGGATTACAGAATTACAAACATCGATTACACAAGTTCGGTATCCAAGATGTAAACAATGCCGCTGATCATTAGTGATAATTCAGGTTAATGTGAATCTCCATCCATCATGCCTTTAGTTGATATAATTCATTATTGTCACATATCATATTTGTGCTTTTATTTGGGGAATAAATGTGTGTGTGAAAGAAGGAGAAGTGCCCATCATTTCAAAATTCAGAGTGAAGACAAACATTTGATTCAACTGGAGAGACTTCAGTGTTCACATTTGAGAAGTTGAGTCAAGTAAAATTAGTCCAGCATGTCATATATCCGTTAGACCTTTGGCCCATCATTTTCAAGAGCAGGTGTACAATTGACTTTGTTATTGTTGTGTGTTTGGCTTTCTTCTTTCAAATCGAAATAACTACTTTCATCGCTCCACTCAGCTTCTTATAAGGCAGTCCATTTGCACTCTTCTCTGGCTCTGATTTGAGTGAATGAATTCAAACGAAACAACCATCGGTTGGATAACAATGTGCAAATAACTGTGCTTGCCAGTGTTAGTGTGTTTGTGTGTCTATATACATTACATTTTTGTAGTGCCATTATTCTGTCGTTTTGTTCATTTTTGCATGCATTTCCATCACGGTGTCCCCTCTGACCTCAGCGTGGCTGTTTTTTTTTGTTAACTTTAACAGAAATAACCCGAGTGCCTTTCTGCCTGTCTATTTTCACCCTGTGTGTATGTGTGTGAAAGCGTGCAATGACTGCTGATCATTACGTCCAAGTACACATACAGCAGGTCCACTGATTATATTTCCACTGCTGTAAATCTCTGCTGATTAAGACTGATGAATTAATTAGCACTCTTGTAAACAATTGGTTTGTTTGAGCAAAGCTTGTACAGAAGTTAAAGACCTTCTGTCAACCTCATTTAAGAAGTAACTAGCTGGTCTGTGGTCTACCTTGAATATTAATGATCGTTCAGAGATCCCCCAGTGGCAGACACATCCAGCCTTTCTACTGTCATGCACAAACCAGGCAGCTATTCAGAGAAATATCATCAATTATTGCAGTCACCATATCAGTTTAATAACCAAAATACTTGATTATTACCCCTATTTGTATTAATAAATCTTAAGAGGTAAGATCGCGCCGGGTTTCTCTTGTTCGGTGGTGATATTTGTAGATAGCATTGATAAGGCTAACACGGTGGTAGCGAATGGGATCGGGGTGAACGATACGTTCGTTCCGGTTCTGCCTCTCGCTACACCGGCGATTAAAGTAACCCTATCCAATGTTCCCCCGTTCATCAGCGATGAGACTCTGACCAAGGAGCTCTCTTGACACGGAAAAAGTAGTGTCTCAGATCAGAAAAATCTCCTCAGGATGTAAGTCTCCTCTGTTGAAGCATGTCGTGTCTCACAGAAGACAACTACACATGATCCTCAACAACAGAAACGAGGAACTGAATCTCGTGTTCAAACTCAGGGTTGATGACTTTGATTATGTTATTTTTGTTACTTCTGACAACATGAAGTGTTTCAGTTGTGGTAGAGAGGGACATCTAATAAGAGCATGTCCAGAGAAAAAACAGCTGCCATCAGCAGGGGTCCAACAGCTAGGCAAGGTAAGTGAGGGAGGACAGGAGGGGACAGGTGAGGTCCGACAGGTAGGCAAGGTAAGTGAGGAACGACAGGAGGAGACAGGTAAGGTCAGACAGGTAGGCCATGTAAATGAGGAAGGACAGGAGGAGACAGGTGAGGTCAAACAGGTAGGTCAGGTAAGTGAGGGAGGACAGGAGGGGACAGGTGAGGTCCGACAGGTAGGCAAGGTAAGTGAGGAACGACAGGAGGAGACAGGTAAGGTCAGACAGGTAGGTCATGTAAATGTGGAAGGACAGGAGGAGACAGGTGAGGTCAAACAGGTAGGTCAGGTAAGTGAGGGAGGACAGGAGGAGACATGTGAGGTCCAGCAGGTTAATAAGGTGAGTGATAGAATCCAGAAAGAAAGTCAGATGAGTAATGGGGGACAGGTGGAGACAGGTATGAGGAAGGAAACAGTGAAACTTGTGAAAAGGAAACAATTGTAAAAGATGTGTTGATGACAGGTAGTGAGGTTGACATGGAGGAGGACGAGGAGGTGCTTAAAGTCCCCTGTCTGAAAAGAAAAACTGTGAGCAATGGTGGAAGCTCAAAAAAGGGACAGCAAGGACAAGGAGAGGAGGAAGAGGAGCAGCAGAGTCTGGGTCCAGTATGGAGGAGGACTCTGCTGCTGACAGTGAATCCTCTGACTCTCTGGCCGACAGCCAGAAGAGAACCAGCGGGTACAGTGTGGGGAAAATTAAAGTTTGCCTACAAAGAACAAAGAATATGAAAGGATTTAAAGTAGAAGACTACTTCTCTGATAAAGAGTTTTAAAGATTCTAAGCACCGTTTTAAGTAGAGTGAATGTGGAGCACTTTTTATTTTTAGGAGGAGATTTTAACTTCACAGAAAATTATTTGATTGATAGAAACCACCTCGAGCCACACAGAGCATCACAGAGGGCTCTGAGGCAGCTGCTGCAGCACCACGATTTGGTGGATCTGTGGAGGAGAACTAACGGGGACATAAGACAATATACCTTGGCTCACTCTCGAAGGAAGTTAATTTCCATGGCTAGGTTTTATTATTTTAAACACGATTTTAACACTTTTAAAAAGTGCAGCATGGTGCCTGTTGGTTTTACCGATCACGCTCTGGTTTTGTGCAACGTTTAAATCACTAACTTAAAGTCTAAAAGCGCATACTGGCATTTTAGCACTGCTTTATTATTTATTCATTTTAAGGATGTTTTCAGGGTTTTTGGAGTGGTTTTAAGGGTATAAAACATGATTTTAAATCTTTAAAACTGTGGTGGGATTGTGGGAAGGTGGAGATAAAGCAGCAGTACACTTTTAATGTCACACAGGACATTACCAGATCTATGAAAGACCTGGAGACTGAAATCGTGGCGCTGCAGAGATTAGCAGAATCCACTGGAAATCGCAATCACATTAAAGATCTCAAGTCTAAAAAATCTGCTCTTGCAGACCTGCTGGGCACTAAGGCTCAGGGGCGCTGGTCAGGTCACGTTTCCTGAGCGCAGAGATAATGGACGCACCGTTTAAGTTCTTCTTTGGCTTGGAGAAGAAGAACGGGCAGAACAGACTGAGTCATGCTCTGCGCTCTGCAGAGGGACACGAACTCAGAGACAGTGAAGAGATCCGGAGGAGAGCTGTGAGCTTCTACTCACAACTGTACAGAACTGAATACACTGAAGACACTGGGACCTTTGGAACCTTCTGTGGAGGACTGCCAAAAGTACCAGAGGACGTAAACGCAGGGTTGGAGGGTCCTCTGGGGGTACAAGAACTCTTCTCGGCCCTGCCCTTTTGACCGGGTTGTGCACCGTTACCTCTGGAAGACTCTAGAGAGTTTCGGCCTCAGCCCAGGTCTCATAGCTATGATCAAGGTTTTGTACCAAGACATTGAGAGTGTACTGAAAATTAATGGAGGTCTTAGTGCTCCCTTTAGGGTGCTTAGAGGGGTGAGCAGGGCTGCTCTCTCTCCGGGATGCTGTATGCGCTGGCTATTGAACCCATGTTGTGCAAAATCAGAGCAAACATCGAAGGTGTGGTTTTAAAGGGTTTTAATAAAAGCCACATTTTATCAGCGTACGCTAACGATGTTGTTTTTATTAAAAACCAAGAAGAGATCAGTGAACTGGACATGATTGTAAAATACTTTGGTTCCATTTCAGCTGCAAAGGTGAACTGGGCAAAAAGTGAATTGAAAGTGATGGAGGTCGCTGGTCCTGGGCTAACTGATGCACCTGCAGTGGCGACTCTTCTCGGGCTGAGGTCCATCTGACAGAGCAGGATTATCCTGAGCAGGTGGGCTGTTTCCGCTAAAGGAAAAGCTGTCTCCCCACACTGTGTCAAAGTACTGAACAAAAGAAAGTTACATGGGAGAGCTGACACAGTGTGGAGACAGAAACTGGACCTGGACCCTGGTGAGAAACCATTATGGTGGGTTCTGTACAAACCTCCTCTAAAGAAGAGAACTGGTGATCTACAGTGGAGGATTTTACACGGTGCTATTATTGTAAACACTTTTATCTCAGTTCTTAACCCTTCTGTTTTTAATGAATGTCCATTCTGTGGAGCAGCAGAGACTGTTTTTCACTGTTTTTATGAATGTGAGAGACTTTGTCACCTTTTTAATGCTCTGCAGTGTGTTTTTCAACAGTTCGGTGAAACGTGGTCCGAGGAGACGTTCATTTTAGGAGTCGGGTATCAGAAAGTAGATGCAACAAAATGGCAGCTGCTAAACATGATGGTGGGGGGAGCTAAGCTGTCCATTTATATCAGCAGAAAGAGCAGAGTGGAGGGGGAGACAGGACAAGAGGTACTTCCTGTTTTTATATCCCTGATCAAAGCCAGAGTTTGGGTTGATTTTAGGTATTTTAAAAACATGAATGATTTTACTGTAAGAATGGTGCTACAAAAACACGATATGTCATGTAAATACAGCGGGTAAAATAAGTATTTAACACGTCACCATTTTTCTCAGTAAATATATTTCTAAAGGTGATATTGACATGGAATTTTCACCAGATGTCGGTAACAACCCAAGTAACCCATACATACAAAGAAAACCAAACAAATAAGTTCAGAAATTAAGTTATCTGTAATAAAATGGAATGACACAGGGAAAAAGTATTGAACATATGAAGAAAGGGAGGTGCAAAAAGGCATGTAAAGCCAAGACTCAGTAATCAGTAATTAGAAAGCAATCCTGCCCCTTGTCAGTGCAAATTAATATCAGATGGCTCAGTCCCAACTGATGGCCTATAAAAAGATGTCTCATTACCAAGGTGTCACACAAGAAACATCTCATGATGGGTAAAAGCAAAGAGCTCTCTCAAGACCTTCGCAACCTTATTGTTGCAAAACATACTGATGGCATTGGTTACAGAAGGATTTCTAAACTTCTGAATGTTCCAGTGAGCACTGTTGAGGCCATAATCCGGAAGTGGAAAGAACATAATTTCACCATAAACACGACCAGGTGCTCCTCACAAGATTTCTGTCAGAGGAGTGAAAAGAATTATCAGAAGAGTTGCTGCACAACATTTAGACAAGCCTGTGAAATACTGGGAGAATATAGTCTGGCCAGATGAGATCAAAATTGAACTCTTTGGATGCCATAATACACACCAATGTTTGGAGGTCAACTGGCACTGCACATCACCCCAAAAACACCATACCAACAGTGAAGTTTGGAGGTGGGAACATCATGGCGTGTGGCTGTTTTTCAGCATACGCCACTGGCAAACTACATATAATTGAAGGAAGGATGAATGGAAAAATGTACCGAGACATTCTTGATAAAAATCTGCTGCCATCTACCAGGATGATGAAGATGAAACAAGGGTGGACATTTCAGCAAGACAATGATCCCAAACACACAGCCAAGGAAACTCTGTATTGGTTTCAGAGAAAGAAAATAAAGCTGCTAGAATGGCCCAGAAAATATATGGAAATAACTAAAGATCAGAGTTCATAGAAGAGGCCCACGGAAACGTCAAGATTTGAAGACTGTTTGTGTGGAAGAATGGGCCAAAATCACACCTGAGCAATGCATGCGACTAGTTTCTCCATACAGTCTTGAAGCGTCTTGAAGCTGTCATTACCAACAAAGGCTTTTGTACGAAGTATTAAATAAATTTCAGTAAGCGTGTTCAATACTCTTTCCCTGTGTCATTCCATTTTATTACACATAACTTAATTTCTGAACTTATTTGTTTGATTTTCTTTATATGTAAGATTACTTGGGTTGTTACCGACATCTGGTGAAAATGTCATGTCAATAGCACCTTTAGAAATATATTTACTGAGAAAAATGGTGACGTGTTCAATACTTATTTTACCCGCTGTATGTAGGCATCATCTGTATGCAAATAGATACAAAATGGGAGCATAATGTGGGTCTCTCTCTCTCTCTCTCTCTCTATCTATATATATATATATATATATATCTCTCACTAGCTATATCTTTTTCTCTCTCTCACTAGCTCACTCTCTTTTTCTCTCTCACTCACACTCTCTTTCTATCTCTCACTCACTCTTACTTTCACCCTCTCTCTCTCTTATCTCTCACTCACTCTCTCTCTCTTTCGGTCACTCACTCTCTTTCTCTCACTAGCTCACTCACTCTCTGTCTCACTGTTTTACTCTCTCTCATTCTCTCAATGCCTTACTTTCTCTCACACACAATTTCAGGTAGAACCTTCCCTGTCTTATCACCAGTTAGGGCCAACATTGACTCAGAACAATTACTATTTATATTACAACTTCTATTGCTGATTTGACTGTTTCTTCTACTTAACCACTGATACTACTACTACCACTACTATAACTTCAGCTTCTAAAACTACTACTCTTGTTATGACTTCTTCTTCTACTATTACTACCACTTCTAAAGTTTAACAGTTCAGTTTCCAGATTTTTCTTCATTTTATAGTTGTTGGAATGCTGATTAAGATTTTCTAGTATTATTTATGCGATTGGACTTACTTTTTCTTTTTAAATGTACCTCAAATGAACCCCAAACTAACCCTAGTTAGAACCTCATTGATACAGCTGTCTCAGAACTGTTAATATATGCAATGTCTTTGGGCAGTAGCAGCCACACAGTCAAAATTTTGTGCGAAATTTTCTAGTTTGTGGGTTTAACTCTTACCTTAGTTTGTGTGAGGGCCTGGTTGGGTTTGGACCCCAGAGCAGAGACAGGACGCCGGTGTATATATATATAACAAAAGGTTTATTAACAAAGTTATCAAAAACACACGAAGGGAGCAGTGGAGGCAGGAGGCTGGCTGGCAGACAAGACACACCAGTCCAGAGGAGCGAGCACATGGAGGCCAGAGGCACCAGAGCAAACAAAAGGGCAGGTGGAGAGACTCACCAAAATCTTCCAACACAAAAAGCACAAATGAGAATAAGATTTAAAAAAAACACACAAAGGCAACACTATACAATCTAGATGTCAGCTCTACCGAAGGAAACGGAATTATCTGGCACTGAGGTGGAGTTGAAGCCAAGCTTATGTAGTATCAGGCTGATGACTTGATTGAGAACCGGTGTGTCTGATCAGCAGCCAGCCACACCTTCCTGCCACACACACATCCTGCAGAAAGAGGGGAGGAAAGAAAAAAGGGAGGGCAAGGAGAACAACAACAAAATACAACTAGGGACAAAACCAAAACCTAACAATTTGTCTTGCTTTGTTCAGCCTTTCTGTTGTTTTATTGCTTTGCTTTTGCTGCTTTGTCTGTCAAAACACTTTGTATACTGTGATATATAAAGTTATTTGTACTATTATTATTATTATTATTATTATTATTATAATTATTATTATCTTGACTCGTGAACATTAACCATATTGCTTCATACACATGAAACCACATGGTTGAGTTTTTTTTTTTAAAAGGAACATTTATTAAAGGTACAAGATCTGAGATTGGGAGCATTTTGATTGCCTCCCAACGGCTCTCAATATGTCTACAGGGAGCCGGCAGCTCATAGCTTTCTGTGCTAAGAGCGCAAACTACAGGAAAAATGCTGACCAGGCTAACAGTGTTTACCTGTTGGGAACCAGAGGGTGGATGCTGCGCTTCCGTGATGCTGCTGTCAGTCAGGAAGGCCTTATCACCTATAACTGCTGTATGACAGCAGTGCAGGGCACACTCACTTACATGTAATAAAGCATGAACTGCTGGCCTGGCTATGTCAATAAAGCCATCTTTGATAACAACACAGAAGAGGGTGAGTGAATTCATTCTCAGCTCAGGTAGACGTAGCTAATATATTATTATTGTTATATATATAATATAGCAAATAGTTGTTTGCTGCTATATAAATGCTCTGAATGATACAGCTCCTTTACAGTTTTTCTCAGTTGTTAACACACAAAAAGTGCACAATTTGACTTATGTGTTGCACTACTTCACACTCCCTTATCTGCATTAGACTCTGACTTTCCTTCTTTACACTCTGATTTACAATTTCAATGTCTCCTGTTCCTGAATGTAGCATGGTCAGCCAGGATCCTAAAGTAGTGTTGTTCTTCCTTCAGTCTCCTGTTCGGCTGTGAAAGTGTGTGTTCTTCCTTCGGTGTGGTTCTCTTTCAGTCCTGCAAAATACAAATACTGTGAGCACACTGTATTCTATTGATATAGTATTACAGTACACAAGGCAAATAGATTTCGTACCTGTTCTCCATCCTGAAGGTTCTAATGATGGCAGCAACTGTGAAGCGGCTGAGATTTGGTTGGACCCTCTGGCCAGCCTCCCTCATGCTCAAACCATGGTTGAGCACATAGTCTACCACAGTGGCCCGAATCTCATTAGAGATGACCGTTCTCCTTCTTCTTTCTCCTCCTCCTTCTTCTCCTTGTCCTTCTCCACCTCTTCCTCCTTCTTGTCCTCCTCTTCCTCCTCCTCCTCCTCCTCCTCCTCCTCCTCCTCCTCCTCCTCTCACTCTTACTCTCCTTCTCTGGTTGTCGATCTCTTCAAAGTTCTCCATTGTTCACCAAACAAAACAGAGGCTCAAGGCACTTTTATGCTGCAGTCCTGATTGCAAATTGCTCAACAGACCTGAATGTTTAGAGATTTGAATATTTGTGTGTTGTAGGTTGATGCTTTGAGATTTTACTTGAGAAGTGTGTGCAACAACTGAACATTGTGTGTAGTGTTTTGACAACAAGGTGATGTGTAATTGACATCAGAGTGTAAAGAAGGAAAGTCAGAGTCTAATGCAGATAAGGGAGTGTGAAGTAGTGCCAAATTGGGTCGAGCGATTGGTACATGAAGTGAAGGTTGTGCAAATTGTGCCGAATTTTTGCTTTTTGTGTGTTAACAACTGAGAAAAACTGTAAATTGAATCAATGCACCATTCAGCAGCAGAGTTTGGCTGCCATTCAAATATTTCGGTTTTGGTGGGAGATCCTACTTATGATCTAATGCCTCATCATTTCTTTATTGGCATCAACCCGACTACCACAGGTAGATGTATTATTTCACCTAGGGTTGTGATGGCTAAGGATGATGTTGTGCAGCAGGGAGTGGGCTGCTGAGTTTTGTACGGAGCCCCCTGGAGTCGCAGACTTAATTTGGTACACTCGGTCCCATGTGGCTGAACTCTATCGCTCCCTCTCAGCAGGCAGCCGGATCTTCCCTCATCTCAGATTGGCTGGAGTGATGGTGGCAGAGATATGGTTGAATTCAGAGTTTGTCTCTTTCAAAGTCTCTTTCTTTCAGTTGCTGGATGCCAGCCTTTAGCACGTTCAGTGCGGCTGAGGGATTTAGCTGAGTTCCGTCCCGGCACAGCTGCATTCCCAGACATTAAATTGCAGGTTCAGTTTTGGGGTTTCTACATCAAAGCAGCATGTTAAAACAAACTTCCTAAATGTTGTATGTATTAGCTCAGAACACATAAATTAAAGGGTCGTTACCAAAATCAGAATGAAGACCAGATCAGAATGAAGTCACCAGTATTCACCACAGTACCCACAATCTTTCACTAACCTGTTTCTCAGTGTTTCAGTTGCTTAATCCTATTCATACACAGTCTTTCCTTAACCTTAATCACACCATAGCTGCTGCAGGTAGATATCATAGAAACTGAGAATTTATTTAATGTTATCACTGGATGTAAGATGAACACCATTGAACAAATGCTGGGATCTCTCGCAGAATCATCAAATATCAACACCAGGGCTGGAATGGGAGCAAATTGTTATAGACGGCTTCCAAAATCTGGAAAGCCATCTTGGAGGAGTGGAGGCTGTAGTAGCAGAATATTAATTATAATTTTTTTGGAATGACATGTTCAACCATCACATATGGGTGTAGTGTTCATGTGTCCACTTACTTTATGCCATGTACCGTACCCCGTTGGTTTGCTAAAGCTTGTGGTGTGCTGAAGGGGTCTGTGTGTGTGTGTCTCTGTGTGTGTGTTTGTGGTTTTGTGTGTGTGTGTTGCCATGAGTGCATGTGTGTCTGGCAGCTCCTCAGCGTTGCATACCTACAGGGAGGGATAAAATCTGGAGGACTCTTCACTCTTGGGAGCTCATTTAGAGCAAAGCAGTCCTGCCTCTCTGTCATCTAAATTGGAGGATTTGCCACTGCCACTAACACACACACACACACACACACACACACACACACACACACACACACACACACACACACACACACACACACACACACACACACACACACACACACACAGGCATGCAAGCATAGAACTGCATGCTCATACACACTTTTCCCACTTCTCTTTGAATTTGTTGTTATGTTAGGCTTGGAGTGAGCATGGGCAAGTCAATCAGAAGCATCCCATTATCTATTCATCCTCCGGCATGCCCACAGCAAATCAAATTGCTGGAGAGCCGGAGAGGCTTCGGGGACACACGTCAGCATCTCCACAGAACTCTAAGAGAGTTGTTGAACGGAGAGAAGCAATCTTGAGGTCTGGAGAGAGAATGCAACAGTGATCAATAACACTGTGTGATGGTGTACATATAGAAATCAAAGGCCAGGGACTTTCATAAAAGTAAAGAGGCGGGTAGAGAGCAGGCCTAAAATGCCAACTCTAAACAGGTATTGATTACTCAGAACGGTCGGTGGTGCAGAAGAGGGGTGGAGGTACGAGTGGGTGTTTCTATGGAGCGATTCTGAAGAACAGAAAGGGATCACACCTGAGATCGATCTGCACAGCGGCAGAGCACCTGCTCAGCAGTGCTGGGTGTCCACGCCTCACAGGACCTCACCTCACCATACACTGACCAAACAGTCCGTCACACCAGTCTCATTAAAACTACCAGGGAAACACCTACATACTGTTCAGTGGCTGCACCATGAGTTGCTGCCGGACTAGTTGAGCCTTAAAATTACATTCTGAAAGCTCATAATGATGTTTTCAAGAGAAAAAAGGTACAGTAGACAAGCTAAGAATTTGTGTTGTAGCACAAGGTAAAGGTCAACCTAATTACAGTTCTGCCAGTACTGGCTCTGAAGCTCCCTACAGCCTCCAGCGGGCTCATTACATTTCAATGCTGCTTTTTCCAGCTAAATAGTCAGGGGAGCCATTTGTACTTATGTGGAACAATAAAAAACTAAACAACAAAACTAACAAACAAGATTTGTTTCACAGTTCTCTAGATTAAACCCTATATTTATTTTTTTCCAAATGTTTTTTTTATATTTAGATTTCCTGAATACATTTTATTTTATTTACTCGAAACATTCATCCTACTGAAGTGTCTGTGGGCCTGGCATCATGTTCAGCATATTCACACAGTAGCAGCTTTGGATGCAGACTGGATGATTTATCAGTTCCACGTTTTTAGAGGAGTTAACTGCCTTACTGTTAGTTTATTTTTAAAATCATCAAAAATGAATTAATTGGGCATTGATGCTGTTGTTGTGACGACTCGTATATCCCAATATACAGCACAAGCATGCAAACAAACTGACACACACTGAACACTCATATTTTACAAACAATATACTGTGTATAAAAATATAATATTGGGTTTTATGGCGAAGACTCCATTGTGAAACCATGGTACAACACTTACTATTATCCAACTCATGAGAGTATAGGAAAAATAAAAAGTTGTACAGTACACACTAAAGTGGGTCTAGGAAAAACAATTGTGGGTGTCATATAAAAACACTGATAAAGAAATGTTGTGATGTATTAATAGATTTTATTTTGATTTGCTAATTTGGCTGTGGGTGCCAAGCTGAAATTTGTTATATAGTTAAAACAAAACTATGTGGGGCTCATTGCTTTTTAACAGTAATAGTAGTAGTATCAGGTCAGTTGTTGGTCTGGAGCATGATGCTGATTACCTCCTGATTAGGTTGATTGGGTCAAGCTGCATGTTTTCTCAGGTTTGCTGTTTTTTTTGTCAGGTTTGTCTGGTTTTGGGAGATGCACCACGTGTTGTCCTGGTTGCTTGGAAGCGTTTGTTTCAGGCCCTTTTTGATGTTGCTTGTTTTTGTGGTGCAGAAGGTATTTGCTGACCTGATGTGCTATTTGTTATTCACCCACAAGGCTGTAGTGGTGTTTCCCTAATGTATTCCCATTCTCAACTCGTCAAATATAGATGCTAAGTCAGCACCAAGACACTTTTTCACGCATTTCGTAGCCCTACGCAATAAACTATGATGCTTGAACTATAGTTGCAGTATTAAATACATGGTTAATGTTGTGAATAAAAAAAAATGAATTGAAATCAGTGATTTTGCTCCTGGATTCTTTATCCAGGGAGATTAATTGTGACAAAGTGGGTGCCATGTGAGTAAAGTGGGTGCCATTTGAGTGTGGTCATTTTTCAGATTGCGGCGCTGAAAAAAATTGACGGGGTGTTGGAAACTGTGTATGATAATTATGGACATTTGGATGTAAATTATAAAGTGTGTCCTGTTCTTCTTTAAGAAGTGCCATACATGCCAGCTCACTGATAGCCAAGTCAGGTTATCAATCCTGCTCCTCTTTCAATTCCAGTTGTTAGTCAGCTGTTTGAACATCTATAAAAGATTGTGTGGGGCCTTTACCTGCTTCCAAGTCTAGTTGCGCGTATTCTCACTGATATGTGCCAAACCACAAGGCATAATACGACATATCCTTTGCGTTCCAACTCTGTAAAATCAGTTATTAAGGCTTTGACTCAAGGAATGTCTTATATACATTCTGTGTGTGAGTCAAAGCGACCAAGGTTCTTACATCACTTTTCATATGTTTAAACAGATCCTTAAGCAGTTTTGAGTCAATTATAAGGCATACGGTGCACCGGAGGGCATTGCAATGCATCCATCAAAAATTAAAGCAGCACAACACAAGAAGCAGATTGCATTCAGATAAACTTTCCTTTCATCTAGATGCTTGCCTCTGAATCCACGGCACTTGGCTAAAAGGTGTGGCCTGGAATAGGACACAGATTGTTTGGTTCATTGGTTTCTTTCCTGATTGATGTTCTTCTGGTAAGCTGAAAGTGGAGCTTAAACTTCAGTTTTTCTTACCGACACTGGCGTCCAAAGACTGTACCTTACAAATCTGGCTGTGGATGGATCAAGCTACTGGATGTGGAGAATGCAAAAATGTAATCATTCATGGTCTTTGCTTGGCTGCATATGAATCTTACAAAGAAGATGTACCACAACAATTCATGGAAACCTGCAGAACGAGAAAGCAAAAGGGCTTCAGGGTGGAAGTAAAGCTAAAATGCTTAATGGTACAGGTAATAGTAATAGTAATGTGACTAGTAATAATAATGGTGGTAGCAGTCGGTGTCAGCAGGGCCGTAGCAGGATGCACATCCATGGTCCAGGTACAGCCACGATTTATAGAAGCCTGCGAAGCGAGAAAGCACAAAGACTCCAGGGGTAGAAGCAAGTCAATAAGCGTAAAGTACATTCAGCAGGGCCTCAGTAGGTGTGACAGTCCAAAATACCCGATTCCTGGGAACCTAGCTCAGCGTATCCTAGGTAGTCCCCCGGCTGTCTAGGCATATAGCAGCATATTTAGGGGCTGGACCAAACGAACCTGAACCAGCCCTAACTAGTCTTAAGCCTGCTCTTAAGTGGTGAGTGGAAAGAAACACAAAGGTCTTCTTTGCACTTGCAGAGTTCATGTAGGCCATAAAGAAGCTTTCTACTAAAGGATTTACTGCTTTTGCAATTTCGAAATATATGCCAGCCTAAATATTCCGACTCTACCTCTAGAAGTATGTCTCCTAGTTTTGTTAGCAGCTGGCTGTCCTTGTTGGAGATTCAGGGAAAATTCTCCAGGTTTTGGGGCAAAGCATGTTCAATGATCTGCAGACACCCGTAAGTGTCCTCCAATTGCTGCCAAATCAGGTTGACACTTGCTGTTGGATGGTGGACATGAACTAACCTGATCCTCATAGCTTGTGAAGATGCCTCTTCAGGAGTTGATCAAGCACCTCTCTGGCTGTTAAAATGAGATCTCTTGTAACATCTTGGAAAGACATTTTCCATGCCCAGTAGTTTTCAGGACAGTCATCAAATTTGAACTGCCCAGAACTCACCATATCTCCCCTCACCAGTTATTTTGTGGTGCTGGGGCTGGATGCTTGAGACATTGGCAAAAGGGGATGATGTGAATAGTCTGCTCTTCTACTGTCTCATCTTTAAAGCCCAACTTTTGCAGAATACATTCACTGCCTTTGCAAGTGGACCGCTGTGAATTGAATTTTCCTGAAGGTTTTTTGCATGTGAGGGTGTGACAGGCAGAAGTTGTGAGAGTGGAGTTTGTTGCTGAGCATCTGGTACCAAGGATTGAGTCTACACTCACCGGCCAAAACTGTTGGTGAAGTGAAGCAAATGACCAGCATGTGTAGCCTGCATTCATCTAACAACTAAAATAGCATTTTAGCCCTTCACAAAACAAATTCCCCATAATAACAGTCATTTTAACAGTATTTCAAATCTTAACTTTCGGACATATCAACTTCAAGGCTCAAATGAAAAAGAGAATTGTGCCTGCACACTGTAGGTTGCTCTTTATTCAATTGAAACAAAAATGGAGGATGGAAAACTAAATTTAAGAAAAATAAATTCAGATTTTCATTTCAGATTCAGATTATTTTCGGTCAATTGTCTATTAATTGTCACCAAATAAATGATGTCCATAATAATTTCCTAAAGCAGAAGAAGACTTCTTTAGATTTTGTTTTGTCAAACCAACAGTCCAAAAAAAGATGTTATAAATATAAATATTTAATTTACTGAGCAAGACCAACTGATTACTCCAATGAATTAATTCATTTTTTCAACTCAAATTAGATTATTGTAAGATTTACATCGGCATTGGCGCGACACGCAAATGAGTTTGAAATTAAGTTATACCAATTTTAATCAGACCTTGACTGAAAAAATGGGGACAGTTTATATATGGTAAACCATGCACAAACCTTCCTGCAATGAAAAAATGAAAGCCAGCCCCAAAGACTGTCCAGGTGGAAAAAAGACAAAGATGGATAAACTCCTGGTACCTGCTAAAAAATGTGGTCCATCAGGACCAGGACCTTATGCCATAAAAGCAGTTTCTTCTCATCTGCAGTTGGGGTTTATCAATAAACCCTGGGACCCCCACTCACCTAGACTATTACATCCCCAGGACAATCTCTCACAGTTTACACCCCTGCATGTCTTGACACTTTAATAATATAATATACCTGTTTTAACTTGCTCTTATTTGTTAAGTTGTTTACCATATTTATTGTATATTTTCATATTTCTATTTTTTTATTATGTCTTTATTATTGCACTATGTTAGTTATTTACTGTATGCACCAATA
Organism: Anoplopoma fimbria; assembly: GCF_027596085.1. Classification (NCBI taxonomy): domain Eukaryota; kingdom Metazoa; phylum Chordata; class Actinopteri; order Perciformes; family Anoplopomatidae; genus Anoplopoma; species Anoplopoma fimbria. The sequence continues at coordinate 14,006,046 of NC_072468.1, read as the reverse complement.
GATCACCTAGCCAAATTCCTTGTATGTGTAACATACTTGTCAATTAACAGCTTCTGATTCTGATTCTGATTAAGAAAAAGGGCAGGTTCCTGCAAAGGTTTCCCAATAAAATAAATAAAATTAAAGGATTCTGTCTACTGAAATGCTAAAGGGCTTTTCATTTGAAATGGCTTAACAGCTTAATTCCTAATAAAAAAATTAACAGGGCAAACAGAAAAGAAGAGAGCTCATCAAACAGAGGTAATAAAGACCAGTTTCTATAAACCTGCTTCAAAAAAAGTCCCTCTGCATTTAAGGTTAACAAATTACATTGTTATCTTTTTTCTTAGCAGGTTAGTCTTTGTTTTAAAGTCTATTTTTACCTTGTCACCTAAGTTATTACAATTCATCCCGAGAGAAACATGCATGTCTAAACCAAATGTCAAGGCAATCCATACATAGTTGTCAGGACATTTCAACCTGAAACCTCCCAGATATTTAAGCTGCTGGTAGCTCTTAAAGAAAACAGTGATCACTGCTCAAAACCGCCGGGACATTCAGCGCCATTTTTAACTGACATTTGCTCAGGTTTTTACAAGGAAGTGACATATTGTTTATCAAGACTTAGAAGACAACACTGCTCTTAGTCACCAGCAAAGTTTATGGTCACCAGTGAATACTATGCTGATTCAGCATAGTCAGTATAGTTTGAAGATTCAGTGTTAAAGATTCAAACATGTGTGCTGAACGTTTCTATACAGACATAACCTTCCCTTGAGTATGGCTAACTGTGTGCCTTACATCTCGCTAAGTATTGCATTGGTATTTACTTTTGACTGACACAACACAATTACAGCTTGCTCAACAAGCTGCAGTTTAAGTCTCTTGTGTAATTTTCATTTTTGAGACCTATGCTTCAATGATTGCTTTCTAGTCATAGAGTACGCAAGATTTTATAATTTTAGTCCTCTTGACAAAGACCAAGAAATTGCAGCTGCTTACTTATTCTGTTGTCATCTTTGTTTGGAACCAGCAGCAGAGAAATATGAATATGGAACTTCAGATTGTATATGTTCTTTTGAAATGGATACATTATATCTGGGTTGGAATAAATTAAATTGTAATTGTACCATTCTCTACTCTTCTCTTTTTGTCAGTTTCTTTACACTGTAAAGTGTTTATTGCAGCTGATTTTAATTCAAAAAATTCCTGGTAGAAAATCTAATTAACCAACTTTGTAGATTTTTATTGTCTAAGCAATAAAATAAGGATTTAAATTTTCCAGCAACAGGAAAGTTATATTTCCGTAAGAACTAAGAATAAATTTGAGCAGTATTCATCTCAGACATATAAGTCATTTGCACAGTATAGCCTCCATAAAGTGGAAATGCTTTGGTTTGAATAAAAAAATTGGTTTGGAACCTATTTTTTTTATTTCATCCTTTAAGTTTTGCCAGATTACCTTTAAAAATGAAAGCTAATGCTGAAATGTTTCTTTGTTTTCTAAAACTTTCTTTGTTCATTGATTGAATTCAATTCAATTCAATTCAGTTTATTTTGTATAGCCCAGAATCACAAATTACAAATTTGCCTCAGAGGGCTTTACAATCTGTACACATGCGACATCCTCTGTCCTTCCCTCACATCGGCACAATGATCACCATTTAACATTTATTTGGTATTGTAACAGTAAACCCAATGAAATTCATGTCTGTTACAACAGCTAACAGAGGTCATTGTCCTTGTAAATACATTTTCCAACAACCATCAATCAACTGCCATTATTTTTCCCTCCTGCCCATCACCCCTTGAGTTAAACATGAATGTTAGCAGAATAAATTGCATTATGTTTTGAGATACTATCAACTCTTAAGTCTCTACATTTTTAATTTAGTTTGTGTTGACACAGATCACTATCTGCTGTCACTTGTCTCTTATCGGGGTGATGAAATGGAATTTCAATGCTGGATATATAGGTGATTCTCCAGGAACCAATCTGTCATAGTCTGGAGACACCTTATCTGTCATCAGCTGGAACTTTATTCATGTTCCACTGCTTTCATCCATGCACAAATCCTCCTGCAAACCACCTTCATGTGCAGCCGGGATTTGAGTTGTCAATAGTATACAGCTATTTTTAAATATATATTACTATGAGAATATGTAAAAGGCACACTGTTTGGCAGACATTCGGTCTGAAAATTGAACTGTTAAAGAAGCAAAGTGGCTTTATTGGTGTGTTGAATGAATTACAATGCAGGATGTCCAGTTTCAGTAAAACATCCATGAGTTGAAAGGGTTATCAGATGCCAAAACACAAATACTATCGGTGACGAGGTCAGGGTAGATGGATGGGTCAACAAAACGATGGACTTCATCCTCGGAGTTTCTTTCCTGTTTACCTACCTCAATGTCGGCTTATTTAAGCCTCGACCATATCTGTTCTATAAGAGTGACAAAATAGAAATTTCAACCCAGGATCAACACAAGATGGTCCCTGTGGGTTGGCAGCCATTAAGCTGTTTCTATTTATTATGATGCCCTATTTTGTTCAACTCTTTTGCACCTATTACTTTAGCTATGATCACATACAACAGGCAGATACTTTTGACACTTTTGACACGTCCAGTGTGATCCTAAAAACGGACAACAATAAATAACATGTCGGCCCAAAGACACAAAGAAGGCACACAGGGAAATGATCGGGCATCAGGAACAGCAAATCGTCCACCCTTGCCCAGTATCCTACTAGCCAACATCGAGTCTCTAGATAACAAGCTGAATGACCTAAGAATAAAGTACCAGAGAGGTGTAATTGATAATCCCACTGCTCCTTTAGCATGACCTGCCCTTTGCAGCATTCATGCACTAGGATTGGCCAGCCGTCCATGCTGGTCAAGGTACTGGTAACATGATTTGTTCAGTTCCTCTGCCCTGACCAAGAGGGTATGCTGACTCCAACTCTTCAAGGTTAATACCAAACCTCAACCCATCGATTCTGCCTTAACTAGCTACACAGGGCGGGTCTTGTCATGAAGAGCAGTGGGATTCATAATTATGCATCAGAGACACATACAGGACTGGAACATCCTGCCTTATGGAAACATGGCTGATCCCCTCTGTACCAGACTTGGGTCACTGCATTGAGAGAACAGAACAGCTCACTCAAGGGTAAATCAAGGGGAGGGGGTATACCTTATAGTAAATAACAAGTGGTGCTACAGCAGGAATGTTGCGTCTCTCATGAGCTCCTGCTCACCCTACCTGGAGCTCTTCATCATCATGCTGTCCTTTCTATCTTTCACAAGAGCTCTCGTCAGTCATCTTCATTTAACATTTAACACAATCATCCCTGTGCAACTGGATCTCCAACCTTCTCACTTGCATACCTCAAGCAGTGTGTGGTGGGCAGCCGACGGAACCCCCCACAAGAATTTGATGGAGGTGTCCTGAGCCATTGCTGTTCTCCCTGTACACACATGACTGTTGGGCAACATCTGATTCAACGACATCTGGGTTGTCATTGTTCTGACAGAGGAGCACTTCTTACCGGGGTACATCACCATAGTAAAGCTGGTTACGCTGAACACCTTACCTGCAGGTGATGTTCGACATAAGAGATAAATTCAAATACAAGTACTGCTTACTGAACAATCAAAGTTCGGTTCATTGATCCTATGATAATATTACACAAATACAAAAAAGTTTTAAGTCATAATCCAAAATAAAATCAACACAGTTTAAACAGACACATGCAAAAAATAGAGCTGGCAATAATTAGTGTGAATGCATAGATTAACAGATTTATAATATCAGTACCCCATCCAGAGCCTATTAGATGTGACTATAATGATAGGTGTGGATGGATTTTTATGGTGTGTGACAATATTTTAACCTTATTCTATCAGCTGCAACCCCAGCAGTGTGAAACAGACTTGGGATCAAATAGAAAAAATATCTATAGTATAAAAGTATATAATCTCTTATCATATATGAATATCATATGTTCACTTACATGTCTCAGCTTCTTGAGTCGTGTGTTGCAGTTTGACATGTTGGTGTCGTGTCTTACAGTCAGACTAGATGCAGTATAACTTTGTTCCGGTTGCTGTTATGTTTGCTGTGGGTGATTATAAGTTATGGAAGGAAACCTTCTTACCGCTTTCAATTATGTTTTAAAATGTTATTTTATTTGTCCCAAAGTCCGTTTCACACCGTTGGAGTTGTTGCAGAAAGAATAAGAATACATCTAAGCAACGCATTCATTTAATTTAATATACATACGACTAATTATAGTCAGATCTATCTTGCTCCATCTGAAACAGCGATATTATAAATCATTTAATTCATGCATTCGAAAACATTCGGCCATTTCTTACCAGCTGCCCTTCCTGCAATGGCATTTTCAACTCTGTTACTTTCAGCCTGAATTATTTGTTTAACTTATTCGTATGTCTCTAACATTATAGTTTAATCTCTATTTGTAAAGTGTGCTCCTCTGCTGACAGTATAATTGCCCATGTTTGTGATGGGTCCGATGCTGCAAACACCACTACTTATCTGAATGCGCTCATAGATACGTTGGAAGAAGTTTACTCCAGGTCTGTGAAGCATAATTGGGTTGCTTGTTATTTTCCAAGATTGTTCTTTCCACAATAAGGGGTATATGTAAAATGTAAAGGTAATACAGCATTGTTTTCTATTCTCCTCCATGCACAGGATTTCTTTAAACCAGTGTTTCAGCAGTTGGTTGTGCATCCCAATAGTATAGCTTCATAGTAGTGTGGGATCCCGTTCCCCCGTGGGTCAGAATCCCGGAATAAATCGCGGAGTCACGTTCAGGTGAAGCCTCACTCGGCATTTAATGTTTCACAAAAACAGAATAACTGGGTCACACGACTTTAGGGTCTCCGTGAGCCTCTAAATGGCGCGCTGGGTCGGCTGTCCTCTCCCTCCTGTCGCTCCTCTTCTGCTTCTTCTTCTTCTCTTCTTCTCTGTCGTCTCTCTCTTCTCTCGTCTTCTTCTTCTTCTCTCTCTGGCGTCTTCTTCTTCTCCTCTCTCCTTCCCCGGTTGCCGCATGCCGGCTCCTTATATCGGGCTTCCGGTTCCCGTCCTCTCCCCCGCCAGCTGTTTCCACTCTCGTCCATTAGCGAGCCCTCGGGGAGGCTCTTTGTCGCCGGCTGGTGGATGGCGGTGGTATGTGCCATCCAACACGAACCCTCGGGCCCGTCCGGGCCGAGGTTTAAGGGGCGGGATGCCACACTCCCCCACCGTTTGCTCAGGCCTCCGGTAGCCGGGGAATCCACCCAGGCAAGCGTCCCGTCGTGACAGGGCGTCGGCGTTGGCGTGCTCTCGGCCCGGTCGGTGGTCCACCTTGAATCTAAAGTCCTGTAGGGCCAGGAACCATCGTGTCACTCGGGCGTTCGTGTTTTTGGCGCCTGCCATCCACTTTAGTGGCGCGTGGTCGGTGACCAGAGTGAACTCCCGCCCTAGGAGGTAGTATCTCAGCTTGTCGAGGCTCCACTTGATGGCCAGGGCCTCTTTTTCTACCGTCGAGTAGTTTCTCTCGTTCGGCAGTAGTCTCCGGCTGATGTACATGATGGGGTGCTCCTCTCCTGCCCGGACCTGGGACAGGACTCCCCCCAGCCCGACCTCCGAGGCGTCCGTGTGCACTAACAGAGGGGAAGCAAAGTCAGGGGTTATGAGTAGCGGTTCCGCGCATAAAGCTTCGCGGAGCGTCCCAAAGGCCTGGTCAGCAGCCTCGGACCAGGTGATCCGATCCGGCAGGGCCTTCCGGGTCAGGTCGTTCAGGGGCTGGTCAGCGTGGCGAACCCGGGTATAAATCGCTGGTAGTATCCAACCAGCCCTAGAAACGACTTCACCTGTTTCTTGGTGCGGGGTTCGGGCCAGTCCCTGATGGCGGCCACCTTACTCTCTTGGGGTCGGATGATCCCCGCCCCACCTGGTACCCCAGGTACGCCGTCTCCTCCTGTCCGAGCCTGCACTTGGCCGGGTTGGCCGTGAGGCCCGCCTTCCGCAGCTCCCCTAGCACCGCCCTCAGCTGGCGGAGGTGGACATCCCAGCTGTGGCTATATACGATGATGTCGTCTATGTAGGCCGCCGCGTAGTCCTGGTGTGGCCTCAGGATCTGGTCCATCATGCGTTGGAAGGTGGCCGGCGCTCCATGTACTCCAAAGGGGAGGACGGTGTACTGGTAGAGCCCCCCTGGAGTTGAGAACGCCGTTTTCTCCCGGGCCGCCCTGGTCAACGGTACCTGCCAATATCCCTTGGTTAGGTCCAAGGTCGAAAGATACCGGGCTGGACCCAGGCGTTCGATCAACTCGTCCACCCGGGGCATGGGGTAGGCGTCGAACTCGGACGCCTCATTCAGCCTCCGGAAGTCGTTACAGAACCGGTAAGATCCATCCGGCTTTGGTACGAGGACCACCGGGCTGGACCAGGCACTGCGCGACTCTTCGATGACCCCGAGCTGTAGCATCCGGCGGACTTCGGCCTGGATGGCCTCTCTCCGGGCCTCCGGGATCCTGTAGGGTGGAACTCTCACCTTCACTCCCGGCGCCGTCCGGATGTCATGATGGGCGACTGTGGTCCTCCCCGGAAGTTCGGACAACACGTCCCGGTGCTGCATGACAAGGTCCTCCAAGTCTCGTTTTTGGGCTGGGCTGAGGTCCTCGCCCACCGGAACCTCCGGGATCTCTTGTCGGGCCGCCAGCGCCAGGGGGGCAGGGTCAGGGGGTTCCCTTCCCCCTCGCCACTGTTTCAATATGTTGATGTGATAGACCTGGGTGGGCTTCCGCCTCCCCGGTTGTCTAACCCGGTAGTTCACTTCTCCCACCCGTTCAACCACCTCATAAGGTCCCTGCCACTTGGCCAGGAATTTGCACTCAGCCGTGGGGACCAGGACCAGGACCAGCTCCCCAGGATGGAGGGTTCGCAGCTGGGCTCCCCGGTTGTAGACCCTCGCTTGGACCTGCTGGGCTTGCCGGAGGTGTTCTCGGACGATGGGCCACACTCGGGCCATGCGGTCCCTCACCTGCTCTACGTGGTCCAGGGTGGTGCGGTGGGGTGACGGCTGGCTCTCCCATGCTTCCTTGGCGATGTCCAAGATGCCGCGGGGCCTCCGTCCGTACAGCAGCTCGAACGGTGAGAATCCGGTGGATGCCTGGGGCACCTCCCGGACTGCGAACAGCACATGGGGTAATAGCTGGTCCCAGTTCTTACCATCTATAGCCATGGCCTTCTTCAGCATCTGTTTTAATGTCCGGTTAAAGCGTTCCACCAAGCCATCGGTCTGGGGGTGGTAGACGGAGGTCCGGAGCTGCTTCACCTGCAGGAAACGGAGTAATTCCTTCATTACCCGGGACATGAAGCATGAGCCTTGATCGGTTAACACCTCCTTGGCTATCCCCACCCGGCTAAAGAGGAGCATCAGCTCCCGGGCGACCGCCCGCGGTGGCTGCGCGCAGGGGTAGGGCCTCGGGGTACCGGGTGGCGTAGTCCACCAGGACCAGGATATATCGATGACCCCGGCTGGTCTTGGGGAGGGGCCCCACAATGTCCATAGCTATCCGCTCGAAAGGAGTCTCTATTATGGGCATGGGAATAAGGGGGCTTCTGACTGTGGCCCTAGGCGCTACCCTCTGACACTCGGGGCACCCCAGACAATGGCGCTCCACGTCCCTTTTTACCCCCGGCCAATAAAACCTCGCGAGGACCCGCTCTCGGGTCTTGTCCATGCCCAAATGGGCTCCTAGGAGGTGGGTGTGGGCATAAACAGCACCTTGCTCACGTACGCCCGGGGAACCACCAATTGTTCCCTTACTCCCTCCTCTCCTTCCACTACTCTATATAACAGCCCCCTCCTCGTGCTAAAATGTGGGTGCAACGTGTGACTTACCGAGTCCCGGGCCTGACCGTCGTGGGCCACCACATGGCTCCAAGCGTGTTTCAGGGCCTCGTCTTGGAGCTGGGCGCTGGCGAACTGTCCTGGTCGGGCCGAGCCTACCTCCTTCTCCGGAAGGAAATCGGAAAACTCGGTGAGGGGGGAGCTCTCCGGGTCCTCCGGGGGGTTGGGTTGCTCGGACGCTGTGAGGGTGTCCGGGGTGCCGGGTTGGGGTCCCGGTGATCCGGGTTGGGAGGGTCCGTCCCCTCGGACTCCTGGTCCTCTGCCGTCGATTCCCTGAGGGACGACGGGCGCCGTGTGACCCCGTACGCCTGCCGAGCTCTCCTCGCCCCCCGGCGGGGAGGTTCTCTCTTGTTCCGGAGTTCTCGCGTTGGGTCCCACAGCCGGTTAAATATTGGGCAGTCCCTCCCAATTAAGAGCGGAACCGGGAGGTGGGGTACAATCCCCGCCCGTGCTGTAAACACCCCATGTGGTGTACGTACGACCACATGGCATGTCTTATAGGTCCGTATATCCCCATGCACGCAGGCCACGTCCATGGGATCCCCCTCCCTCCCTCCCGCCAAGTCGGGGCGGAGGAGGGTGACCACGCTGCCGGTGTCCAATATGGCCTGCGTGTCTAGGTTCATCACCCTTGCCGGTATGGTCGGGCTCTGGGGCGCCGTCTGTGTCCAGCAGGTGGCCAGCATGCAGGGCCGGTCCCCCCAGTCCGCGTAGGCCGACGGCATTGGCACGTCCTGCTTTCCAGGGCAGTAGCGCGCTATATGGCCGGGCTGATCACACTCGTAACAGCGTCTCCGTTCGCGACTCTCCGGGGTTACGAGCGGTGGGACCGGTGCAGCTGCGGGAGCCCCGGTCGTGGGTCCCCGTCGGTCTCGGCGGGTCTCGGCGGGTCGTGGGGTGGTATAGGTCCGGTTGCTCAGCCGCTGGGCCACCTGCCAATTCTCCAGCTGCCTGACCAGGTCATCTATGGTGTCGGGGTGGTGGTGGGCCAGTACCCGGCAGGCATCCGGCGGTAGCTGGCGTATGGAGTGGTCTATAATTACCCTATCTATAGGGCTGGGTCCTTCTCCGGAGGTTAGCCATCTCTTCACCAACCGACCGAGTTGTGCAATCTGTGTCCGCACCGCGCCCGGGCGTCGAAACGCCAGTCGTGGATACGTTGCGCGCGGGCCGCGAGGTTATGTCCGTAGTACGCCAGGATTGCCTGTTTGAGGGCGGGGTACCGCCTGGCGGCCTCCGCTGACAGATCTTGGCTCGCCTGCTGGGCAGGACCGGTGAGAAAGGGAGCCACGATGTGGGCCCACTGCTCCACTGGCCAGTTCTCCCTCTGGGCGGTCCGCTCAAAGGTCTCGAGATACGCCTCCACGTCATCGTCGGGCCCGAGCTTGGTGAGTCGGCTGGTCGGGGCGGCGGTCGGGGCGTCCCGGACTGCGTGTTGCGTGAGCCGTAACACAGCTTCGCGGAGCAGGGCGAGGCTCTCCGCCGTCTCCCGCTGTGTAGCCGCAGCCGCCGCCGCGGCTCCATCCGGGTTCTGCATTCCGGTCGGGTAGTTCGTCTTACCGGGGTTCGTAGTGGTTTCTTCTCTTGCCCGCATTCTCCACCATATGTGGGATCCCGTTCCCCGTGGGTCAGAATCCCGGAATAAATCTCGGAGTCACGTTCAGGTGAAGCCTCACTCGGCATTTAATGTTTCACAAAAACAGAATAACTGGGTCACACGACTTTAGGGTCTCCGTGAGCCTCTAAATGGCGCGCTGGGTCGGCTGTCCTCTCCAGGTCGCTGTCGCTCCTCTTCTGCTTCTTCTTCTTCTCTTCTTCTCTTCTTCGTCTCTCTCTTCTCTCGTCTTCTTCTTCTTCTCTCTCTGGCGTCTTCTTCTTCTCCTCTCTCCCTCCCCGGTTGTCGCATGCCGGCTCCTTATATCGGGGCTTCCGGTTCCCGTCCTCTCCCCCGCCAGCTGTTTCCACTCTCGTCCATTAGCGAGCCCTCGGGAGGCTCTTTGTCGCCGGCTGGTGGATGGCGGTGGTATGTGCCATCCAACACGAACCCTCGGGCCCGTCCGGGCCGAGGTTTAAGGGCGGGATGCCACAGTAGGTAATCCAAGCCCATCAGACTCAATTGGGAGTTATAGTTCACTTAAACGGCTGCTCTCAGCTTTACCTATCCAAATCAAAAAAAGAGAATAAGCATCTGTCATCATTTGGGATCTGCCTCATTGTTTTCCAGTGCGGGGGGAACAGTTGATCATATACATTTCATCCAAATTGTTAAAAATCTGCACACCCAAGTACTTGTTTTTATTTATATTTATTACTGTGCAAACTTCCAATTAAACTGGCTCTGAAGAGTTTTTACTGTCAAATTTAGAAATCGACAAAATAGTAATAGTGAGGGGATAAAGAGCAGTTCCATAAAGTTCTGGTAGGCCTATTTGTTAATCGTGCTACCAAAATTACAAGGGCCTAGGCCAGTTTGTTATTGTCTTAAATGTATGTGGACTGTGGGGGCTCTAGAGGACAGTGAGCCAGGATCTTTCCCTTAGGACTTTGTCAGAGTCGTCAGTGTTAGACAGTAATGTAGCTGTAGCTCTCAAACACAAAAAATAAAATAAATACTAAATGTGTTCACCAAACTTGCAAAATTGAACAAGAATTACAACTCTTTTCTCCCACATTCATGCCAAATAGGCTCCAATACACGCGCCACCGTCTACATGACTGACATACCGTAAAGCTTTGTTTGAAAAAAAAAGTGTATTGCAATGGCACTATTGGTTAATCAAATGTTCTAGGCAAAAAAATTGCTATGCACAGTATTGTTGAGATGCAACATTTTAATGAGCTTGGGCCCAAAAGTATCCAACCTAGATGAGAAATTTGCACATATTGCAAACTGTGTTTATTTTGTAAAAAGAAACATGCAGTGCACGCTCACAAACTTGTACCATACCGTGTACCATGACTTTTATGGCTAGAAATATTGGACTATATCTCATTATGGCTGAGGTAAAATCAATCTCTCAAGCCACCACACCACTCAAACTTTCGGAACATTATTATATACAGAGAGAAAGAATCTTATGGCCATGTAGAGAGGACCAGTGTATGCTACTTCCTTGGAAAAGGCAGCAAACAAACCTGACCCACTGACCCCTCCAGCTCAAGGAATAACAAAAATGAGAGCCTAGAACAGCCAAGGCAAATGGAGGTATAGGCAAGAGACAGTCATAAAGGAGAGTTGGTGTATACAGGCTGTTTGGGCCTAATGATGAAGGATGCACTGGGCGAATGCAGACCATGGCTCATTGCTTAGCACTACAAAAGTGCGATGTTGTCATATACATGGGATTTGCTTTGGTTTTCTGGTGCAAAACAATACAAATAGTAAGATAATACAAATCAAAAGCAGGTATTGAAAACATTAAGAAGAAAAAAATAAAAAAGCTGATTTCAGAGTGATTAAAATAAAGAGCATGCAATGTGTAAAATATTGAACAAGGAATGCAAAAACAAACCATGAAGTAAGACAAATATGTGAAATTTAATTTTTTTTTCCAAAATATGCATTAGGTGCATCGATGTTACACACATAGTCCGATGTGGAGACTTTAAATTAATTTAAAGTGTAGGGGTCCATAGGCAAAGATAAGAGTCCATGTGAGGGGCAGGCCTTGTTGAAGAGGCCAGCTGCAGTCAGGAGTAAACTTGTGATGAGAGGTTTAGGTCTTGACTGCGGCCTCATGCCAAAGCAGAGTTTTTTACAAAGAGTTTATGTTTAGGGTGGGAGTGGTCATAATCTCTCCTTTTGTCTCAGGGTGCTGTAGGTGTACATGTCCTGAAGGAATGAAAGAGGGATTGAAAAGATGCAGACCACCCTTGTCCTTGGCAGTACCAGATGGTGACGGAGGAGGTGAGGATACACTCAATGTTGGCCGTACAGAAGTGCACCATCTTCTACTTTGGCAGGATGAACTTGCCGCAGGAAGTCTGTGATCCCCATGTATTCTAGGGCCAAGCGAATACTGCAATATCAGTATCTGGTAAATGTCAGGATCATCAGGATCTAGCTGATCATTCATACCCATTCACACAGCATGTGCAAGCAATTTGGGCTTAAATAATAATAATAATACATGTTATTTATAGAGCGCTTTTCAAGGCTCTCAAAGACACTTTACAAACATTAAAATCATCATAAAAATCTACACACTAAAAACATTTGGAGGTGTTGTCCCTGGGTTTGAGGAGTTTGTTTATTGTGGAGAAGAGAGCCTTGGGGTTGGAGGAGCCAGAGTGTATGAGGTGTGAGTAGTAGGTGGACCGGGCTGAGATGAGGACGTCTTTGTATTGTTGAAGGTAGTGGGTGTGGGCTTGGAGATGGACTGTTAAACCTGTTTTCTACCAGAGCCTTTCAGGCTGGCGCTAACAGGTTTTCAATTGGTTGATTTCAGGAGTATACCAGGGAGCTGAGTGTGTGAATGAGAAAGCTTTGGTTTTAATGGGAGCCAGCTGATCAAGACAGGAGGAGAGTGTGTCATTGTAGTAGTTTACAAGATCGGAGGGATTATCAGACAGCAGGGGAGGGGAGGCAGACATTGTACTGGCAATAGAGGCTGAAAGAGTTGTGGGGGAGATAGATTTGAGATTTCTGAAGGATATATTGTGCTTGTCTTTTGGGATGGGGATAGAGATATTAATGTCCATGGTGATAGCCAGGTGGTCAGAGATATTGAGGTTGTGAGGACTGAGGAAGGGGACGGAGATTGGACAGATTCACGTGTTGTTTGTTGTGGTGATGTAACAAGGAAGTTGGGGTGCGACAGGACCATATGGATGGGATGGAATTTGGGGGCGTGAAGTTGTAAGTAAACATGCGGCCAGAGCCTCTGTGTGGAGGATGTCCTTGGCGAAGTATTCCGTTGTCTGAGAATGTCCATGCAGTCCAGACGCAGGTGGTTATTGAAGTTGTGAAGATCTGAGGTGGAGTATAGTCTTGCCCAAGGACACATCAACAGGAACTAGCGAGATGAGGATCAAACAGCCTATCCTGTGATTGAAGGACGACCCTGCTCTACCACTTAGCAACAGTCGATCTGGTAGGGATAATTTACTTTGTTAAAGTGCGAGTACCAAACAATTCAAATTAGTCACTATCTGTACTTCATACAAGCTTTCCACTATATATTCCAATATTTAGTAGTTTGAGAATAATTATGGGGGGTTTCTAGTCTTCTATCATGGAAGTCTCCTAACTATTGCTTTTTTTTTCAATACAGTATTAAGTTTGGCATGGTGGCCACAGTCAGTATTAAGTAATTGTGACCCCCACAGAATGTAGTCACAATTTAGTATTTGTATTCATTATATAGTAATGTAAAAGTGTTGGATTCCATCCAGGCCAGTAGGGGGGCAGTAGCGGAGTGTTTGTGCCTCAGGGAAAGCCATTTCCCAAAGAACGTAAGCTTCTCGTCATTCTGCCGAGAGCTTACTACAAGAACTGTAACAAGCGCTTCGCTCTTGTCTTTTTAGTTAACCAAACAGGTTAGTTTGGTTATCAGCCCACTGAAATATAATCGTTAACAGTTGTATGTAGTGTGTAAGTATTGTATTATAGATGTGGTGCCGAACTAATGTGTGTGGATATATATATATATATAGTAGTAGTTGTGAGTTGTAGCCCACAGTATTAGCGGTCGGAGCTAGCGGCTGAGGCTAGCGTAAATCGCGCGAGCTGGTACGCTTTGTTTGAGGGAAATTCCCGCGCTTAGTTTAATATTTAAGAAACTGTTAAGAGCTCCTGTCTAATGTAAACTATTTGTTTTCTAGTGTACTGTATTAAATAAGTTGGTTTAATGTGTTCAAGTGTGGAAACTATTCAAGCTCCTCGGTAAATTATCAGTTAACAATAAGTGAATCTATGTTTAAAATGGACAGTATTAATTCATTTTAGTAATAGTATTGTGTTAAAGGTTGACTTCCTGGTACAAAATATGACTTAATTGATGGTCTGATGTAATACATACTGATGTGATTGTATATGTGAACGAGTTTTTGAGAGAATGTGTTTGTGTTTGCCTATAGAGAATGTAATGTTGAAATCTACCAAATTATGTGCTGAAACGAAAGTGAGTCCACAATCGAGTTTTGTAACCTGGGATGTGAGAGGCTCGGATGTTGAACTGTTGCTGAGCCGGCCGCCTCCGCATGAAATGCATTATATTGAGATGATGAGAAAGTGTTTGTTCAGGATGTCTATGACAGCGCTGTTGTCTGGATAGATTGTTATGGTCTTTGGACCCTATTCCATAAAGAATGGCTGCTATGACTACAGGATACGTTTTGTTGATCGTCTGTATTTTTTTTTATTTGACCTTTATTTAACCAGGAAAGTCCCATTGAGATTAAAAACCTCTTTTTCGAGGGAGTCCTCTAGTACACTCACAATATTACACTCACAACATATAGACAGATAAAGGTGTGATTAAAATGATAAAAAACAGGGAGATGACATCTACAAGTAAAAGCTTGGCGATATGGTCGTTATAAAAGAGGGAGATGCCGTTCCAAGAGGAGAGGAACTTGTGCCACAGTTTTAAGCCTCGTTTGCATGCTTTGTTGAATGTGACGTTGTCGAGGATAATTGGAATGGAGGCGTGAACTGTAGGTGTGATGAGAAGAGCAAACCTTCCCGTAAAATGCTGATGGCGTAGTTTAGGTGGCCTAGCAGCGAAACAGTTGATGTTTGCTACATTTTTGGCGTCAGGGAGAAATTTGAGATGATTAGCGAGATCCTATGGATTTTTTCAGTAGGTATGGATGCTTGGAGCAAGACGAAGTCGAAGGTAATGCTAAGATTTCCAAGGAAGTGCTAGTGCCTGGGTTTTTATTATTATAATTACTATAATTATTTATTTATTATTAATATTATTTATTTTTATTTTATTAACTTTTTTATTTTTTTATTAAAGAACGCCCAGTTCCTTTAATGCGGAAGTCGAGTGTGCAGGCCGTGTGCTGGTGTTGAGGTAGGTAGCATGATATCGTCACGATCCTGCAGAGTGCTTCGGAAAAGCAATCTGACATTATTTCTATATTCCTTTATTGATCCCCATGGGGGAAATTCAAGATTCATTCATTTTTTACTGCATGGAGTAGTCCAGGCTGGGAACTAGGCTATAGGAGCTTGGGACAGTTGAGCCCTGGGGTGATGGGAGGTCTATGGTAAGTCTCTTTCTACCTGAATATTCATAGTGTCTCCTTAAGTGTGTTATATATATATTTTTTTACATGTAAAAAGGTCCGTAGAGTGTAAAACCTGAAGTCCACGGCTAAAAGGAATTTCCCTCCCCCTCAGAAACTGCTGCTGAGCTGCCTGAAACAGCTCGATTGAATTCCCTCCTTCACTTCCGTAACTTTTTGAGGTCATAATGTTACGAAAATATTTGCATAAACATCTGCTTATTTGGCCCGCTCTCAAACAAAGCTACAGAGAGACGGAGCTGGAGCTCTGGAGCAAGAATTTATTTAGCTGCTGTCGTGTCGGGAACACACTGTGTTCTGCTCTGAGAAAGGAAATGTTATTTGTGCATGAACCCCCAAAGAAAGATGACTTGAAGAATAAGTGGCTAAACTTTATTTTTTACCGAGGACAACTTTCAGAACTGGACACAGTTCGCGGCTGGAATTTTGAAACGCTTACTGCTGAAAGATGATGGCGGTTCAGGATCACAACCTGTAAGTGGTTTTATTATTTGTGGATGATTAATGTTTAACATAACAAAGGTAGCTAAAGTTACTAGCCAGGGTTCAAATGTTATCACAGTGCTCAGCTGTAGCCTCAGCTAACGCTGGCAGCTAACGCTGGCAGCTAACGCTGGCAGCTAACGTTATTGTGTTCTAATGGCTCTGCTAATCAGCATTAGCCCCACTGCTAACACTGTGTAGAATATGAGGACTGAATATGTCCATGGTGAATAGTGTTCAAGTGAGGTTTGTGGTTACAAGCTGTAATGTTACTGCCACTATCCACTTTGGTTTGGCTAACTTTGTAGCTATTTTCATGACCGCTGTTTCTGCTCTGAGCCACTGGGCTTCTTTCATTAAACTGCCAACAATAGGTCAACTAGACACATCCCAGCATAAGATGAACAATGTAAATTTTACTCATAGCTAGACAGCCGGGCTGTACTTGTGTCATGAAATAATATTGTGAGTCTTTGTGCATGTGTTTACATGCATATTTGTTGTCTGTTTAGCTTGATAGATGTTGACTGTTTTCATCTGACGCATATTAGTTGTAATGAATACATTTGTCTCTGTCTTTTAGAGTACATCACAGAAGGACCCGGTACCGACAACAGACCGTCCACAAACAGTCTCAGAGGGCACACAGACTTCTCAAAGGATGGTATCTGTTGGCACTCAGCTGTCCGGGTTCTCTGAGGGATATCACCTGATAAACTAAGGTATGTTATACATTTAATGTGCTTTTGTGTTTCACTTTTAGATATAGAACTTGCTCACATTGTAGACTTAAAATGGAGAATACAGAGCACTACAGTTTCATGAAAACTCTAGAATTTCAGATGTTGGGCTGACATTTTTGTAAGGGGCAGGTCCTATTACACTACAAACTGTGGTGTCTTTGACGCCGACCCCGTCGCTGCACTGAGACCACTTAATGATCCACTTGACCATGCACCGTTTTAAATCCATAACCACTCTGCTGTTTGTGAGGAGCTGAGAATCCTCTACTTTAATTAGCCTGCACACCCCTCCATCATACTGGGATATGTCTGACAGCTGCTGGGCAGTTGCAAGCCTGTGAAGACACCAAGCCCAGATAGTATCCCAGCTAAGGTGCTCAAGTTCATGTAACTCTCTCCAACATTTGACTCCATCTTCTGTGACTCCTAAAAGACAGTTTCAATACCCACCCAATAAAAAACATATACTACTCAAGAAACCACCCCCCTTCAGAACCCAACTATTACCGTATGGTAGCACTGAAGCGAGGCTGGACGAGCCTGGCATAACTAACAAATGGAGGCTCCTCCATTTGTTCCCCGCAGCATTCTTCTCCCCCTCTCTTCAGCCATAAAGGCGTCAATTCTGACACTCCACAGGCTGAGAGGAAGATCTCAAGTCAGCCCGGGAAATACGAACCAATGAATAACCTTCTTCCTCACCTCCCCCTCTCTTTTCTAGCTGATAACTGAACATCTGGTCTTCCCAGGTCAAAGTAATAAACTACGTGGTCAAGGAAACAGGAATTGACCCTTAGTGTCTAACAATTACTCTCTGCAGCTCGGTATAACACTGTATACGTCTTTGGAGTATTCAATAACCCCACTCAAAGTGTTTCACATTTGATTTCATAAAAATACGTCTTTCTCCCGTCGTTATGACATGGGAAACAGAGTTAAATTCATTTTCAGATATTTCAGATCGGACTCATCATGTGACCATATTGCCCTCCAGTGGTCAATTGGTGATAACCCATATCTGACACGCATAACCTCTGTTAAATTCTGTATACCAAATGTATGTAACTGAAATCCCATCTCTGCATCCATACAAGTGTGTAAGGTCTATTGAGCTCATAGTGAAGAAAAGTATGTGGGTTATTTGTTTAAAACGTTAGATTAGTCAATTCACTAAACTAGACCGCCAACACTAGGGACAAAGGAATCCCAAATCTTGGCAAAAACAAAGCCATAAAATCAAGCCACACCCTGGGACCTGACACCTATCCTGAACAGATACAACCAGGAGATTTCCTTTGTTCACTCCCTTGTCCTCTTAGTCCTCTTATTCCTCTTGTCTGTTTCGTTTTTGTCCGTGTTAGGGAGCTTCATACAAGCTCCCGTTATTTTATTTTAGAACAGCAGTTTTGTCAGTACTTTTTCTTTTCAACAACTTTTAAGCATCTTATAATAATTTTTTTTTTTTAGCAAGCCTTATTTTGTTTTAGTGCACATATGTTGGCCTCGTGAGATATCAACTTAAATGAGTGTCGTTAGGCAAAACAAGTTAGTTTGAGTATATCAACGAGTAGCCTCACTTATAGAACTATTCAGAGCTATATCCCTCTCCAAACACCGAACCGGATCCAACGCCCGTCTTGAAGCAAGACACAAAGAACTTCAGAGACACTTTGCCAGCTCACTGGGTGAGCCTTTGGAAGAACCACTGAGAATCAACGCTCCTGCTCCTGCGAGCCCTGCACCGGCATTCCTTCGCTTCACCGACGGAACCACTTCCGTTCTGAGGGACGTGAGCCAACTCCGAGGGCCGCAGAAACTGCTGTTTGAACCCCTGCAAAGGCATCTGGACACCGCTACTCACAGTAGGAACTCTCAGCTTGAATATGATCCAGGGTTGGTGTCGGGTATATAAAAGCTCTGATAAATAATAATTTAGATTGAACGGGTAGAGTAGGGATAGGAGAAAGAGGAGCTTACAACTTTTCTTCACTATCTGATATGATATTGCCTGTTTATTTGAAATCAATTCATTCCTGATTTGTATCCTTGTTTAATTATTAATCTTGTCATCCATTCATTTAATCCCTTGAGAAATAAATTACCCATGTATCGCCAAGTCGTTGTCTGTCATATTGATTCAAAAGGTGGGAACTATAAGGTCACTGAAATCAGGACTTACGCCTGAGACTGAATAATTTGTTACCAAATTATTGATCGTTTTTTTATTTGTTTCTTCTATTCAGAAGTGTGCCCCGCAATTTTTATCGTAAGCAATATTTTTATTTTAACGTAGTCATTAACAACGCTACAGCACTTACTCAAGTAGCCAGGAAACGCCTGGAAAACCGATACTGGACACTATCCTGATAGCCATTATGCCACAGCTAGACACCCACCAGTTTGCCTACAGGGCTAAATGTGGGACAGAGGATGTTGTGGCATGTGTACCACACTCCCTCCTTCAATATCTGAAACCAGCAGGCAAGTTGACCTCAATCCTTTTTGTTGAATTAGCCTTGACTTTAACACAATTCAGCGCCACCAGATAACCAGGAAACTCCACACTCTCAACATCCCCCCCAATCTCATCAGCTGGGTTTACAATGTCCTCAGTAACAGACAGCAGGCTGTTAGAGTACGCACAGTTACATCATCAATCATCACATTGTTCTGTGAGGTGTGCTTTAGCCCAAAATCACAAATTTGGGCTTTACAATCTGTACACATGCGACATCCTCTGTCCCGGAACCCTCACATCGGCACAGGAAAGACTCCCCTAAAAACCCCTTTTAACAGGGCTAAAAAAGGAAGAAACCTATGGGTGAGCGACAGAGGAGGAATTCTTCTCCCAGGATGGACAGAAATGCAATAGATGTCATGTGTACAGAATGACAACATAACAGAATTACAAAACATTCAATGTAAATAACATAAATTATTCATATAATAAGAATAGTAAGCAGAGTAACGAAGGAAGAAAAATACTTAAAAGACTACTTATAACAACAGCAGCAATAAATATAATAGAATTATAATAATGATATAGGGAACGGTAATAGTAATGTGACTTATAATAATAATGGTAGTAGCAGGGTCACGTCAGAAGGCACGGCCACAGTCCAGGTACCACAACGATTCATGGAAACCTGCGAGGTGAGAAAGCACAAAGACTCCAAGGTAGAGGCAAAGCCAATAAGTGTGATGGTACAGGGAATAGTAATAGTAATGTGACTAATTGTAGTAGCAGTGGGTGTCAGCAGGGCCACAGCAGGAGGCACGACCACGGTCCAGATATAACCACTATTCAAGGAAACCTGCGATGCGAGAAAGCACAAGGGCTTCGGGGAAGAAGCAAAGTCAGTAATGTGCATAAAAGGGACATGAATACATAAAGATGGAGGGAGAGAAGAGGAGGGAAGAGCTCAGTGTATCCTAGGTAGTCCCCCGGCAGTCTAGGCCTATGGCAGCATATCTAGGGGCTAGACCAAGGCAAACCTGAGCCAGCCCTAACTATAAGCACTATCAAAAAGGAAGGTCTTAAGACTACTCTTAAAAGTGGTGAGAGTGTCTGCCCCCAGGACTGAAACTGGAAGCTCGTTCCACAGAAGAGGAGCTTGATAACTAAAGGTTCTGGCTTGGCTTTGATACTCTAGGAACCACAAGTAACCCTGCATTCAGGGAGCGCAGCTATCTAGTTGGGTAATAGGGAACTATAAGTTCCTTTCGATAAGACGGTGCCTGGCCAGTTAGAGCTTTGTAGGTGAGTGTTACGCCCGGTCTAGGGGAAACCTGAGCGCAACATAACGACGGGTCTCACTCTTTCCCCCCACTCCCAATAAAGACAATTACTGCTGACGTTTAGTCCACAATATTTATAATTTCACAGAAAGGGTTGGTAGCAATAAACGTCAGGGTGAGCCTGGCCCAAAACAATAAACAAAACACTCTTCAATAATATACTACCTTACCTATTCCCAAAACAAACAAAAGAAAATACAGGCATCTTACCCTAACGAAATAAACAGGAGAAAAACCAGAGGAACTAAAAGGGCTTCTCACCCCTACAACTACCCGGACTGCTTTTGTCAGACCTTCTAAATCTAAGGGTCTGAGGCAAATTTGTAATTTTGGGCTATACAAAATAAACTGAATTGAATTGAGTTGAAGAGAACCCTGGGGTTGTTCTTATTTTTCTCTATTAATGCTGAATAAAAGGCTTCCCTGACATTACGGAGGGCCTTCTTATATATTTTCGGACTATCTCACCAGACTAACCGCGATTCTTCCAAATTGGCGGAACGCCATATCCTTTCAGGTTTTCGCTATCTTTGCTTTAATTTGCGGGTCTCAGGGTTATACCATGGAGCTAACTGCCTTTGTTTTTTATCTTCTTTTTTAAAGGGGCAATAGAGTCTAGTGTCATTTGCAGTGAGCCTGTAAAACTATCGACAAGATGGTCAATCTGGGATGGACTAAAGTTAGCGTCGGAGTCCTCTGTTATATTGAGAAATGGTAATGAATAAAACGTTGATGGAATCGCTTCTTTAAATCTAGCTACAGCACTATCAAATAAACATCTAGTGAAGAAACTTTTCCCTAATGGCATACACTCCGGTAGTACATTTTAAAAAGTCATTAGGTAATGGTCCGAGAAAAGAGGGTTCCGAAACATTTTCTGTTTCAATGCCATAAACCAGAACAAGGTCGAGGGTATGGTTAAAACAGTGAGTAGGTTTCTGTACACTCTGACAGAAACCAATCGAATCTAAAAATGAAATGAACGCAGTACTTAGGCTTTTTATCAAAATCCACATGAATATTAAAATCCCCTACAATAATTACATTATCTGTTTTGAGAAATAAACTTAATAATTAGTTCAGAATACGGACCTTGGGCACGGTACACTATAACAAATAGAATTGACTGTAATGCTTTCCAGGTCGGGTTTGAAAGACTAAGAACAAGGCTTTCAAATGAGTTATAATTTAATTTAGGTTCAGGGTTTTTTAATAGGCTTGGTTCAAAGATGGCTGCTACTCCACCTCCTCGGCCTGTGCCTCGAGGAATATGAGTATTAATATAACTTGGAGGAGTTGATTCATTTAGGCTAACGTACTCTTCATGACACAGCCAGGTTTCAGTTAGACAAAATAAATCAATATGATTATCTGATATTAAGCTATAAGATAATAAGATATGAAGCTGTACTATTAACTAGTACAGCTTTAGATGACAGAGATCTGATATTTAAGAGTCCACATTTAATTTTCCTGTTTTGTTGGACTGTTGCATTGGTGGTCTTAACTTTTATTAGGTTATTTTGTATAACTCCTCTTCTGTATACTTTTGATTTAAATAATTGAAGTGGCCGTGGGGTACACACAGTCTCTATAGGGTTTTGGGTGGGTAACTGGGTGGGTAACTGCTCTAATGGAAGCACAGAGAAGTGTGTAAGACTTCAACTCTGCTTCCTGGTCTGAACTCTGGGTCATGGATTAGGTCCACTAATAAACTGGTTCAGATTCCTAGATACGACATCCGCTCCATCCAAAGTGGGATGAATGCCGTCTCTCCTAATCAGACCAGGTTTTCCCCAGAAAGTCTGCCAATATCTACGAAGCCCATATTGTTTGATGGACACCACCTCGACAGCAAGCGGCGGAATGATGACATGCGGCTATACATTTCATCATTGATCAGGTTAGGGAGGGGGCCAAAGAAGATGCAAGTAATTATGGCCCCTGTCTTTGCTAACTTCACGTTTCTCTTTTTTTATGCACGCAGTGATCACTTGGATCACATATTACCATGTCCTTTGTTCTTGTCCTCTTGTTTAACATTTGTTCGAGCTTTAGCCAACACAAATGGATAGAAACTCTGACCCCTCAAAGCTCAGGCATAATTGTTAGGAACAGAGGAGGCAGAAAAACAAAGGCCTGCTTTATGTCATAGGCCTTTCTTAGTCTGATGAGATTAGAGTGTAAAACTAGCGATGAGTTATTTTTCCTGCATTATACGAAGTCTGCCTCTCTCTCAGGGAGCCTCTCAACAGACAAATGATTCCTTTGCATAAAACATAACCTTTGTGTAACATTAGAAAGCAAGTATGCACGGCCAAATGCCAAGCACTGCATATATTAGCATTCAGTAAAATCTACCCTGGCTGCCGCATACATGGAATATTAGTCTACTCTTTATCCAGCATAATCTTAAACACCATTTATCACAGTGCAAGAATAATAGACTTCTGTGAGCTACTCCAATACCCTTCTGGGTCCAGATCTGTGTTCTGAGCCCCGGAGAGGAGATGGAGGAAGTCTATTTGGTCTAATTAAACTGATTACAATGTGCTCACTCTGAGGGCTGAAATAAATAAATAAATTACAGCCTTGTAGGCACAGGTCAGTAGATAATGGAGAGGTTCTGCTGATAATTAGCTCTAAATGGTTTAAGTACAGTACCCTTCACTGAGAGGCAAGTCAAACATTATGCCTTGTTTTTCTGCAGAGTTTTTCTCTTGGGGTATTCTAACTGTGATTTGACATCATTTTTGTTATAAAAAGGTGTTATTACAACAATGGTTTTAAGATAATGAAGCTATTTAACACAGGTATTGCAGTTAACACCTCAAATGTGCAGAGTTATGTATCTCTGAATCCATTTAAAGCTGCTACAAGGTATAACATTTGCACTTTGAGAAACTGGGTAAAAGGTAGACACATTAGTTGTTGCTGCTGTTATTATATGAATCATTTATGTCATATACATTGAATGTGTTGTATCTCTGTTATGCTGTTCATTCTGTACACATGACATCTATTGCATTCTGTCCATCCTGGGAGAAGGATCCCTCCTCTGTCGTTCTCCCATAGGTTTCTTCCTTTTTTCTCCCTGTTAAAGGGTTTTTTTAGGGGAGTTTTTCCTGTGCCGATGTGAGGGAAGGACAGAGGATGTCGCATGTGCACAGATTGTAAAGCCCTCTGAGGCAAATTTGTAATTTGTGATTCTGGGCTATACAAAATAAACTGAATTGAATTGAATTAGTGATTTATTAATACATTTGAGACTCAGATTGTGAACAGCCCAAGAGCCATAGCCAGTCCATCCTGCTGCCATCTAGCAAGCAATACAGAAGTATCAGCTGCCGTACCATCTACTTTCTCTAGCTCGTGAGACTCCTAATTTAATCCTCCACCCTGCAACACATAATATATTTCTTTGTGTTTTTTTCTTACGTAGCTAAATTGGACCACAAACTGAATTTTGTTGTGCAACACTGTATGCACGCACTGTCCAAAAACTGCAGCTTTGTATGAGTAGCCAATCGAGACACATGCAATAAATATAATATATACGGTTGCTTGAAGGAGATGTTTTCACAGAAATATAAAATATATGTGAGAGAAGAATTAGGACATCTTTGTCTTCCCAACACTAGCTCAAAGCATTTTACGATACATAATTAAAACTGCTAATGCCAAGAATTTGTTTATCAAAGCAAGTAATAAATATAAAATGCAATCAGCTAAGAAAATAAGATCTGAAAAGAATATGAATGGCACACAAATTGGAAGTCAAATATACAAAATATCACTGTATGATGATGACATCATCCTTTACATGATGGTTGTAAACTTCTAGCTATGTTATATCAATCAGCTTATTACCAGGGGTGAAAGTAGGTCGGTACAGTCCTGTCCTCATGTCACCATTGCATTTTCAACAAAAAAAACATCTGCTAACATTAGTTCAACATAAACAAGTAACCCTCACAAAGGAGGCTGTTTGTTTGTTTGTTTTTTTGATCGTACAGGCATTCTGTTACACTTTTATAAACATTGCGAGATAAGAAAGGGCATTTGTAATGCATTCATTGTGGTGTCTAAATTATCATAGAAATGTAATTCCCAACTGGGAAAATTCACACGAATGCCCCCTTTAGTCAAAACAACAACTCAAAAATGGCTAACATTTTGTTTAAGCAAAAAAAAAAAAAAAAACACATCTTTTTTTGTAGGGTCTATGTTGTTTCCACATTACGACCTAAAACTCATTTACACACTGAAGTTCTAAGAACAACTTATTAAATTCAGGCAATGGGACCATTTGAGGAGCTTGGGAATGCACCATTGTGTACTCTCTCCGAGAGTCATTCTAGTTCTCTCTTGACTTGACAAAACTGCTGTCTGCTGCTTGAAAATGTCAACCCCTGCTGCAGTTGATGTTGATACAAAGTGCTGTGGGGTGTTTCTTGTAAAAATATCCCAAATAAAATGACAAAATACGTTGTGATATTTCATCAGAAATAAAAAAAAAACTTTGTGAAATGTAAATAGTTTTATCCCAACATTTGTCACATTTTCAACAGTTAGAAACAAATCAACTTATCAACAACATTATCAATTTCAATAGGAAAGAGAAAGGGGAAGGAAAACCTGGCTGTCGTTTCATATGTGTGTATTTCTGTGTGTGACCGGGTGGCTGTGAACGGCCCTCACTGTCGAGACATTCTCTTCCATAGTCATGACATATTGTAGTAATTTCTGCACTAGTAGCCCAAGAGGCTCTGCCGCAGTGGCCATCACAAGTCACAGTGGTTGGCTTCCACTGGACGCTCATGTGTTAATATATATATATATAGTATTATATAGATTATATGGATGGAGGAGGCAGGACCCTTCTGGAGGCCAGCGGCCAAGGTGGAACCCCTAAGGAGGCCGATGTGGAGACTTGAGATCAGGAAAAGAAGATTCGGCTCTGGCATGGGGCAGGCTGCTTGACCAGGTTGCTGGAGTTCTTGATTGGGTTCAGGATACTGGGGTTCCAGACCAGATTCAGGAAACTGGGGTTCCAGACCAGATTCAGGAAACTGGAGTTCAGAAACAGACTCAGGCAATAGGAGTTAAGAACCTGGATCTGGCAAGAGGAGTTCAGGTCAGGACTCTTCAGCCAGGGCATCAACAAGCGCAGCTGACTGGTGAAACCACACTGGAGGATAGCCACGTAGATGACCCTGCTGGGATGCAGGGAAAGACCCCAATGGAAAACACCTACAAACCCGACCCCACCGGAACACAGCAACTGAGAGAGGACCCCATCCACTCTGAGCATGTCGGGGGATCAATATTTCAGGGACAGATGCTTCCCTCTCTGGGCTACCGAAGATATCGCGGCAAGAAGCTAGAAGTCTGGGATGCTAATTGGTAGCTAGCGAGTCAGGCAGCAGACTTGAAGCCAGCGGGCTTGATGCTAGCAGGAAGAGGAGCAGACTGGAAGGACCTCCAAAGGGCCAGGCTGGTTCCCATGAAAGGGTTTGGGGCTGGAGCAGGCTGAGATGCAGGCTGGAGACTAACAGGCTGAGGTCTAGCAGGCTAGTCTAGTTCAAACAAGAAAGAGGGATTCTAACATACTATTATCTAGCCTTTGGTTGTAAGTGAGTTATTTGATCCCTCTGTAAGCACAGATTGGAAACACATCGACAAAAGTATGTTTACAAAGCTTAAACAGTGACATAAAATGTGTTTCAAAATCTTTCATCAAATATCACAAAATCACCAAACATCTTATCCCAAAAAGTGAATACTGAAATTACATAACTCTGCAGCAGGGGTAATCAATTTGTCCAAGGACCTGCATTTGTCAAAGCAGACAATGTGGGGACCGGACCTAAAAAAAAAGAAGTGGTAAATTACACCTACTTAGCCTATCATTGTTTTTTCTTATTATCCTTTATCATTGTGAACAGACTCCTAAAAAACAGGGCAAATCCATGATGATAACTAGACACTTGACTAGAAAATGCTTTCAGATCTCTGCCAAGTAGACAGCCCACTGATGGTTATACTCTGTTATTATGTTCATTTTTCTAATGCTAGAAATGGTTTTAAGTGTCACTGGCAGAAAAGTAATTTGATATAAGAATAAAAATTAAATGTTTAAAATGAAATTTTGTAATATCGCTTTTTGAGGATTGTTGTCTGTTACTCTATTTACACTATATAGGGACTGAGATAAAACGGGACTTGACTTCAATATAAGCATATTAGCTTCATAGGATGTGTGCAAATGAAAGATCAGCATTACACGCATATATATCAAAATATACATTTACCATTTTACTTTTTTCATGTGACCTGGTTGAAGGCAGAAAAGGAGGTGGTGGCTGGAGAAAAGCTTCATGTGCTTTACTGGGCTCTGGCATTGTCAATCTCCCACACACCACAATTCACACCTAAGAGGGATTTGGGAGAGGTGGGACAGGGTTTCTTTCTCTCATTTCCCAACTATACACATGAACAGAGATTTCCAGTAGTTTTATTTTTTAGTGTAAAATCACACATAAATAAATAACATATGAAACACAAAGTATTATCTCAGACTGGTCCCATCAAGTTATTGTAGCAAATACAATGAAAAATAATGTGCCTTAATTCTTAGATATTTCACAATAAATATAAAGACCGCTAAATCACACACTGGGCGGGAGGAGAGGTGCATGGGTCCAACACTGCGATCTTTCAGCCAGGACACTGTTGTTTGTTCAGTCCACCCTGGTCAAACTAATTTCATGACTATTTATGTATGAATCACAATTACACATTGAGTAAAGAAATAGCATTAAGCAAAGATGGCCACATTTACGCACAAAGTTGCACTATTACTATGATATTACAAAACGCTTTTGTACATAAATACACAGACCCATCTTCAAATGGATACCTATTATTTCGGATTTTATCTTCAGGTGAGAAATAAACCCCTTCAGGCTCTGAAGCTTTGTTGTGTCCTTGTCACTGCTTTGTATATCTGAGGAGAGAGAAAGACAGAAAGACAGCAGCAGATGGAAAGGTAAACCGATCACATGCTGCAATGCATGAGCCGTATCTGAAAATGATCTGTTTGAAAGGAGGAAAAAGTACTCAGATCTCAAATACTTCAAATTGTAGCCTACTTAAGTACAGTACTTGAGTAAATGTATTTGGCTTCAATCCATCATTATTAACTTAAATATTTCTATATTTAGTCTAAAGTTGTGAAGGATTCTATTTACTACTCAATACTAATCACCAACAACTACTTATATTTTTAATCATCACATTTCATAATTTAATAAACAATTTGTAATGTTTAGGCACATACTTTGAATATAAATAAGGTGCCAGATTACATTAAAAAGCATGGAAATAAAGCTTTTTTATCAATTTATTTTCCTGCCGAGAATCCTCCCAGACCTCCATACCCAGAACACGTCCCCCCATTTAACAAATCCTAATTTAACCCCTGCTTTAATGTTTTCTATGTGACATTCAAAGCATTAATATGGCGGAGTAATGTCTACCTGAGCAGAGAATGAAGACACGCTCTCTCTCTCTCTGTTTTAATACACACAGGCCTTTTAGTGCATGTGAGCATGCCCAACTGTCTAACTCATGGACGCCGCTCTGCACTGTGATCATATGACGGTTACAGTTTATATTGGAGTAGTCGCATAAGCCTAGCGCCCACCCTATGGTGCCCCCTCTCTCTCTCTCTCTGTCTCTATATATACTGTATATAGATTGAGAGAGAGAGAGAGAGAGATTAACAGAGAGAGGGAGGGGTAATAATAATAATTTGAATGTCAACGTTATAAATGACGCTAAGAACTATTCTGTGGGCCTACAGCCGTAGTTGAAATGTACAATGTGAAATATTTTGCGCCTGCAAAGAAAACCCTTCATAAAAAAGAATAAAAGAACCGTACGATGTTGAGGGTTTGTTAAAAGCACTGCGTGTATACAGATAAAAAGCAAAAAATATTAAAAAGTCATAAATGCGACATCCTTTTGGTACGGTCTGTGACCTAGCTGTTTTTTTTTGTGTGCCTGCATTGAATAATGAGCGCAAGCTGCAGTTCAGTAACCATCAACAGCCCTACAATGGAACAAATAAAAAACTGCACTCATTATTATAATTTTAGTTTTCCCTGCTGTACTAAAATCATACTAAACCATGACTCCAGAACTTTGAATTTTCTGTACCATTCCACCCCTAGCTTACACATACAGTAGTTCATACATGCGGAAACATGACATGGCCTTTTCAAATACTCTGGGGCAAAAAATAATAAAAATTACTTGATCAGGACATATTTTATAGATAGGGGCTTTGTTTTAGTATCAGAAGTAATAATAATAATAATAATACAGCTTAGCTCTTTATCATGTATAGACATAAGTCAGTGGATAGTTTGATCTCTATTTATGTAAATATAGCACACCAGCAATTTCAAAGAAGACTGTGTGAGCTGCCTGCTCTCAGGCCCTCCCCTGTGCTTTATGCCTGATGAGAAATGTGTTGACAGAGGCCTCCTCCTCCTCCGCCATTACAATCATTCCACATATGTCAAGAGTGAATAGAGACTAAGCCTCGAATAATTTCCCATTCCTATAAAACCCTTTAATAAAATCACATTTAATAGTTTCCTGTTATGCTAATGCAGCAGATTGGAAACCTAGTTCCTTAGTGGTGTTATTTTCCTTGAATCTCTTCTTATGGACATGGCACTAACTACGTACAGGATGATGCACGCTGGCTTTGAATACTGGAATAGACACAGGCCTTTATACAGCTAATCAAAATGTTAATTCACTGTTTGTAAATGTCACTTGCCTTGTTTTAACAATCCTAAATCTGTGTAATTCTGTCTAGAAACAAGGGCAACAGATCATCCAGTGTGCTAAACACTCACTTTGTAAGAATGGTTCAACATTCTGGGAATTATGCCTCTTTACTTTTTGGCCACCCTGGTCTCACTCCCTGGGCATCAAATGTTGTACTCCAATGTAAACCCATCCGAAGCATAATTAGAGCAAGTACTTCGGAAGAGTGTTGACCTGGTAAAGACCGATTGGACCGTGGTCCGGCCTACTGATGTGGCCATGCCTGACACCCATTACTATTAGTATCATTGCTAATGACATCTCTATTACTATTAATGCTACTATTACTGCTTTTATTACGAATATTATTCTACTATATCTACTGCTTTTTCTATTATTACTTCTGATGGTATCAATGCTACCACTACTATTTATGCTGTCATTATATGTATCATTTTTGGCACAAGGACTGACTATGTTGTTTATTATGTTGCTAATTCTGTACACATGGATCAACCATGAGGTTTCTTCTTTTTTTCCCTTGTTAAAGGTTTTCCTTCTCCAATGCAAGGGGCCAAGGCCAGAGGATGTTTGTATATTGTTCAGATTTAGAAGCCCTCTGAGGCAAATATTCAATTTGTTTTATTCGGCTATTCAAATAAAATTGAATTGAACTCCAACACAAAGCAACTATATGTGCACACAGCAAAAATACACTAACGGTGCATGCATGAATATTAAAGCTGTCTATACTGTATATGTATATCATACATACATTTCTGACATAGCCCTGTATATTTTACAGTTACACCAAGTCTTACTTTCTATTGTCTTGTTATCTGATTTACAACCCAAAACATGATGTTTGAAGTTCGTCATTAAAACAAATGAAAGATGGACATCCTGACTAAGTGAAGTGAAAATCACACATGTAGGGTCACTTACAGCCAAATTCGCTTTTGTATCATAAAAATGAAGTCAAAAAGAGTCACCTCTAATTCATTTATAAAACACATTTCATCTAAGTTCAGTGTGCGTCACACACAACAAATACAAACAGAAACATAAGGCATAAACACATATTTTAATAAATATATAAAAAATATAATTAAAAAATGAATCTGGAGGAAGTGTAAGCAGTAAACAGGTCTAAGATTTATTCAGAAGCAAGACCATAAGTGATTTGTAAACAGTGAGCATAATTTTGAAATCAATTCTGTAATTCATCAGAAGCCAGTGAAGTGAGGTGTAGGAGTAATATGTTCCTATTTTTTTGTCCCAGTCAGTGCCCTGGCGGCAGCATTTTGAATTAGCTCAAGGCTTGCCGCAGCAAGAAGGCCATTACAATAGTACAGAACCAAGTGGCAACATAGATAGGTTGAACAGTAATGGGCCCAGAATTGGGGGGGGGACGGACGACACACTCCTAATTGTAAAGTAATGTTTACAATATTCCCTGCGTTAGGTTACAGGCAGTGGAATTACATGTTTATAAAATCGTGTGGAAACTGGGTCAGGGGAGTAAATGGAGGAGTTTAGCTGCTGTATCACCTTTGCAGGATCATCTTGGGTAATAGGTGAAAAATGATGCATTGTGGTATGATGACGTACGGGCAGAGAGAGGCCAGGTCAATTAGTATGTGTTTTCTAATATCCAAGACTTTTTCCTGGAAGAAGTTGGTTAATTCATGACATTTGGTTGATGTTAGAAGTTAGGGTAAGCAGTTTCTCAATAGTAGACTATAGAAATTTAACATTGTTTGATTATCATGTATTATCTGGGAAATGGAGTTTTGTAATGCTTAGGGAGCCAGGTCATATTAAAAAGTATGCAGAAGTAGTCTGAGATTACAACATCTGGAATGGATACAACTGTAATATTAAGACCCTTTGAGATAACAGGTCAATTATGTCCCATTTTTAGAGAGTAGGCCCTGTAGCGGAAGAATTTAAGTGACTAACAGTTCATACATTTTTCCCTGAGATAATGCGTTCAAATACAATTTAATTTTGAAAAGTAGTTAAATAAATTCACCTAAGAAGCCATGTTTAAGTTTAGGAGGGTGACACAATTGTTACTAGTATTGTAGGGGATGCATACTATGACATCAACAAATTCAAAGGAGTAAAAATTGCCAAAATAAATATTATTGAAGCCTAAATGATTGGTAATAGTTTAGTATCTGACATTTAGCAGTGACTGCTTTAAACTGCTAGTGACAGCAGTAGATTGTGACTTTGCAGGTTTAGTATGAACCATGTTATCGTGAGCAACTTGATGGCTGGCTGAACTAGGGGATATTTTACTGCAGTTATGTCTATAGTTAATGATTACTGGATTAGTGTATGTTCGTGTGTGATTTTCATAATAGGACAAACTATGAGAAGAATACTCAAAATACTAAGACTGACCTTCACGTGGCAAATGCTCTACTTAACAGCTGTAGAGAGGAGGTGTTGATGTTTTTAATGAGAGATGGAGGTCGTCAGTGATGCTGGACTTACGGGGCAAGAGCGAGCCATAGCAGCGGCGCGTCTTTGAATGATGGGGATATGGCATGGAGGATTGTGGTTGTTCAAGCAACAGGGGAAATTCCCGCTTGTTCAAGACATTGATGGTGGGCTCCAGGGCTTGAAAGTTGTTCTCCAGATAAAAAAGGCTTTGCTTCGAGGCTCATAATACATTTTCCACAACAATTGGTGGGGATTCAGATGGGGCCGACTTATCCGCAGTGAAGACGGACCCGGACCAAGGCAGGGTGGTGTTCAAGTACAAGGTGCACGAAATAAGATAAGATAATCCTTTAATAGTCCCTCAGCGGGGAAATTGTGGATAGTGCAAACAAACAATAAGAAACATAAGTAGAAAAACAAGATCAATAACAAGAACAATAAATCAGTAATCACACAGTGAAGTATAATAAATAGGAAAAAAAAAAAAACAATAACTAAAGTATGATATAAACGGACAGAATGATTGTTAGTATTGCACAGATGTATATTGCACGGTGGATATTGATATTGTCAGTTTTTAGTATTTGTGGTCTACTGGGAGCAGAGTTGGTTGTGCAGCCTGACAGCGACAGGAAGGAAGGACCTGCGGTACCTCTCCTTCACACACCGGGGGTGAAGGAGCCGCTGGTTGAAATAGCTGTACAGTGCTGCCAGAGTGTCCTGCATGGGGTGGGAGGTGTTTCCATCAGGGATGATAGCTAAGCCATCATCCTCCTGTCTCCCACCACCTCCACTGTATCCAGTGGACACCCCAGGACACAGCTGGCCTTCCTGACAAGTTAGTTCAGTCTCTTCCTGTCGGCTGTTGAGATGCTGCTGCCCTAGAAGAACTCCATAAAAGATCGCTGATGCCACCACAGTCGAAAAGGGTCCTTAAAAGTGCTCCCACAAGACACTTAACCCCAAATTTATCTTGCAGATGGCCCCTTGCATGGTAGCCCCTGCCATCAGTGTATAAATTGGTGAATGATGACATTTAGTGTTAACGTGCTTTGAGTGGTCGGGAGACTAGAAAAGCGCTATACAAGTCCAGTCCATTTACCATCCATTTAGGACCCAAATATTTACAAACACAGGGGGAGAGGCGGGCAATAGACTCAACAGTGGGAGAATTACGTGAAAATAATTTGAATTATGTTAAATTAAAAACTTATTTTCTGTGTGTGATGTGTAGTATGTGGTGATGCAGTGAAGATGTGTGATGAAAGATTCCATACATATGTGTATTTCGATGGGCTGAAATTACATTAATCATTCATGTTTTAGTTGAGGATGAATTTTTCCTGGCTGTTCAAGGTAAAAATAAATTCTGCATGTGTTTGTGGGACTGAAACTATGTGTTACTTTGAAAGCTTTCCCTGACAGAGCAGGATTGAATGTATAGCCTTCACACTTCCTGAGTGTAGGTGCAACTCATATTTATTATATTTTCTCAGTGAGTCAAGCACTCATGGCCAGCAGAAAATAATGTGTATTTTTGACAGTTTGTGTGGCAGTGGAAAGATTCAACACTGACTTTTCCGTACTCCTGTGCCCCTCTCTAATGTGCCTATCATGCATCTGATATATGATTGCATGTATATTTTAAGGTTCACCTGGCAAGCATGTCACCTGCAGTGTCTTTGCGGCATGATGATTGATTATTGCTTCTTCCTGGGGTATTTTTCACCAGATGAGGCAGACGCTGGTTGCATGGGGTAGTTTCAATATTATCTACCAGAAATGGAAACTGTACTTCATTCATTCATTGGTATCACTTTAATTTGAGGTTTACTAACACAATCCTGCATGAATACAAACCTGTATAGCACACATGATAAAGTCTGCCAATAGGGACATACCACAGATAGTATGGGTGCCCCGGCTCCCCCAGTTGACTGAGGTTGGCTTTATTTAAAAGAGGATTTTTCTGTTTTATAAAACCCCACTTCTCTTGGTCTCTCTCCCCAATATTTGTGTTTTACTTTGCTGCTATTTTTTTATATTCCAAGCAGCACACGTGAGAATGTTTTGGGTTCACTGGCATTCAGAGTGTTAATCTTTAATAGGCAGATAACAACAGATTGACAGGTTTACACCGTGTCTCTAGTTGAAGAACATATAAATGTTTATTTATGCATTTTTTTATGTAAGTAATACTGTTGAATTAATAAAAAACTTGGTGAAAATGTTTTGAATATTATAATTATACAGCAGTACACAGCAAGTGTGATGCTTGTTCAGACCCCTTGTTTCCCAAAAGCATCTGGAGGCTTAGATGATCAAACAATCTTTCTTTTGGAGACCTTCTTTTTCTGAAGAGGTGTTCACCAAAAGTGAAGTGCCTCTCAAACTCACTTGTGAGAGGCCAAGAACATCTTCAGAGTCATGGATGTATTTATTTATGGTGAGTTTGTTGTTTGCCACATGTTTATAAATCTAATAAATTAATTATAATTATACCAATTCCTGCACTGTCCTATTTACGAGATCCATGGCTTAGAAAACAACCAGCAGGACGCAGTGGATGACCAAAACAAGGTTTAGTGCCAACTGGTGCAAAGCTTAATACCGAAACTTGCAATTTAAGGCAGGTCTGCCTTAACCCCCCACATTCCAGACATATCAATATCAATAGACATCGGATACAAACAGACATCGGATTGCAAATTTCCCCGCTGTGGGACTAATAAAGGATTATCTTATCTTATCTCTTATCTTATACCGCCTCCCTTGAGAGAGGAGCACCAAAAATTGTCCTCTTTGACTCTTAACATCCTTTATCTCATCTTTTTGTCTCTTATCTCTCTTTGTTTTCTCTTTGTTTTCCACTGTCTTTTTGCTCTTCCTATACTCTCAGTGATGTTGATTGGTTTTTCAATGTAGTGAGTCCCTAGGACCCACAAGTCGTCATTTGAGAAATTTTGTGGGTCCCAATGAACTTCAACTTCTAGTTATAAACTCGAGTTTGATGTAATATATTCATTTATATGGCTATAATTTGGTTATGTTAATGTATGTTGAAAATGTATCTAAAATTAAACGAATCGCAAATCTGAAAACTTTATTTTACAAAACATACAGATCAAATGTGATGTAACAAAATGAATTAAGTCAAACATTATGTGAAACTTTTATCACAAAAAAACTAAACACACAATATTACACTCTAATGCCCAAAGCTGTACTCTAAAGCATTTGCATAGTCCAGTTCAGTGTGCCCTTTTCTCCTCAGCTGGATCCCATGAACCTGACTGAACATGCTGAAAGCAAACATTGTTAGCGCTCAGAAGTTGCCCTTTCTAGTCTTAAAGAAACCTGCTCCAGTCTGTGTTCTAATACTGTGAGAACTGTAACAAACTCTGAATTCAACAAACAGCCGACAAATGCTGTCATTACATTGTCAGTTCACCAAGCTAAATCTCATCATCCTGCTGCCTCCTTAGAAATACAGAGCACAGAGGCTTCTGTGGTTACTTTGCAAATGAAGGAATCAGAATCAGCTTTCAAGGTCAAGTGTGAACACATACAATAAATTTGACTCCCGTATTTGGCTGCACTTTATGTAAATGTAGAGAAATGTAACTAAGGCTAAAAACAGGCACAACAAAGCTGAACAAGGTCAACAAAAACAATTGACTACTGTACCCCTGCCTGGTGCTGATTGCACAACCTTTGATTATTTAGTATATTATCCATGTAATATTGAATGAGGACGTATAAAGACCGCTAAAGCACACACCATGCGAGCAGTGGTAGAGGATGTGTATGGGTCCAAAAAACAGAGACCTTTCAGTCAGGAGACCGCAGTTCGTTCCCAATAAAAACGGACTGTACTTGTATAGTGCTTTTCCAGTCCTACGACCACTCAAAACGCTTTAACACTACATGTTATCATTCTTCCATTCACATCCATGCATACACTGATTGCAGGGGCTACCATGCAAGGTTCCACCCACCTATCAGGACTCACTAACATTCATACCCATTCTCACGCTGATGGCAGCCTTCGGGAGCAATTTTGGGTGAAGTATCTTGCCAAAGGACACAACCACATGGACTACTGGAGCGGGGGATTGAACCATCGATCCTCTTATTGGAGGATGACCATGCTCTACCAATGAGCCACAGTCGCCCCACAACAGTCTCCCCATTTGAAACGAGAAGTCAATGTTGATGTTTTTGTCATGTAAATGTCGTACTCCAGTAATGTCACTTCCTTTGTTATTACAACCCAAAATATGATCTATTCCTAAACCTAAGTGGTTTTTTTGCCTAAACCTAACTTCCTGTGATAAGCGAAGTGTGCTTTCCCACAATGAGTCACCAAGATATCAAACTGGAGCACTGAGGGCATTTCCATGAAACGCCTAGAAAAATGCTAGTACGCCGGTGCAACACTGAGTTCTGTACCCTGCATGGCATCCAAGTAGAGCCCTCTGTCTCCCACACACACACACACACACACAGTCTGTTTTTTTCTAAAGGACCATTACTTCACAGCAGTATCAGCCAATCTCCAGAATGGAATCAGTGATGTGCTGAAGCATTTTTTGCCATTTTGTCTCTGCTTTAATAATTAAGCCATACTTTACAACTGAGTTTAATTCAGAGTCGTCTTTTAGAGTGAAATGAATAAATTGCTACATGCGTTGTAGTGTCTGTATGAGAGCAATGAAATGTGTCAAAGGAAATGTGTCAAATAATTACAATTTCATGTTTTGACTGGTGTGCAGAAAGTGAGAAGGAGAGATTAAACTTTAATTTCAATGTCAGTTAGTCAGTGCCGGCCTCCCGCAAAGAGGGTGCTTGGGTAATGATCACCCAGGGCTAACTGTTAATTCACAGCAGATTGCAGCCATATTGGAAAAAGCACAGAGACTGCAGTTTAATTGTCCTTTGCATATTCACTTCCTTCACGTTTACCTCCACGTATCAGTTTCTCAGCTCAAACACCATCTCATTCATGGGTCAAAATTGTTTCTTAGATTGTTTTGCTGACACGAGCAAATGGAAAACATAATTGTTATAAACTTTTCTATTTTTCCAGTGCACTTGTATTCAGAGTATGCAGTACTGTGCATAATAACCTTGCCTTAAACTGTTTCATTTTATAGAGGCGCAGATAACACTTAACTACATTGTATTTCCGGGCGGCTGTGGCACACAAGATAGAGCTGCTCATCCCGTAACCACAAGGTTGGTGGTTCGAACCCCTCTACAGTCAACATGCCGAGGTGTCCTTGAGCGAGACACTTGCTCCCCAGGTGCTTCTTAGCAGCCCACTGCTCCTCTGGGATGGGTTAAATGCAGAGAATTGTAATTTCCCCATTGTGGGACTAATAAAGGCTTAATTATTATTATTATTTCGACCTGTGCTCTACTCTGCAATAATTTAATCTCAAATGCTGAATTGGCAGATAATGGGGCATTCTTTGGGCCATTTAAAAGGGATTTAATGAGGGTTGGAGAAGAGAATTTGCAACAATGGTCTTGTCAAACACAGGCCTTTAAAGTATAATGGTGAGCTGTGTAACAGATTGTGGTTAACTCTGCATAACTTTAAGCTGTAGTTAAAGGAAATAAGATTATTCAATTCTTTAAGAACTCGATTAGATGTACACCTTTTGTGAAGTCTCTTGTCAAATTATCAATCTGAATGTCATTTTTTTCGTATCCAACCAATCAGTATACATTTCTACCTGACCAATGTTTATTCAAGCTCTTTAGTGATATATGTAGATTTAATAGTTTTCATGGAGTTTACCCTGAGTGCTGTGGGCCTTGCGCTCCTCTCCTGGCTCCGTCCTGGCTTCCAGTTACCACTTATTACACACACACATGCAGTACTTCAACCCCGGTTCTTCACTCACTCTTCGCCAGATAGTTGTTGAAACCACAGTGAATCATTCCCCTTTAACGCACCTGCCTGCCTTCGTCACCAGCTTGTTACCATTCTGTAAAATGGCGCCGCGCGAGTGGCTGCCTCTTACAGCAGCTCCTGCTCACCTGTGAGCTTTTTCCTTTAAATTGTGTTTTTTTTTTTGTTACTTCTGTTACTTTTTTTTTTTACTTATTTAATTTTGTAAACATTTTGCACTATGGCAGTGAAACTCGTAGACTTTCACGTGGTCTACCTGCAGTTTTCTGCACTTTCCACCTCCGTGCCCGGAGGCTCAGCCCGCAGCCATGGCCCCCTTTGTTTACAGCAGGGGTCAGCTGTTAGCGCTCCGGGACACGGCGCCGCTGCTGCTGCCGGAGGAGAGACCCGAGGTTCCCCGTGAGCTGAGGAGGAGGAGACGGGGATGCCGTGCTGGGGCAGAACGTCGCGCCAGGAGCAGACGTTTTAAACCCGTCCTCCCCTCCATCATCATGGGAAACGTACGGTCTCTCCCCAACAAGATGGACGAGCTATCAGCACTGACTCGCCATCAGAGGGAATACCGGGAGTGTAGCGTCATGGTGTTCACGGAGACATGGCTCACGGAGATGACTCCGGACACCAACGCTGCACTGGACGGGTTCCGCATCATCCGGGCAGACAGGACAGCGGAGAGCGGTAAGAGGAAGGGAGGAGGTCTGGCAGTGTTTGTGAATAATAGATGGTGTAACTCTGGGCACATCACTGTTAAGGAGCAGACCTGTACAGAGGACATTGAGCTGTTGGCCGTTAGCATGAGGCCGGTATATTTACCGAGGGAATTCTCGCACGTTATCACAATAGCTGCGTATATTCCCCCCTCTGCTAACGGAGAAGCGGCCTGTGACGTCATACACTCGGCGATAAGCAGGCTGCTGACACAACATCCCAATGCCCTCCTCCTCCTCTCTGGTGACTTTAACCATGCCCCTCCGTCCTCCACTCTGCCCACCTTCACCCAGTACATCACCTGCCCCACCAGAGACAACAGAACCCTGACCTACTGTATGCCAACACCAAGGAGGCATACACTTCATCACCCCTCCCTCCCCTGGGAAGATCTGATCACAACCTGGTGCACCTCCGGCCTGTGTACAAACCTCTTGTGCACAGGCAGCCAGCTGTGACCCGCACAGTCAAAAGATGGTCCGATGAAGCCGAGGAGGCTCTTAAGGACTGTTTCGACTCGACTGTGTGGGAAGTGTTCAGTGATGCCCATGGGGAGGACATCGAGGGTCTCACAGACACAATAACGGATTACATAAACTTTTGTGTGGAGAACACCGTACCCACCAGGACTGTACGGTGTTTTTCCAACAGCAAACCCTGGATCAATCCTGATATAAAGACCCTCCTCAAGGAGAAGAAGAGGGTCTTTAGATCAGGAAACAAGGAGGAGCTGAGGACTGTGCAGAGGGAGCTGAGGAGGAAGATAAGGGAGGGGAAGAATATCTACAGGACAAAGATGGAGGATCAGCTGCAGCAGAACAACATCAGCGGAGTCTGGAAGAGCCTCAAGGCCATGTCTGGCCACAAGGGGCCCAACCAACAACCTGTGGGGGACCAACAGTGGGTGAATGATCTGAACTCATTCTTTAACAGATTTGATCAGCCACCCACCCCTCCCCCCACCCAGACCTCCCTGCCGCTGCAGCCCCCATCGTCTGCACCCCCTGTGGATTACCCCCCTCTTCTTCCTTCTCCTCCACCCCCTTTTCCACAACACTCGGCTCCCCTCCACACTCCTCAAACACTGCACACCTCCAACACCCCACCCCACCCCCACTCCAACAACCTACAGCACACAGCCCCCATCCCCCAACTTGTCCCTCTCAATCAACCAGGTGAGAAAAGAACTGAGGAGAATAAAGGTGAGAAAAGCCACGGGTCCGGACGGCATCAGCTCAAGGCTCCTCAGATCCTGCGCAGACCAGCTGTGCAGGATTGTGGAGCACATCTTCAACTTGAGCTTGAAGCTGGGGAGGGTACCACAGCTATGGAAGACGTCCTGCGTGGTACCAGTCCCAAAGACCCCGGGGCCAAGGACTTCAGCAGCTTCAGGCCGGTGGCTTTAACATCCCACCTGATGAAGACCCTGGAGCGGCTGGTCCTTGTGCACCTCCGCCCCCTGGTGACCTCATCTTTGGACCCTCTTCAGTTCGCCTATCAACCTGGCATCGGGGTGGATGACGCTGTCATCTACCTGCTACAAAGATGCCTTTCTCACCTGGAAAAGGCTGGAAGCACTGTGAGAGTCATGTTCTTCGACTTCTCCAGTGCCTTCAACACCATCCAGCCTTTGCTTCTGAGGGACAAGCTGGAGCAGACCGGGGTGGACCACCACCTCACTGCATGGATACTGGACTACCTCACCAACCGTCCACAGTATGTGAGGATAGGGGAGTGTGAGTCAGATCGGGTGTCCTGCAGCACGGGGGCCCCACAAGGAACCGTTCTGGCTCCATTCCTCTTCTCCATCTACACTTCGGACTTCACATATAACTCTGCTACCTGCCACCTGCAAAAGTTCTCTGACGACTCTGCAATCGTCGGCCTCATCTCCGCCGGCGATGAGAGGGAATACAGAGAACTGAACCAGGACTTCATAGGATGGTGCCGGCGGAACTGCCTCCAGATCAACTCTGGTAAAACCAAAGAGCTGGTGGTGGACTTCCGCCGGGGAAAACACTGTCCTCCGGAACCAGTGAACATCCAGGGACAGGACATTGAGATTGTGCAATCTTATAAGTACCTGGGTGTTCACTTGAACAATAAACTGGACTGGACTAATCATTCAAATGCACTGTATAAAAAGGGTCAGAGCAGACTCTATCTGCTGAGGAGACTGAGGTCCTTTGGAGTGCAGGGAGCACTCCTGAGGACTTTTTTCAACTCCGTGGTGGCATCAGCCATCTTTTATGGAGTGGTCTGCTGGAGCAGCAGCATCTCAGCAGCAGACAAGAAGAGACTGAACAAGCTTGTCAGGAAGGCCAGCAGTGTGCTGGGGTGTCCATTGGATACGGTGGAGGTGGTGGGAGACAGGAGGGTGATGGCCAAGCTGTCATCCCTGATGAACAACACCTCCCACCCCATGCAGGACGCCCTGGCAGCTCTGTGCAGCTCCTTCAGCCACCGGCTGCTTCACCCCCGGTGTGTGAAGGAGAGGTACCGCAGGTCCTTCCTTCCTGCTGCTGTCAGGCTGCACAACCAGCTCTGCTCCCAGCAGACCACATGACACATGACAATAAAAACACTGTGCAATAATAGTTAATATAGTTTTTTTTTCTGTCTGTAAATATTATATTTCAGTTATTGTGTTTTTCTACTGTTTTTATTGCTTATTTATAATACTTGTTTTTCTTATAACCCCTGGATATCCCACCAGCCACGCTCTCACTCTCATCAGCGTGCCAAGCTCAGCTCAGCTTAACCTTGCACTATCCTCATCACCCTACAATAAATACTTATTATTATTAATTTATTCCACAATCTCAGTATATGTCTGTCTGCCTTTGGGTCCACCCATTATTGATCATTAAGGGACACTGTGGCCTCAATAGACCCAGCAGAATATGAAATCCTGAGGCAGGCAATGAACCAGTTAAAGGACATCTCCACCACACTGGAAACTCCCAGAAGCCCTCCAACCAGCTCATCATGCCTCTCTCATCTTTCGGCCCCATATCCCACCTCCATCAGCAGTAGTATTATATTTAGTATGGTGGAAGTATTCTGGCGATCCCCACACCAGCTGGGAGTTCCTAGCCCACTGTCAGTTAGCTTTCAGTGCCCAGCCTTGCTAGTCATCTATAGCCTTTGCAGCAGAACTTGAACAAGGTGGTCAGCAGACCACCCTGTAGTACAGGGGCAGCTGGCAGGTCAGCACTTGATGAAACTGCAGCTAGTTAAGTACCTTGTATGCAGATTAGTAGTTTGGCAGTAAAGTGTAGTTCGAATGACAACACTGCATTCCAGTATGGGCTTAAAAGGGAGATTGGAAAGGATGTGGCTTTAAGAGAGAAACTTGGGTGTAGAGTTGAACAACTCAGTGGCGGTTCGAGCCAGATCTTTCAGTCAGATTTCTGACCTAAGAGGTCCCCGTCAGTTCAGATACTGTCCTCTCTAAATCCTGTGTTGTGGGGGCTGTTACCCGGGACATGGAATCCTTGATTAACTAATCTCAAGAGTCTCAACCAGACCTAAGTACGGGCCTTCTTGTTGTTCCAGCTCCAGTCGGCACGTTTCCCGGTTCTCCTGCAACCCTGGGATCAGCCGCACCCTGTCTTTCCTAATGCAACATCTCTGGTGGTCCTCCATGAACGCTGATACCCAAGCCGTTGTGCCTGCATGTGTGTGCTTTAAGAAAACCCACTCATTGACTCCCAGCCGTTCTACTTTGCCCCCTGTCAGTTCCTAGTTCACCATGGTCACACACCAGCATTGGACTTTGTCACCAGGCTACCACCCTCTCAAGGTATCTCTATTATTGTCACTGTTGTTGGGGGCAGCTGTAACTCAGAGTTAAAGGGGGTCATCTTCCAATCAGATGATCAGTGATTCCATCCCGTGGCTCCTCTGGTTCATGTCAATGTGTCCCTCCCTTCAGTGCATTAATTTGTGTGAATGGGTGAATGCTGAAAAATTTAGTGTAAAGGGCTTTAAGTGGACAAAAGACTAGGAAGGTGGTATAAAAATTACAAAACATTAAATCTACTATTACCATTTGTTGACAGATTATTTTGGGCAGTACACTTCCCGGTTCCCCCTAAACTTCCTTTTGCATCATGTTTTCTGTCTCCATGGCATCCCCTTGGACACCGTCTCAGACTGTGACACCCAATTCATCTCGCATGTATATGTATGAGCAACAACCACAGTGGAGTCCTTTGTCTGATGCAATTCGTAATTTTCACCGGTCCTGTTTCTGTGCTACGATGCTCACTGAATCCTGACTCAAAATCCTCAAATAAACTATTGTTCAGTCAGGAACACTCGCGTCATAGAATATTTTCCATTTATTGCAACAATGGAAATACAGTTATACTTGGCGCTGGTGGCTATGCTCTTAAAATGCTCCCTGGATTGGCCAAGCAGCTACTGAGCTAAAACAGGGAGCACCATGCATAGACCCCACAAACAACAGAACCCAACGGCAAGTCTGGTATAAAGCCAATGCTAAGCATCAGCCGGACTATGACAATCTATGTGTCATCCTACCATTATGTGAGAGCTGCAGACCTCAGTAAACATTATCTTAAGCATTATGGTGCAAGCATGCATCCCAAATGAGGTCATCCTACTGTTATTTGAGATATCTATGTGTAGCAGCAAAGCCTTATTTATTTTGTATGTATTATCTTGCATGGAGGTACTAGTAGTGGTCTCCAAGGTAGCGCTCATAGCTTTTGAGCTGTGATTATCTCCGTAACTCCAGGGCGAACATAACGTTCATAGGCCGCCGAGGACCAGCGACTGATCACTTTCAGAGTGGATGCTGGGACCTAAGCAGCTGCGGAGGTAGCTGCACCAATGCGGAATGAGTGAGAATTGTATTGCTGAGGGGGGAGTCCACATTGTTTGCAGAGGAGACAGAGTCGAGTTGTGAACCAGGACCTTGACATGGCTTTTCCTTTGTCGGTCAAAAATAGGGGTTCGTCTTGCCTCGCATCAGGACACCGTTGCAGATATCACTTAAAGTTAACCAACCAGAGTCAGCCACGGTTTCCTAAAGCCAATCACATCGTTTCTGTCAAACTTAAAAAAAATTCTCCTCTCTGCCGCATCAGTTGTCATTTCAGCAAGATCAGATGTGACCCTCCTCCACCCAGTCACCTCCAGTCATTGGGTGCAACGACTCACTACATCACCACCACCACCAGTGTCTGGACTCCAGGGGGGATTGTGCCTGTTTGACCTCAGCATCACTGCCCCTTAGACGGTTTTGCTATGGAGTCCAATCCCCAAAGACTTTTCATGATTAATTTCTTGTGTGTTACATTTTATTCAAGTCTCTCCTGATTGAAGTAGTTTATTGCTTCCTGGATTATCTTTTTTAAGGCCGTTGAACAGGAGGCAAATGGAGAGGTTCCCAAGCGGGCTACATACCGAGGGATCTGCACATCTTAAACAGGCCCTATAATGCTATTTTCCGGGTGGATATTTTTATCGCAAGTTACAGTTACAACATGTTTATATGCGTTAATGGTCATAATCCGCCTTTTTTTCCTCATCCTGGCTGTCCTGCAGCACCTCTTCTCACCCCTCTCTGAAATGCTCCGTTGTAGCGCTTGCTCCTCCCTCCATAAAGCAAAGTCTGCCCTGATTGGTCAGTAAGCCCGCTCTGTTGTGATTGGTCAACGTTTCGCATACGTCGGAAATGTCCCTACCCTTACAAACAGAATTCAGCCCCGTCTTCCAGAGCAGTTCAAAACACTGTTGAAGCAGTCCTCGGCGAAATGCAGCAAACGCAACATGAAGTTTTCGTTGTACTGCTCTGGCAAAGTGTTAAAAATGAAACGTAGCCACT
The DNA here is from genome assembly GCF_027596085.1 of Anoplopoma fimbria. Taxonomy (NCBI): domain Eukaryota; kingdom Metazoa; phylum Chordata; class Actinopteri; order Perciformes; family Anoplopomatidae; genus Anoplopoma; species Anoplopoma fimbria. Next base: position 13,962,076 of record NC_072468.1, on the reverse strand, counting down.
TTTTCTTAATTTCATCTACCTTCGGAAGTCCAAAAGAGGACATTTCCCCTCGCAGAGCAGAGCACAGTGTCTTCTCGAAATGACGGCCGCAAAAAAAGGGGTTTTACATCACTTCTGTAATATTATGACCTAATAATGTTACGGAAGTGAGATAATTCAATTGAGGGCAGCTCAGGAACAGTGATTCTGAGGGGGAGGGTAACTCCCTTTAGGCGTGGACTTCAGGTTTTACACTCTACGGACCTTTTACATGTAAAAAAAGGAGACGGAAAAAGAGGAATAGCATAATAGGGCCACTATAAATGAAACTGAATACCTGCTACAAATGCTTTTGATGGAAGAAGGTTGGATTCTGCAAGATTTAAAACAGTCCATAATAAAAGCACAAATCATGGTATGTTTACGGGCATGACAGGAACAGAGAAAGCCGCGCAGAATGCAGTGAAATAGGACCATGCAGAGTCATACATTTTTATCGTAGATTTAGCGAGTCCAAGACGCATGTAACGGGACGCAGAGTTCACAGGACTGAAGTGCGCCTAGTCTAGTTTGGGGAAGGCTTGCCAACGCAGTTCTAAGGCGCAACGTGGGGGGAGAGGATTCTGAACTCCTGGAATTTAAATCGGGACGTAGAGCTGGCAATCATATTATCAAGGCCGATAAGCAGCACTGCCTGGAGAGTGGAATTCCCCATGACACGTGACCATGTCGGTCGTCTGGCAAATCTATTAATAACGTGAATAGAACAGCGACCTTTATTTATAATTTTGACAGTTGCCTGATTATCAAAGAAAAAACTATTTGTTTCCTAGACCATAGGCTTCCCCAGATCGTGCATGCAACGACGATGGGATATAACTCTAAGAGTCTGGTAAATTGTACATTTAAAGGAAGAGCGAGCAATTCTTTTTGCCAAGTGTCCGCAAAACATTGATTGTTCCCCTGAAACCAATAGAAGGAGCTACATCAGTAAACATTTTGAGAGCGACTGAAGTTTCTGCATTATTGTTGTAAAGAACGATATACAGTTCCAATAATTGCAAAGCCACGACCATACCTTAGATCAGATTTACATCCTTCATCTAAAGGGGTCTCAAAGATTGCGGCCCGCTAGACGATATTTTGTGGCCCCCACCTTTATGAAAGTTTAATGTTAGTCGAGTTTTATATGAATGGCACTTCACAGTGTTGTGTCTGAAGAACCCACCAATCACGGTGGGGTATATGGCTCTCGGGGGCGGGACATCGACCGGGCTTGATGCAAGCAGAGAAACATTCTCAATGAGTGACAGTGACAATAGCGTTGCCATGGAGAGTTACAGCAGCGTTGCCATGGAGAGTTCTCCTCCGTGCCTGGCTGGCTGCCTCGTTTCTATGAGGCAAACGCGGACATTGTCCCAGCGCTGCGTTCACAACACCTCCAAAAAAAAAAGTTTTTTAAGTTGCTGCCCAGCGGGCGTAAATGTCTCTCTCTGACAAAATAAATCAAAGTGAACGAGATTAATAAAATAATGTTAATGTGGTCTGCAGGACACCTGTCCGTGCAGTAACAGTCCCGATAAAGCAGAAGAGCTGCTGAGTTTGTGTCCAATGCACGGCCGAACCACAGCCAAGGATATATGTCAGGAGCTGTGCGAACAGACTGGTGGGCATTACCACGGATGGAGCCCCGTCTATGACCGACTGGAAAATGCAGATCCAGCAGTCGTTCTGCACTGCATCGTACACCAACAGGCACTGTGCAGCATGTCATGTCTGCTGTCCTGAGATGTATCAGTTACATCAGGTCCAGGAGTTTACAGCACCGCCAGTTCAGGGCCTTTTTACAACATATGGTGATTACTTTACTTTAGTAAAAGTACATCATTTAGTAGTGTCCTGAAGAGATTTTTTGACTTAAGAGCAGAAGTGAAGAAATTCATGGAAGATGACAGAATGGATGTTCCTGAACCTGATGATCCAGGGTGGGTTATGGACCTTGCATTCCTAGTGGACTTAACACAGGAGCTGAACATCCTTAACCTGAAGCTCCAGGGCCCTGGTCAGTTTATCACTGCAGCTTATGAAAATGTGAAAGCCTTCTCCGCTAAACTGAAATTGTGGAAAACTCAGCTTTCTGTAAAATATCTCAGCCATTTCACAACATGCAGGTCTCTTGTGGAGGAGGGCACAGCCTTCAGTGGTGGTGAATATGCCTGTGCTCGTGAAAACCTTCTGCAGGAGTTTGATCAGCGTTTTGCTGACTTCAAGCGCTGTGACACTTTCCAGCTGTTTGCTGACCCCTTCTCAGCTGATGTGGAGAGTGTCCCAAGTATGTTGCAAATGGAACTTATTGACTTGCAGTGCAACAGAGATCTAAAAGCTAAATTCAGAGAGGCACAGGGAAAAGCAGACATGACTGGACAATTCATGAGAGAATTACTTCCATCCTTCCCTGAGCTGTCAAAAATGTTCAGTCGGGTAATGTGCCTTTTTGGAAGCACGTATCTGTGTGAAAAACTTTTCTTGACTATGAACTTTAATAAATGCAAGTACTTGTTGAAGCTGTACTCAGATTGTAACCTTGATCAGGGCAAATGTTGCTCAGCTGTGTGAGCAAGCGCTGCCAGGTCTCTGGCAAGAAATAGAATAAAGCACAAATGTATTCAAGGATTGTATGTGTTGGTTCAGTGCAATGTTTCAATAAGTTATTAAAAACATGGAAATAAAAAGTAAATTTTCAAAAATATTGCGCTTTTGAACGTTGAAGTGGCCCTCCTATGAGACGACAATAACAGCAGTGGCCCCAAGCCAAATTGAGTTTGAGACCCCTGATCTAAGGCAAAGATTGTGGAGTTTGAGAGGTCAAGTAATCTAGAGATAAAAGATCGCCTTGGGGAATAAATATCTTAGCCAAGTTGAGTTGACCTAATAATAACAGCAAAGCAACATTGGTTATGGATGCCACGTCCAAAGCGCTTTTTATGACTACGGCGAATGGTACGGCTCTCTTCGGCCCTTTCGTCTGGCCCTTCCTCGTCATCTTGGGTTTCGAAGATGCGCTCCTCTTCTATTTATATTGTACCCATCATCCGACTCGAGATGAGACATGATAAGCATGGATATGGTAAGTAGGGTGAATAACCGGAAGACTATAGCTTTTATTACCTTGTGTCTATAGCTTTGCCAGCAGTACGGTCTGTAACAGCGTTGGTGTAGCAAGGATCAGTGAGAAGGGAGTCAAATTTAAATGGTCTGCATTTAAGTGAGAGTGGGCTGTGATTGGTGTGTGGCCGATTAGAAGCTATGATTCAATCGGCTGGCTGTCAGCTGGTTACAGCTGGGGCCGTATGACTTCCGTGTCTTGCATGAACTAACGCAATGCTTCATTTATGTAGAAAGTCACACAACTGATTTCCGACTGCTTTCTCGAGGACCTTAGAGAGGAAAGAAAGGTTAGAGTTTAGCCAACACCTCTGGATCAAGAGTGGGTTTCTTAAGAAGAGGTTTAATTACAGCCACTTTGAATTACTATGGTACATGGCCTGTAAGTTAAGACAGAATGATCATATTTAGTAAAAAGGTGGCAACTTAGGGTCGAACGTCTTTAAGCAACCTAGTCGGGATTTGGTCAGTCTAAAAACCATCTACATATATCAGGTTTTACAGCTGTTTCTAAGGTTCCTTTGTGTTAAGAAAAATCTGTACCGCTCTTTGTAGACCTGCGTAACTTTGGTTGAAGTGGGTCTACTAGGTCTATTTGACCCCTGCAGGGTTAGGCCATTGTTCTACCCAGTTCAGTTATGTCCAAGGTGGATTGCGGCAGTCAACGGAGTCGAATAGAGGCCGGAACCGAAGGTAACAATATTGTAAACCTAATTCTATATGCACAGAAATAGTCCTCTACCAAGGGGGCCGTGCTGCTTTGACGCTGGGTGTAGGATAGTCTAGCAGCAGGGTGTGCTGCCCTATAAACTGTGAGGTCCGCACGTATCTGGCATGTCCTGATTGGCCAGCCATACTTATGCAAATTATCAATGGGCAAACGTGTGCTCAATAATGGATGAGAGTATTACCCATGAAGTCCAGTAAAGGCCCTTCTCCTATCACAATCTCTTCCCAACCATAACTGAATATTAATAATATTTTTTTTAAAGATATGCATGAAACAATCATTTATTGAAATGCCATCCCTGACACATCCAATACTTACGCTAGAGGGTTACCTAAAGTGTCATAGTTTAAAGCTTAGGGCCACAGACCAAGCCTCGATGTTTGACAAATTGGGAGTTGTTTGGACACTTGCGAAGGAATTTTCTTTGTCCTCTTTCATTATTTTCAAGTGGTTCACATCCATTTTGAAACCAGACTAGCCATTAAGAGCACTTAACTGTGCCACTGTACAATACATGACAAGGGTTCTATCTTAAATATGCAACCTGATGTTTGCAATCCACACTTAATAGTTCACACTGAGGTCTACTGTTGTTAACAGAGTTGAGGAAAAACAAATTGACAGAGCGTCTAAGGGACCAAGTGTTTCTCTCCTTTTCTATCTCTGGCTGTTAATATCCTCTCTGTCAAATGTAGTAAGCGAACAGAGTGAGGTGATAACTGGCAGAGTAATTGAGTCAAAGTTATTGTGAGTATATGCTTATGGAGTGACACATTACAGCAACTCCCCTGTGGCCATTTTGAACGGCAGCTCAGGTCCCAGCTAAAAGGATCTTAGTAAAAGGAGCAACCCACTTGAGAGCCTTTCAACCCAGGCTTTATACAGAAAGGTTAAAGAATAAATACAAGTACAAGGTCAATGATGGACTAACAAATTCATCCACTTTGGAGGGACAAAGTTATAGGACAAAGTGACGCAGACCAAGTGATGCTATGATAGCAAGCTTAATGACACATAAATCTAATTATTACAATCAAGCCAAAGCATGTAAGTTGTGATTCAAACAAAGTTCTGGCCACTTTTTACTCTACTGACTTGAAAGCAACTATAATTTATTGCAAGCTGTTCTTTTCATAGCTTTGGCGATAAGTTTAATCAGATATGATAACATTGTAAACACTGAAGTAATTGCTGAGATCTCAGAGTGCAGCAATATCGCAACTATAGTTTGAACAGGGTTTTAACAAATTTACTCTTTCTCCAGGTTCTCAAATCATCTTTATTTGGAGGGAAAACTGAAAGTGACAGCATCCAAGTAGCTAAAACGTTAATGTAGGACAACTGAAAGGTTGCACATCTATGGTAAGAACGATCAGTAAACTGGGGTAAATATTTACAATGGACAGTTTGGGTTGTAATTTCACCAAAAGCCTTTGTTTTCTCTTCCATATACTGTTTGCCAACCCGGGGGCCTGTATAAAACCTGTAATGACTACTTATCCAATGTTATCATAACTGACACAATAGATAGACCGCCTCAGTTGCTCTCCCTGAGGTTTTACACTTTTCCATATGGATAACCCCAGAATTTCTGTGTGTGCTCTAGCTGCTATTAAGTTGAGTGGCTCAGTGTGATGGCAGCAGGTCTCAGTCACAGTGGAGGCAGGGGGTTAGAAGGGGACATAATCTCAGTCCACCACCCCTCTGACAAGGCTCCAACCACATCCATTTATGAAATTGAGAAACGGAGGTGAAGTGGGACACAATCTGAGTTTCTGGGACAAATGGAATGGAAGATCTGAGGCAATATGGTGACAAAGTTGCAGCAGGGTTTTAGTGGCATTTTAAGTTTAAGATGGCTGTGTGAAAAATGAAGGGTTGGACACAGGAAAAGAACGTACATGTTGAAATACATTTTATATTTATTCCATGAAAGTTAAGCTGGTGAGCGTTGTGAAGTTGAATGTTAATTAGTGTTCTCAAATTATTTCACAAACTATCATGAGGCAACCAACAGGAAAAGCATTGTATGGAAATTAAATAGAAAAATCCATTCAGAAATGTGTTGAAATCTATTTTAATATAAGAACATCATTATGAATGGGCCAAGGTCCTTACAATAAACAATAAATACACTCCCTCTCCACCACGGTGATACTCTCCAAAGTCTCTTTATGAAACATTCTCACGGAACATCTTTGCAGGGAAAAGAGGTATAGAGCCACAACATTAAAAAAAACTAATTCTATTGATGAGCAGCAAATTAAAAGGTAATGCTACAATCAAATAATACATTATTATCAAAATATCATCAAGATGAACTGGAACCTTTTGTATTTTAATTTAATTCTCAAAAGCACAAATAATACAATCATACACTGTACATGTCATTTTTCATTTTCTCAAATTCATTCATTTATCAAAGTATTGTATGATCGGACCCCAAGTGGATTTTAATTTCTCAGGATGTCCCCACAGCGAGAATTTAACTTTCTCAAATTTTAAGAAGAACACTAAATTCACTCAGCCACAAAGAAACATTTGGGGGATGAGGTGACTTCCAATCTATTAAGATTGTCCTTAGTGCCAAAAGGGTTGAGAAAGCAATTATGTTGTTGTGTTTATTTATTAAAGTTTTATCTCCGTCGCCCTGAACACCAAAGATACACATCCAGGCGTTAGGTAGGAGATTAAGACAGAGGGAGTCTGATAAGACTTTGAATATTTTGTCCCAGTAAGTTGTGAGTTGTGGACAGATCCAAAACATGTGCATAAGATCTGCTGGTGAATTGACATCTATCCACCACATTTGCGTACATTTTAGAAAGTTTGGAGTCACAGTAGTGCAGGCAATGCAGTACCTTGAATTCTAGTAAATTTAACCATGCACACAATGAGCTCTTATTGACCCTTATAAGGGCCTGGTTCGAAAAAGAATCTAGTATGCTCATGTCAAGTTCTTTTTCCCAATCCACTTTGATTTTATCAATGTTAGTCTCAGTTATTGAGTTGATGATTTGATATATTTGGGATATAAATCCTTTTACCTTTGGTGGCGTGTAAATATACCTCCGGAACGTCCAAACACCCCAGTAATGTATAATTGACCAATGTTGGAAATGCCATGCTTAAGCCATAAAGACAATGCATAGTCTAGTCTGGGTTGGGGAAATAAGTGATTATCATGAACAGGAGTTAGAGTATTTTCTTGGGGAAAAGGGTAGTCTAGATGTTACCAATGCTAGAAGTGAGGAAGATGGACACGATTTAGCTTCATTTAGACACCAGTTTACTTGAGGATGCTAGTCAAGTATATTATTTTCTCTATATTTGCTGCCCAGTGGTAATATCTGAAATTAGGAAGAAAGAGTCCGCCTTGAGATTGATGTCTTTCTAGCATCGCTTTACTCACCCTTGGTTGCTTATCATTCCATAAAAAGCCTGTAATGTGCTTACCAAGGTAGTAAAAAAGAGCTTGGGCAAGAACACCGGCAGGCATTGAAACAAATATAAGAAACGTGGTAAAACATACATCAGAATCACAATTAATTCTGCCTGTGAGTGAAATATAGAAGGTTTTCCATCTATCAAAGTCTGTCTTCATCTTATTGATTAATGGAGAGAAAATCCGTTTTCGAATTTTCGAGTGATATAGATGCCCAGATATTTTAATTCAGAATTACATATACGAAACGGCAGTTGCTAAATTGTTTAAAGGAAAGCATTCGCTTTGTAACTTGTATCCTGAGAAAGTCCCAAATTGTTTAGGAATACCAACTAACGCAGGAACAGATTTTACCGGGTCAGAAATATAAACTAATAAATTGTCAGCATATAGCGAGACTCTATGCTCAGTGCTCCATCCGTGAATTCCTTTGATGTTAGGTGATACTTTAAGAGCAACAGATAGCGGTTCGATAGCTAAGGCGAATAATAAGGGACTTAAAGGGCAACTTTGACGGGTACATCTGTATAAATTTAATTATTCTGGGCTTGATCTATTGGTGACAACAGAGGCCCTAGGTGAGGAGTAGAGGAGTTTTACCCATGCCACAAATTTAGGACCAAAACCAAACTTTTCCAAAATCCTGAATTCCACCCTATTGAATGCCTTTTCTGCATCTAGAGAGATAACCATCTCAGAGGGCTCTCCAGACACAGGGGAGTGGATAACATTCAACAGGCGGCAGATATTGCTGAAAGAGTGGCGATTCCTTATGAAACCAGTTTGGTCATCAGAAATAACCCGGTGAATAACTGTTTCCAGATGCACAGCAAGGACCTACGCCAAAATGTTATGATCTGCATTTAGGAGAGATATTGGCCGATAAGATCCACATTCATTTGCATCTTTCCAGGTATTATCAACAGAGTAATTGATGCATTTGTCAGGGTTTGTGGCACAGTACCTCTGGATAGCGAGTCATTAAACATATTAAGCAAGAGTGGTAATAGTTTATCTGAAAAATTGTGGGGAAACCGTCTGGCCCAGGTGCTCTGCCACTTTGTATAGCTTTAATTGATCCCTGTATCTCGCCAATCCTCAATGGTTGGTCTAGTTTCCTTTCTTGGTCGTCATCAATATTTGGAAATATAAGACCCTCAAGGAACTTTTCAATGTCTGAGTTGTTTGGCTGATTGTTTGGCTGATTTTCTGATTGATATCAGTTATATAGTCTTTGAAGATATCATTTATTTCAGATGGAATTACTGTCACATCATTAGAGATGTTTTTAATTTCTGATATTTGCTGAGAGGCAGATTTAACTTTAAGTTGATGAGCTAGTAACCTTCCTGCTTTCTCACCATGTTCATAATGACAACCACGAGCCTGTAATAGTTGCCTGCTGACAGTAAATCATACTCCTTTTGTATATTGAATCTTTGTTTAAAAAATTCAGGAGACTGTGTCATTGAGTTTTGTAAATCTAAATCCCTGATTGATTTAATTAGTTGATTCTCTCTACGTCATTTATTTTGCAAAGAAGAAAAAGCTATAATTTCCCCCTTCATGGCAACTTTAAGAGTCTCCCAAAGAAGAGAAGGGGATACATTGTTTTTTGGTTATTTATGAAAAACTCATCGATAACTCTATTTATCAGATCACAAAAGCTTTTATCCCCAAGCAGAAGGGAGTCAAACCTCCATAGGGGACAGGGTTTTTGTAAGAGATTAAACGATAGATCTAAAATTACTGGGGCATGGTCAGATTCTACTTTTGCAGAGCTGTGTTAGCCAGTGATGGAAGGAGAGTTTTATCAATAAATAAATAATGTATTCAAGAGTAGGTCTGGTGGTATGTGAATATAAAAGAAAGAATCTTATCGGTGGGGTTCTTAAACCTCCAGGGATCAATACATCCAACCTGATCCATAAAAGCCAAAGGCGGTTTTAAAGTAGGGTTGAGTCTATCCAGACTGGGATTGATTAAGCTATTCAGATCTCCTCCAAATATTAAATTGTGAGAGTTTAGGGTAGGAATATTGGAGATCATTTTCTTTATTCAATCTTCATCATCCCAGTTAGGGGCATAAACATTAACTGTTTAAGTGTCACTGGTGTGTAAAAAAGTGAACCTGAAATTATAATATAACGGCCATTTGGATCTGAGATAATGTCTGCTGCAGTAAATTGTCCTTTTTTTATTTGGAAGAATGGCCACCCCCCTTGATTTACTATTACAATTAGAGTGGAAGATTTGACCAACCCAAGGTTTTCATATTCTCACTTGGTTTGCTGTGGATAAATATGTCTCTTGTAGGTAAATTATTTCGGCCTTTAGTTTTTTTTACAAGTGAGCGAAGACTCTAGCTCTTTTAATGTGGCCATTTAGTCCTTTGCCATTCCAACTGATTAATCTTGTAGTACCACCACCTCCTGTAATTATTCCGTTTAAACTAGAACTTCTTGAACATAAAACAACATTGCTATGCTGGTCTCCCTAACAGGGGCTAGCCACAGGACTCCTTTAACTTGGACTTCCAGTAAGGCCTTCCTTAGTTACTTCTAACTAGGAGGTACTCCCAACAAATCAAATGAGTGGGTAAGACCAGCTTTGTGACACTGGTTTGTGTAAAACACAAAGGAGGTCTTAAAGATAAATTATTCAAATTAGTCCGGGGCCTCTCCACCTGCGTCAACTCACTACATCCTCTAACCGGAAGTTCAAACTTCTAGAAACTTTAAAGCACACACATGAGAAATGTTTGAGTTTATGTGAGTTTATGTGGGTTTACATATTTATGTTAGCTATTCTTATGTAAATTGTTTCAAAATGTTTTACGTGTCAATTCAAACATATAGAATTGCCACAAGACAAGATATGTTGGCTGGCTTGACATGTACACAGGGTTAATGGACTTTTTCAAGAGACATTAATGATCCTTTTGCAACTCGTCTATATTTAAAAAAAAATATGCTGGCTAACATGCTAAGCTCCTGGATCCAATGCAAATATGCTGTTGTTTAGCAGCTAATGGTAAATGTGGTCAAAAAATTGTTATGTATGTTTGCATGTACTTTCTTTGCTAATAAGCACAAAATTACTATCAATACAGCGATACAGGTGTCTTCTTCAATACAATAGATGTTCAATTAGTAAGTCATGGTCCATTTAGAGTCAAATAGACCAAAAAGCAGAGTATGCTTTAGGGCGGGGCTACCTTATGATTGAGCGGTCGATACCATGGCGTTGTCCACTGAGTATGACAGTTAATTGCAACATTTTGTTCACCTAAAAAATATCTTAGTTAGCATTTCATATACTTACCCATTATGTCATTTTTGGTTTACAAAACAACAACAGGGCTACGGCCAAAAACCAAGATGACGTGACCCAAATTGCCAAACTAGAGGCTTCAAAAACATAGGCCACAATTAGTTAGAGTGCAATAACTATTTTAATGTGTGGAACTTTACGAGGACATCACCCTATCTCCTAAAAGTTTCATTCACAAACAACTAAATTAATCAATGGATAAATTTTCAAACCACAGTGAAAACATTTTTTTTGCAGGAATATATGCCAACAAATATGGATTGAAAAAACCTATTAACAATTTTGGAAATTATCAAATCCATTCTTTTTAGATATATATTTTGACTTATGGACTGAGGAGTGAGACAATTTCAGGGATGAGGAGCGCCGAGTCGCTGATGTCAGACAGAGATTGAGATTGACTATTGCTCCTGTTGAGCCAACCAGCGGAAATACGAACAGCACTACTTAGCCATTGAAACCTAAATTGTCAAAGGGTGAATATAGCTAAATCCTGTCATCATGATTATTAGTATACAGTCTATATGATTACCCCAGTTGAAAGGTCGGGGACGGGAGATGGCTTTAACCAAAATAAACCAAAAATAAACATAAATTCTACAGTTGTAAAAAAACATTACCAAGGAAAGTCCACCAAGGTCCGTTACTATATATTTATGCTAGTCACATTGTTAGCTACATTGTTACATCATAATTTCAACACAAACCCTGTTCTTTTTTGTTACTTTACCAAGTAGTTTGCTACCTAAACCTAACTAATCATTTCTCAATGTTAACAATGGGGTATTGTGCATTTCTGCAAGTCTGATAGGAGGCTGATATTTCTTACAATGCCTAGTGATAACCTTAATTTAGTTAAATTTGCCTTTTAACATTCAAAAATGCAAATCTTGCTCCTTATAGATGTTTGTTATATGTATGTTCTAACATGTTGGTTTGTGCTGGTAATTGTCATTTATGTGCTGTTTTATAGTTTCAACCATCAGTGTGGTAGATTTTACTGTGTTTTTAGAGTGTTAGACTGCTGTTACTGTGACGTCCAGCAATGTGTTGTCACATGTGTGTTGATGTATTTTGTTTTCATGTGGAACCAATTTGTTTTTACAGTGTTCACACTTGTACATTCTAGCTTATAGCTTATTCTCATAGTTTTATAAATTACTTAAACAGGCTCTATTATGCTATATTCCGGGTGCATATTTTTTATCTCAAGTTACAGTTACAACATGTTTACATGCGTTAATGCTCATAATCCTACTTGTTTTTCTCATCCTGGCTGTCCTGCAACACCTCTTCTCACCCTCTCTCTGAAATGCTCCGTTGTAGCGCTTGCTCCTCCCTCCAGAAAGCAAAGTCTGCTCTGATTGGTCAGCTAGCCTGCTCTGTTGTGATTGGTCAACATTTCACATATCAAAAAACCCTTCGTCCAGAGCTTGACAACTGAACGGCGGGTTTCAACAGGATTCAAACAGGCCTCCTGTTTTGTTGTTTGAGGGCGGGCTAAACTAGCCGGAAGCAGTTTCACGTGACTTCTGTTACATTGTGACCTCATAAAGTTACGGAAGTGAAGGAGAGAATTCAATCGAGCCGTTTCAGGCAGCTCAGGAGCAGTGATTTTGAGGGGGAGGGTAACTCCTTTTACACGTGGACTTCAGGTTTTACACTCTACAGACCTTTTACATGTACAAAAATATATATAACACACTAAAGAAGAGGGAAAAAGTGGAAAGCATAATAGGGCCACTTTAAGTGCCTTCACTTTGTATATTGTGTACATTCTGACCTGTAGCCAGCAGGGGGCAGGGTGGCGCTTTACTTCGCTTTAAGCAGGCTTTGCCACCTTAACGCCGCAATGCCGTTGTTTTCCTCATTCTGCTGAGCGAGGCTACACGAACAGGAGTGAAGTTGCCCTGTCTCCTTTATTTGTTTGCAGGTGGGTAAAATAAGTAATTCAAGTGAAATAATTTACTTACTACTATTAGTAGCTGAGTAACCAGGAAATAGATTCCTGTAAACATATATAATATGTGAGTAGCTTGATTTGCCCGCGTACCGTGTAAGCTTTGTTCTGAATATGTCACGTCCACCAAGAATCTTTATTTTTGGCTCCATGAACATTTTGGTTGTAATATTTTGTAAAAATCTACTATTGTGTATAACTGTTAAAGTGTTTACATAGGTTAACAAACGTTGAGGCACTTTGAACAAAATGTAAAGTAAAACTGTTAGCGCATGCGCTGAATGGCCGTGTACTAATATTAGCAGAAAGCTAGGTTTTATATTTGTTTACATGAGACAACCTAGAAGTGTATCAGTTATTGCTAGTTTATTTGGGTTAACTGAGTCAACAGAACCTATAAATAAGTAAGTAGACTATAAGTTGAAATGTGAAAATAGACATGGTGTGTGATTGTATTATTGTCAGTATTTTTGATGGTCTTTTTCATATGAGAAACAGTGAAGCAATGTATTACTAATGTCAAATTAATTAGTTTTGAATATGTTGAATAAATTCATTCTGCTGAGCGAGGCTACATGAACAGGAGTGAAGTTGCCTTGTCTCATTTATTTGTCCTGTTTGCAGAATCTATCATCTGTTTACATGGTACCACTCGGTACCTGTAACATTACCCCTCGGACAACAAAGTTGAGTCGAAAATAGCCATGGGGGTGGAGCCTGGAGTTGGGGAGAGGATGAAGACGCCACCCGTGTTCCGCTGCAAGCCCACTGCCACCTTGGTACATCGTGTACGTTGAGAAAAAATTGTAGTTTGGTGGTGAGGCTTTAATAAGAGTAGCAGGTCCATCCATATTAAGTCATGTCTCAGTCAAAAACATCCAATCAATATAGTTATCTAAGCTCAGGTCATTAATAAGAAATGTCTTGTTTAAAAGAAATCTAACATTAAAAAGTTCAGAGGAACATAGCCTGCCCAAGGACTCGATGCATTCTGTTACTTTATATAAATCTGGGGTTCTTATACCTTCCCTGCTCTCCCTATTTGGACATCCTGTATCAGCTCACTGATAGGCACGAGGCCAATAAAGCTACGTGGTCACCTTTGCTAACACAAGCAGGTAAACACCATTTAGCCAGTTCATGCCTTAGGTGATCTCCTCATGACAACCTTGGTCATGAACCAATGTTCTGCTGATCTGTTAATTAAAACAACTATTTAATTCAGGTACTTACAACTTTGCCAGCCATCTGTGTCAGCTTGGCCTTATTGGTACCTTCCATCACCTCTCATTTTCCTATTTGCTTAGTGCACAAACATATAAAGGTCACAGAGTGATTAAGCATTACATTTATCCTACCGAACTTGCTTCAACACATTTGATTTATCTTAATTCAACCAAGACAAACTCATACATTTTTTTGTCATTGATCACTTATTGCTATTGATGTCATTTCAATGCTTATAATCTCACTTACATATTGTATTCGTTTTTGGAAATGTAAATCTCTTTTTCTATCCAACCTCTATCTCCTTTTACTGCTGTTCTCCTATGGATTTTCCTCTTCTTGAATGTATCTTCCTCCTTTCTTCCTGGCGCTCCTGTAGTGAAATGGGCTTGTTGTTGTATTTTTTCTGGTTCTGGCTCTTTGTCTCTGGGCTTATCTCCTCCAGGGTCCATTTCGGATCATGTCTCTTTCTCTTAAAAAATGTATGCATAGTCAAGTTCGGGTTGGTTTATTTTTTTTTTCTGTCGGCCCGTTTCAGATCAGGTCCAAAAGCTTGGACCCATAAAGACCTCTACTCTAAGGAGACCTGAGGCTTTAGAATTTATGAAGATATTTGCCATGTCCTTGGAGAAAGCAGGAAGTCGTAATGAAATGACATGACTAGTTGAGAATCTCCTTCCTGGTCCTCAGCATTCTTTCCTCCTTAGCGCTGGGACATCACTTTCAGGCTTTTCTCTCTCAAAACATTGCTAGAGGCATTAGCAGTGCTCTATTAAAGTAATTAGCCTGTTTGTGAGGGTGGCATCTTGAACAAGTCAGTGCTTTTGTCTTTGTACTTGTCTCAATTTATTCATGTTTTTTGTGACTGACAGAGAAACACCCACACTTACACCCTCAGGAAGGGGCTCTTGGCTCCAGGCTAACTCATGTTTCATATTCTGGTGGAATAAACTTGATTGTGACATGGGTTACAAGTCCCACTTTACAAAATGGGAATCATTAACCTTTTTATTTGAAGCACTGACTGCTTTAAAGTTGCATAAGCATGCTTGGTGTATGGGATTTAATTAATCTCAACCCTCTCACATAAGAAACAGGCATAAGAGTGCATACGCTACCATCATTTCAACAGTACATTGACATTCTCACCAGAAAGGCTGGCGTGCACTGACACACATTGATAGAGATCTAAATAACATGATTTCTGTCATCACAAATTACATCAACTTCTGCATAAACTGCAAAAAAATGTCCCAACTCCAAACCTTGGATCACTCCCCAAATAAAACAGAGCCTGGAGGAAAAGCACAAAGAATTTCGGCTCAAAGACTTGGCTAGCCTCAAAATGGCAGATTGAAGAATACAAAATTAGGTGTTTAAAGTGAAACTGAAATTCAGGAACAAATTGGAATTCCTATTTGGATCTTAGATAATCACAGCCAATCTTCAAATTTTACAAATACAAACTAGAGACCTGGGGCATCCAGATGATGTGGCGCTCACCATTCAAATAGCAAAAAAAAAAGCACTTCTTGCAGAAATGAATAACATTTCTGCTACAAAAGAGCATACAGTTTATAGGGTGTTATTAATGGTCTTGTTGTTGACCAATGGTATCCAAATATTGCTGCAAGAACTTATGAGACATAATTGAGTATGGAAATGACTATCATCATAGGTTAGAAAGTCTTTATACACCTCAAAATTTAAGAAGGTGCCTAACCCAAACACAATATTTATTTCTGCTTTATGAAAAACTGGACACAAAGCACAGCATATCTGAATTTACTTGTCAGGCTTCCAGCTTTCAGATAATGTACACCGCTTAAATGTGGCATATAATGGTGACTAAACTGCTGACTGCTATCTATACTTGAAGAAATATATAAAAAACAATGCGTGAAAGTACCTCAAACAAGTAACTATAAGCCTAACTTACTGCCGGCATGAGCTTCACTCAACCCTGATACGACACAGATGCCACAGCGCCACACCTGCATTTAACTAGAAATTTTATTTTTTAGTGTTAGATGTAGTGTCAGACTTTGCTCATAGAGCAGCACACCTGACCATTGTAGCTTCACTCAACAGCACACCTGCTCTTACACTTAACTGGGTTCATTTTGTGTTTGTGTAGCTCATGTGTGCATCAGAGGAGGCTGATAGAGGCAGGGGAGGTTGATCCTCATCTATTTTTGCGAGGCAGTGAAGATCAAAATATTAAAAAGAAATAAACCATAAGCAAATTTCAGTAACATTCATAAAATCTTTTTTAGACCTGCTATTTGCCCCTAAAGAAAAAACTCAATCATGTGTATCAGTACCTCAAATGTTTGCTTACCAGCCTAACCTACTGCTGCCGTCAGATTTAGTCAACCCTGCACTGATACGACACAATAAACACCAGAGCGCCACACCTCCCCTACATGTTACTAGAAGGCAAATTAGGTTGCTCTTTCTCTATTTTTGAGAAGCCATATGAAGATCAAAATATAAAAAGGAGATTAACAATTGCAAAATTTCAGTACAATTAATAAAATATTCTTTATCTCTTCTTTTGAAAAAAATCCAAGATTGAAATTTTGTTTCCAATGCTTAAAAAGCAACAACTGAAGGACAAGCAAGGAAGTAGTGGTGACAGTGGGCAGTGGAGGAGGAGCTCATGCTGTCCTCTATTAGGATGGGACAACTTTTATAATTTTTATGTAATACATTTGTTATCTTTCATTTGTGCTAGCGATCAACAACCAGAATCGCGCTGATCCAATGACATTTTTCAAATTTCTTAAATTCTCTTGCACTATATGACGAACAGTTTGTGAAGCTATAGTCACTGAGTAAAAAAGTAATTATAACGTGCAAATTGTTAACTTCTTTAACATATCCCCTGCACGCCCTTGCAGTCACACTGTGTGTCCAGCCTACTTAGAGGAAATGACTGGAGAACTGGTGCCAAAGGAAATGCTCATTGTGAAGCAGGAGATCCTCAGGATCAACAGGACTTGAGCAACCTTTGATGCAGGTGCCAGTGCCAACCACCACCCCACTGTGCAGTTGTGTACTGGTTATATTGTTTGAAATTTCTGAAAAACATTTATGGTAATAACATTAATTGTTTTGATGTATTATTTGTAGGAACTTATTATGAAATGGTGTTTGATATTTCTTTTTTAAATATTTTATTCTACTCTACTTTTTCTATTCATTAGATGTGTTCTGGAGCTAGACATCCAGGGATTTCATTGCAAATTATAAGTTGTTTGATTTGATGGAATGTGATATTCTAACCTGTCTGATGTAAACCAGGACTAAATCTCACTTGAGTGAGCTTTGTCCTCACTTTCAGTATGTTTATTTGGGCAACAAAATTCAAGGGTTTTCTCAGCAAATTAAATGGTTCTTAATGCAGAGCATAATCACATGAACTTCAACTTATATTTATAATTCAATAAACTAAGATAACCTGCAGCTGACTTGTCTGTGTTTTTTGGTGTGTTTCCTTTCCAGCTGTTTTTCATCTTCATTTGCAAATATTGATAATAAATAATTTGGAGTACATTAAGCGTGTGACTTAAATTAATTGCACTCTTCCGACCTCTCAAAGCGCGTTTAAACTATACTACATCATTCACACATTCACACACATTCATACACTGATGGCAGGGGCTACAATGCAAGGTGCCACTTGCCCATCAGGATCTATCTAAGCATTCATTCATCGAGCTTAGCAAGGCAGTCAGTGCTGTTGCCTAGCTAATGTAAGCAAACAGAAACCTACCTGACACAAAGTGGGTGCTGCACAGACTCTTGCTGCCTTCAGGACCACCTGAACCCCAACCCGCCCCTTTATTGGCCTGGATCCATGATTTCCTTCTGTTCTTAGCGAAGGCATATGATCCCCTAGGAATGTTAAACATTTCCCATACATTTGCCTGTGGTTGGTGCATTATACTGCAGAAAAATTCCATAGAATCTCAGCTTTGGAGCTTGCCTTTTCTAGAAATGAAGTGAAGAGTGCTGCTTTCTGCCACCTAGTTGCGAACTCGTCTCCGTCATGATGTTGCACAGAGGTGACAATTAAAAAGGTGATCATTCAGAACACCAAGCATTAAGAAAATTGTCTTAACTTGCGTGTGCACCGTGGTCTCCCATAGGTCACCTTTCCTTTCCTATTGCAACAAACTTGTTTTGACTCTAAATGAAAATTTTGTTCAAAGCCTCAGCCCTGGAAATGAAGGTGTCTTTAATAATCATGTGCCAGTGTTGTGGGGATGACTAACTACTTGATTTTCAACAGTAGCCTGTGAAAGCACTCGCTTAAGTGATATTGAATCTGGAAAGAGGAAATTTGATAACATGTTCAGCCAAATTAAAATCGAGATTGTGGGAGTCCACTGTTGGACTTCTTTGTCTCTTTCTCTTCTTTGTGATAAGACAAAACAACCTTGATGCAAACAAGGTTACATATTAAGAATCTGTCTGTCCTGGAATTGAAATGGATACTTGTTATTATGGATCAATAGCCAGAATAGGGATAGCAATGAAACAGGGCAACCTTCAGGGGACTAAAAGATAAAAACCAATCCCAGCGTTCCCCAGATCTACGAGGATCCCTCTCAAGATCTAAAGAGTGGGCTAAGAGTGGGGAAGAAAAAGCACGAAAGATATCCTTCATTTTCAAATTAACATCTGAGACGTGCTTGCTTTGCGGTTCCATTCTATGAGATCAAGGCTCTCCTTCACCATTCCATATCTCTCCACAGTGCCCTGCAAGGTATAGTCACACACACACACACACACACACACACACACACACACACACACACACACACACACACACACATTTATTTAAATGCAAACACACACATGGATATACAGTATACTGTAGCTACACATCCGTGCGCACACTTCCTCTCTGAGTGATAAGAATAGGGGTGTGTACTCCACTACTTTACAGATTGCAGACCCAATTATGACAGGCAGAGATACAGGATGGACATCATCTACATATAAATGGATGGGAGAACCTAAAGGGAATATGGCTTTATAGCTCACAATGGGAAGATCCCATCACACCTTTCTAATGGGGAGAAAGTTATTAAAGTACAACACCAATGACAACAGCCCTGCTCTCCTTCTACCTTTCTTATGCAAATGTGTGTTGAATTTAACATTTATCACTGTGTAAATTCACCCCAATCCTTCCTCTGTCGTTCTGCTATAACGTTCAACCTAAAGAGTAAAACAATTATCAGTTGCATAGCAGTCATATTACATATATTTGTCGCATTAAGGTAGATATCGAATATATTGTAGCAATGTAATGATTTTAATTTCTGCATATTTTTATGGATACACATAAATTCCCTGACTCAAAAATTAACCACAAAGCTTGGATGGAACTGCAAATTGGGAAATGGGATCCCCAACAAAACACTCATAATGTGGAACCCACTTCCTCGCCAAAATACCATCCTGAAATAACTAGCTACTTGAAAAAATATGTTACCTCACCAACTGACAGCAGTGACCCAAACAGCCCCTCCAAGGATCCGTCACCTTTTTATTTACCACGCATCTCATTATGTGACTCTAACAAAAATCAGGAAACATTGCAAAGTATCCTCAACATCACAGATCCACCTCCGTCGGCTCACCACCTGTGTAACTGCACATGCAGTGAAAACTTAGAAAAAGCTCATAGCGCTTACATCAGGCTGTTGTGAGCATGAGGAGAGGAAGTGAGTACCAGAGGCAGTGACACATACGCCCGAACACAACTACCGGTCAAGTAGGTGTCCAAAATGATATCAATGATATAATTCGTTCCACCCGTAACTCTGGTCTCACACCAATAGGCACAACCTAGATTAATCCTATGCACAGGGACAGTCAAACCCCTGAACCCCACTCTTTGCACAAGGAATTCATCCCATGTATAAGTTACACCAGGAATCGCTTGCAGCCATAGCAGAACGTTTTCCCATTAGCCTCCAGCATGCTGCTTCGTAGCCATCAGCATTAGGCAGCCAGAAATATAGTAGCCTTCCTCAAGTCAGTAATTGCAAGCAATAGCTCCTCTTCCAGGCACTTCCAGGGGCCCTTTACCTGAAAACCTCTCCAAACAAACAGGCAACTTAACGCCACCTTCTTTGTGCACTACAGGCTCCCGCACATTCTCACTGGGCAAGCTCTTACGAATAAATAAATAATCATCAGCTGATCTCACAGTGGAAGTTATAACGTTACCCTCAGTAAGATATGTGGCAAGCACACTGGGCAGAGGGTTCTTAAACTGTTCCTAGACGATGCACTAACTCTTACAATTATCAAAATCAGACATACACAAACGATTAGAATGATAAGTCAGCTCCATCGCAAACTCCATATGCGCCTGGTTAAACCTTTTTCCCAAGTCCTAAAACGCTGGTGATACGCCTCTGGGACCAACTCTTTTGCTTCCAGCACTACAGCTTTGACTGATTTATAAATTAGGTTATCATTCCGAATGATAAAACTAGTCAATTGTGTGATATTCTTTATTAAAGCGGCTGATTACCTGCTTTACATTTCAACATTTCAACACTCATAGCTTCCATCCTAATTCAGCGACTTTTCACTTAATCCAACAGCTGTTTACATATTGTTCAGTTCTGCTAACGTTAGCTACCCTCATTTAGCTTAACAGCTAGTGATGACGTCCCTCTCTCCTGCTCTCTCTTGCTCAATGTTTCTCATGTATAGCCATTCCTCTATCTACTGATAAGGGTACATGTAATAAGTGTAGCTGTAGTTAGCCAGCCCACCCCTGTAGCCAGTGCAGGCTGACCCGACGTAGCTTTTGCTAGCCGTCCCCCGGCAACCCCCGAGCAGCCGGGTGACTGTCCGAAGGAAGCATAAGTCTAAGCACACGGTTCACCACCAACCACTTCACGTTTCTAACCGGTTCTCCCCACTCAGCGACACACCTGCTTAGAAACCAACTATGGTAATCGGCAGCTCTATTCTGAGAAACGGGAAGTTTTCAAGTCAAGGGCCATAGTTACTTGCATCCCCGGTCCAGAGCGGGCGACATTGAGATCCACTTAAAACTGCTGGCTAAGGGTAAACGTAAATACAGTAAGGCACGTCGGCGGTAATGACACCCGATGACGTCGCTCGGAGGTCACTAAAGCTAATGTGTAATCGGTGTGTTCATACGCAAAGACAACATCTTTCTCTGGCCCTCTCCCAAACCTGATCAATGATGAAATGTATAACCGCATGTCATCATTCTGCCGCTGGCTGTCGAGGTGGTGTACAGCAAACAATGTGGACTTCGTAGACAATTGGGAGACTTTCTGGGGAAAGCCTGGTCTGATTAGGAGTGACGGCATTCATCCCAATTTGGATGGAGTGGATCTCATATCTAGAAATCTGACCCAGTTTATTAGTGGACCTAATCCATGACCAGGAAGCAGAGTTGAAGTCTTTCACAGAGCAGTTACCCGACCAAACCCCTATAGAGACTGTGTCTGCCTATCTGATAGTGCTAATTTAAAGAAGCGATTCCATCAGCATTTAATTCAATACCATTTCTCAATATAACAGAGGACTCCTAAACTAACTTTAGTCAATCCCAGATTGACCATCTTGTCGATAGTGCTGCAGGCTCACTGCAAAACTCTCCCTCAAAACCACAAATTAAAGCAAACATCGCAAAAACTTGAAAGGAAAATATATAAGAAGGCCCTTCGTAATGCCAGAGCAGCTTATTATTCAGCATTGATTGAGAAAAATAAGAACAACCCAGGGTTCTCTTCAGCACTGTAGCCAGGCTGACAGAGAGTCACGTCAGTCACAGAGTTCAACAAGGGTCTGTGCTTGGATCAAGCCGCCCCACCAAATTAAGTCTGGGGGGGAGGGGCAGACATACTACCACTTTTAAGAGTAGGCTAAAGACCTTCCTTTTTGATAGCGCTTATAGTTAGGGCTGGCTCAGATTTGCCTTTGGCTAGACCCTAGATATGCTGCTGTAGGCCTAGACTGCTGGGGAACTACCTAAGATACACTGAGCTCCTCTCTCCTCTTCTCTTCCTCCATCTTTATGTATTCATGTCCTATTTATGCACATTACTGACTTTGCTTCTTCCCCGGAGTCCTTGTGCTTTCTCGCCTCGCAGGTTTCCATGAATCGTTGTGGTACTTGGACCGTGGTCGTGCCTCCTGCTGTGACCCGGCTGACAACCACTGCTACTACCATTATTATTATGAGTCACATTACTATTACTATTCCCTATATCATTATATTAATTCTACTATATTCATTTCTGCTGTCATTATAAGTAATCTTGATTTCCCCCCCCCCTTTGTTACTCTGCTTACTATTCTTATTAAATTAATAATTTATGTCATATACATTGAATGTTTTGTAACTCTGTTATGTTGTTCATTCTGTACACATAATATCTGTTGCCTTTCTGTCCATCCTGGGAGAAGGATCCCTTCTCTGTCATTCTCCCATAGGTTTCTTCCTTTTTTTCTCCCTGTAAAAGGGTTTTTAAGGGGAGTTTTTCCTGTGCCGATGTGAGGGTTCCGGGACAGAGGATGTTGCAAGTGTACAGATTGTAAAGTCTTCTGAGGCCAATTTGGAATTTGGGCTATAGAAAATAAATTGAATTTAACTCCTTAAAGACGCATACTCCTCCTTTGCTTTTCCTGACATTAAGCACTGCCCAGCAAGGTTTCTGACCAATTTCTTGCCTGTGCTATCAGCTCAAACAGAGGGAAAAAAAACAATCCGGATCCTTCTCGATGAATTTTGGCAAGAGACCCAAATTACTCCCAAATCAGGTGTGGTCAACATTTTTCCGCTCGCAAAACATCTCCAGAACGATTACCATCTCTGACTAATCCCAATTTAGCAGTCTGCAACAGCTCTTTTCCTGCTCTATCTAATGAGAGAGATATACACAACCAGGCCAATTAACAAATTAATTATTAATTTAAAGTCAAGTCAAGTGGAAAGCTTAAACTAACTAGTGTAGTGTGTAGTCAGTAAGTTCAACAGTGTAGATGAGTGTGTGAGTGGAAAAGTGTTTATGCATTATTGTATGGTGTAGACACACAATCCCTAATGCCAACCAAAATCAAATGGGTGTCACAGGGAGGAGAGAGAACCAGCAACCGAGTTCCAAGAGGGTTTGAAAGAGAGAGCAATGGAACACAGGGCCCATGTATTGCTGATGAGCCCAGGTCTTACCACTTTACTGGTGACCCTCTGCCAGGTCAACCTCCAATACCCGCGTGGAAAGCAGCCACACAAACAAAGTAACAGGCAGACAGAGCGGAGAGGGTTGTCACACCGGGGGCTAGCCTATCAGTTCAAGGTCGTCCTTTTTGAACATACCTGATATTGGCTTCTGTCAGTGTGGTATTGTTCTGGTTTAGATTTAAAGGAACCACCTTATCCATCAGGAATGCTTACGAGGGTGGTGCAGCATGAATATCTTCCCTTCAAATTTGCGGCTTGAAGATGCTGCCTTTTTTCTGGATGACTGGCTGATCTGCGTCCCAACTTGTGCAGGACACAAAGAGGGTTGTAGCTCACATAGAAGCCTGAAGGTTCAATGGTAATATACAGAAGAGCAATTTCAAACAGAAATTATTTGTGGGTCCATCCCTGAATTTCTTAACAATGTCTGCTTCCCTAACCCACAGAAAGTTAGGTCTGGTATGATTTCTATCGGTCTTCACAGGTCTCAACCACTGCAGATGTGGTTGAACACCTTAAATCTTCATCCAAAACAGGAAAGCTTTTGCAGCAGATCTTCTGGCCAGGACAGGCTCCCTCCTAGACAAATGGAGGCTACATCCCTGAGGGTTCATGGGGCTCCTACAGATGTCTCAAGAGTGGCAAAAGGGCTTGTTGTTACTTACTTACCACTGCCTCTGCTTCCAAATTTACTCCACTGGATTACACATGTCTGTTTCCATGGCCCCTTCCTCAGGATTAGATGAGGCCTTCATGCAGCCCATAAGCAATGCTTGAGTTCCTTTCACACGTGCAAGTTATAAGGAGGATTGTTATCTCAATGATGTAAAAGTAGGCTAGCTCCAGCCACATGCTCTGTCCACATAGTTGGACTTGTCTAGCACAATTAAGGTGTATGCAGTTGCTATTTCTTGTTTACTTGAGGCAGTGGGAGGACTGTCAGTTGAGAGATATCTATTTATTTTCAAGAGGATATGGACTGAAGCCAAGGAGTACTGCAAGAGCTCCATCATGGGATCTCCCAGACAGTGAACAAAGTGATAAAAGTTGTATTTCTCGGGACAGAAGGCTAAGGCGGCTAACCAGGGCAAAGGCAAGACAGGGAAGTCCAGACAGGCAGAGTCGGCAACGGGAAGTCAGTCCAAGGGAAATTGCTGGAAGGTCTGGCATGAATGCGGCGAACGATCTGACAGCGAGTGTGTGACTGACTGGGGTTTAAATACTGGAGGGAGTAGGTGCAGCAGAGTGAGCAGGTGAGATGGATTGTGCTGATGAGGTGGGTGTGGCAGACAGGTGCACTGAGTTATACTGATTAGGTGAGGGATGGTGTGGTGAGAGAGAAGGGGCTGGGCTGTGAGCTGGAAGTGGAACTGGGAGTGGCCGGAGTGAACTGAGAGACAGAGTGACAGGCAGGTGAACAGCTAATGACAGGAGTGTATGGAAGTAAGGAGTGTATGGAAGTAAAACTGTGACACACAGACATATATGTCCACTCACTGTAAGAGAGAGGAGGGATAGAACTGCAGAATTGTAAATTGGGCAGCACAAATCAGAGCAGGTATAATTTATGTTATCATCCTCTAGAGTTTGGTCAATAGAATCCCAGTCAATCACTTTACCCTTAAACTTGAACTGTGCAGTAGACAGGACTGAATTAATTGAAGACCAAAACCCTTTTATAATAATTACTGGTATTAGTTTGGTTTGAGGTGCATGTATGTCTGGGTGAGACGATGTAATGTTCACAATTTCCCTAATATCTTGAAAATGATCATTTCTGGCTACATAGACCGTATCCAGGATTTAAGATCTGTGGCCTGTACTATAAAGCAGTATTGGGGTTAGCAAAGTAACTTCATGGGTTTTTAATCCTACAACTCTGGTTCACTTTTTACCTGGGTGGATCACCATGGTAACTTATCCTAAACACCTAACCTGCTCCGGAGACACTGTTCATCTGTAGGAACAAATGCTTTGCTCTGCTGTGTACCAGCATCGTTCTACTGTGGCCTGTTTGGTGGCCTTGAGGATAACCTGAAGGGAAGAGCCGCTCCGGATTTAAGGCAGGAAGACAGCAGGAGGACTACAAGGAGGCTGACAAAAGATCAAACTCAGGAATGGACTTGTAAGCCAGAACCCCCAACTCAGAACCCACGTCTCCCTCTTAGAACTGACAGGAGGATAGCTGACTTAGGAAAACCGTCCAGAACATTAAGTTTAGGCAACACAACTACAACCATAAAACTGCAAAGCAGTGCCAAACTCTCGTTGAAAGTCCTGTGTTTGCTGTAGTGAGGTTGGGAAAACTGTTGCAATGTTAGGTTTAGGCAACAAAACCACAACCATAAGACCACATTGCCGTTTTTGAAAAGTCCAGTCTTTTTGAGGTTGTTGCAGACAATCTACAAAAGGTGGGATAACAAACAAGGCAAGGAAGTAAAACCAAATATAACACATATGGAGTGAACTTCAAAATAAAATGGGAAATTAACCAAACAAAATGCAAGACAATGACAGTTTTGTCTTTAAGTTTTTTGCAATATCTATAATATTAATGGTCCAAAATGATTTTAGATTACATGGTTTTAAATCAAACACCTTATTATTATTATAATTATTATTATGCTCCCAAAACCCACTATCTCCAAGTATCTTATACACACAGTAGAAAATTTGAATTTGATGATGATTGCTGTTACCGGTTAATACACACATCAACAATAATAAAGCGAATATTGGCCCATATTTTTTCCACTTCAAGCACTGGCTCTGGACCTATAGAAAAAAAACACATGTTTGTCTAATTCATGTAGCAAATAATCAGAGATCTGAAACTAAATCAGTAAATAATTGACAATATTACACATTTCAATTTACAGCATCAGTTCTAAATTGAAATAATTTCCACACAATTAGAACTAAAACAACTTCCAAACTTGAGTCATCAATGTATTTTTTCTAATATTCTTGTTCAACTGACAATTTCCTAACAATCAAAGTATTTTGGTTTCTACTACACTCCAGCTTTCTTTTGGCTGGCATCTTTCCTTTACCTTTTCTTCTCTGTGATACACTCCAGACCTATGGGCAGAATGAGCGAGTGAGATTTAGATTCAGATTAATTCTTTATTATCCTCTTTAGAGGAAATTTGCTTTCACCGTGTGTACAACACTTAGAACAAGTAACATTCGGAGACAGGGTAAAAACAAACAAGATTTGTCACACAAGTATGTTACAGTGTGAGCAGGCTGTTTTAAGCAGTAATGACTGAAGGCACAAGACTCCTCCCAAAGCATTTTCTTTGCAGAGTGGTTTTCAATGTGTGGCCAGAGGTGAGGAAGGTGAAGTATGGGTGGAACGGGTGGCATGGGTTGTGATCTATGGTTTAAGAATAAAAATTAACTTTGTTACACACAAAGCAGGAGAAATTTACAGGATAACCTACAATTTAAACAATATAAAAAATGTATCATGTGGAAAAATCTAATTAAATACTTTCTCTACCACAACACCAATTTCGGTTATTAAATTTAACAGTTTAGTTTATTTTTATATATTAAAATATTAACACCACTTTTCACGTCGACATAAATTTGATCCACCTCACAGCACTTACTAACAAATAAAGCTGTAAAACTGGTTTGTTGTTGCTGTTACATCGTTTCCTTTTTTCAAAACATGATGAATGATAAAAAAATTGATGTTCACTCACAATGTCAACAGTCAAACAGCTATTCCACATTCAGAGTGAACAGTAACGGTTTGAATTCGAGCACAGGCCATTACATCCAACTATTATTACAACACGTGCAAAAAACAATCACAGAAACCGCTCAAACGTATATATATCCTTCCCTCATGAACTTACAAAATTATTTATTATTGTGTTTAGCCATGACAGAGTTTGTCATGTAAAATGCACCGCCTCAAGATCACGCATATCTTCCTTAAGTGTGATTTGAGCTCTGCCTGCAAATATGTTCTCTGGTCAAGCTCAGCAAAAAACAAAAATATACCAAATCCATCAGCATGTTAGCATGTCATTCACTTCCAAGCCTGTATGTAAACTGGTACCGACAACATTATCTTCACTTTACCTGTCTCATGTTCTCTCCTCTGCTCCGGTCCATTCTACTCTCTCTGTGTGTGTGTGTGTGTGTGTGTGTGTGTGTGTGTGTGTGTGTGTGTGTGTGTGTGTGTGTGTGTGTGTGTGTGTGTGTGTGTGTGTGTGAAGGGTCGCTAAACCCCGCACTCTGAGAAGCATTAGAGAAGATGATTAATAATTGTGTGAAATTTCTCTCAAAAATGAATGGGTGGCTTGATAAAGAAGATTCATGTATAGTCAGCTATTTGGCCAGCAGCTGGCTCTTATGGAAATCTATGATAACCGTATTTAACTCTAAAGAGATGTTATCTTAACCCCAATCTTTACCTTCTGAATGTTCATCCCAAGGGCTTTGGACCAAATAAAAGGAACTATCTTCAAATCTCTAAGAGGCAAACCCACTCATTAGTTTATTGAAAAAAAGGTTTTTGGAAGGGATGACATCTCAAGCTTTCTACATTTTACAAAAGTTGACCACTGTCGACAATTTTGACGAAAATGTGTACCGAAGGTTCTGTGGAGGGTAATGGATAACGCTTGTACTTGTGCTTGTAATTGAATTTTATTACCATTTGACTGTATTATAAAGAAAAAGTCTTAGGCACATATTGAAATTTTGATCAATTGTTTAGTGCTTAAACTCACATCACTGAAAAAGAGAAGCCAAGGTAAATTGTCTCTTTTGCATTTTTACTTTAGTTTGATTTCTTCCCTGAGAGATGGGCCTTTGTTTGATTGCCACTTGATAATCTTCTGATAAAGTGTCTGCTGATCAAGAGATGTCCACTTTGTAATCTCCAAATCCACAGGTAATTATAGTGCAATCTACAGATAATCTAATCTCTAATCTTCCCCACAGGAGGCGTAGTGACACATGAGAGGGACGGGAAGAAAGCTTAAAGTGGCAAAGTCAGAGGGGAGGAAATGTGTTTGCCATGTGTAAGACTACATCTAGTTTTGCAACAGTTTGAATTCAACTGCATCAGGGGTGGTTTGCATTTAGTTTTGCTTGGCATATTATATTTATGTATTTGTTATTTTACATGATGATGACATTTTCATTATTTTGTCCTGCATATTTCATATATATCCTGCCTTCATGGGCTTACAAAATGATTTATCATCATAGCATGGAAATCTCTACTGTTAGCAAAGATGAAAATGTTGCCCTTCCTCGCTACAAGCATGTAATACCAATGACTTCACACAAATGACTACAGAAGAGTAAAAGTTAATGTGACTTAAAGCTTGACTTTTTGACATACTGAAACTAATTTTGTCACATCACTGAATGAACTTAATTAGTAAACAGTTTGAAAACTCATCAGCTTTTTCTTTTGACATTCTCCTTCAAGTCAGCCTGAGAGTATCTTCAAAATACTTTCTGGCTTAACTGTCTACTGTGGGTCACAGCTACTCTAGTCTCTCTATAAGTAAACAGTAAAGATACATGGACTATTTCTTTTTTTCACGATTAAATGTTTCCCTTTCTTTTGTCATTTTCACGCTCCGTTACCAAAATGTGTAAAAAGGAGCTTGATGACTATGTAATGATGTGAGGATGCACTTACAGGCTTAAATTTCCATATTAATGAGTGTAACAGGAAGAGCTTTTTACCTCTCAAGGCAAACACGAGTGCTGGGTTCCCCTCAGCGACTGTGACTAAGTTAAAGCCGGTCCCTTTAAAAGCAGCTTCTCATCCAAAGCCATTTGCAGCTTGTGTAGCTCCTCGCTTGTTAAAATGAGCACCCTGATGATTGCCATCAGTGCTAAAGTGATTGAGCTGAGTGAATATAAGGTAGAGAAACTATGTAGCCAATGTGGAGCGAATGAGCCGAACAGATTGAATTGAAAAGGGGCACATATAAAAACAGCAATAAGATAAAAAAAAGAAAAAAAAGAAAAGGCGCATCCCAGTACAACAAGTCGATTGAGAGTGCTCAGATGTGCGCATTCAAAACAATCTAGGATGATATAGTCTACATGAACAGTTTTTGTTAGGAAATGGTGTGCAGGGTTCCTGGGAGATGTATTCTATAGGAAATAATAAAGTAGATTACATTTTTGAGTTCAAGTTCAACAGAAAGCACGTTGAGAGTTGTCCTCAAAAAAACGATAGAACAAGAAGTTGAAGTGCACTAAGGTGCAGCATGATACAAGCTGAAAAGGATATTGTGTCCGAATAAATATTAATTCATTCATTATCCATTAGAGCTTATCCTGTTAAGTGTTGCGGGGTGCTCGAGCCGATCTCAGCTGTCATTGGGTGAACGCAGTTATCACCCTGGACAGGTAACCAGTCTATCACAGGGCTGACATAGAGAGACATACAACCATTCACGCTGACATCCACACCTACGGGCAATTTAGAGTCTTCAATGAACCTTAGCTGCATGTCTTTGGACTGTGGGAGGAAGCCGGAGAACCCGGAGAGAACCCACGCTGACACAGGGAGAACATGCAAACTCCACCATAAGGCCTTCTAGCCCGGGAATTGAATTGCCCCTCTTGCTGTGAGGCGACAGTGCTAACCACTACACCACCGTGCCGCCCCAAATAAATATTTTAGACAATATTATGAATTATCATTATTATTAATCATTAGTAGGGCAAAACCTTGTGAACTTTTAGAACAAAACATCTTGAACTTTTAGAGGTGCAATACAAAGCATACTGACAGCAAACATTACAAACTATCATGGGATGCGTATGGCACAGGACAGGAGGGCTCTAAGCGGGTGATCTCAACCACCCAGAACATCATGAGTACCCATCTACTGATCCACAGTGATATTAGTGAGAAGAAGAGCCAGTGAAGAGCTAAGGGGATATTAAAAGACAAAACCCATCCAGAAACAACCTGTTCTCCCTGCTGCTGTCTGGAAAGAGAAACATATGAATCAGCTGCTGAACCACCAGACATCAAACCAGCTTCTTTCCTCTTGCTATGAGACTGCTTAACTCATCCTCCACCCTTCACATATGTTTTTTATTTAATTTTTTCCTATGTAGCAAATTGGGACTACAATCTAAATTTTGTTGTGTAACACTGTTGTACACTGACAAATAAAAACATTGAAACATGGTTGATACCATAGCAGCAGGTGGAGTTGAGCACCCCAAATATTTATAACCTGTACATCAATACACTTTCATAGACAAGCAAAGTCTCTTGACTCTATCAGCTCCAGCAGAATGTCTGCATTTGGCCTCTGCTAGATCCAACCATCCCAGCATATTTAGATTAAATGACTGAAGGCTACGTAGAATGTGAGGCAGGGATTGTGGGAAAACAGTGCAAACTGTAAACCCCTCAGTATGGCATGGATAGCCCTGTAGTGATGGTAGTCAGAGCCAACCAGCCAGGAGCTGCCACTACTGGATTCTGTGTCTCCCCTGCCCCTTTTAGAGAGTAACTATGTGGGTACCTGTGTCGTAGCTGTGCTACCAGAGGCCCTCTGGTGTGTAAGTGTGTGTGTGTGTGTGTGTGTGTGTGTGTGTGTGTGTGTGTGTGTGTGTGTGTGTGTGTGTGTGTGTATATGTGTTTTCTATTAGGGCTGACGATATAGGAAAATAATGTAACAATGTGTCAATATTATGTTTGCAATTCAATATGCATTTTTTCTTGAAATTCCTAATTTCTATATGCTCTATATTAATTCCTATACACAAGCAGTAAATCATTCTATAGTATGACCAACACAACATTAGAAACAGTCAACATATAAACTGCTCTTTCATGTTCGCCAGGCCTATGTGTTATAATGCAATTACATAAATTAATCTTAATATCATACTTATTTAGCTATTACATTTTAAAAACCTTCAATCACCGTTAAAATATTATAACTTCTAGCCTGGTAAACATGTATATAATCATCATAGCTTAACTGGAATAAATTCTCAAATAACAGCAAAGCACTGTAGACAACAGACCTGGTGTTACCATTAATATGTGAAAAATGTTAACATTAATATGATTCTCACTACATGGCTGACCCCGATTCCCTTTACCCAGCAGTTAGGAGACCAGACACAGTTTCCCACCCTGTGGTCGGTTACCTTGTGTAGCCTCTGGTCGGTTAGGTTGTGCATCATCCAGTTGGTTCGATTTTTATCACAGCTTTTAGAAATTTGCAAAATTACATTAAAATATCGGTTTGAATTTGAGTTAATGCACTCAAAAAAACCACATTGGATGTTTGCTACATTAACCAAAGTGTAACATGTAGCTTCTATTATATAAATCCATGTTTTGTGGATGAACACTTTTAAATCATTTAATTTTATCATGACATGCAACAACTTAAAATTTACTAGATTAATTTATGTTAACACATACTAAGGGGTTAAGATAGCAAATCGTTTGTGATTACCACTCCAGAGCATAAGGTGGCAGTAATGCGCAAATAACACAGATCTAGAAGGAGTTTCATATTCTTCGGTTAATTTTGAGAGCCCCTGGCAAAGAAGAACCATGAATCAGGAGATCACCTGTGGAAGAAGGTAAGCTGAATCTGTATCATCCATCAAAATTAAAACAAATTACTGTTTAGAAATGTCATCAACCATTAGTTCTTGTCCTCTTTAACATTTTGGATGATTTATTTCGTTATTGTCATATTTAAGTGGATTTATATAGCCGACCGTCACCATGTGCATAGCTTACTATGCCCCGCAAGCTAGTGTTAAACGCTAATTCATTTTTTTTTCTTCATATTTTTTAATTAATGTTATGAACAAGGCAAATTCACAGTAACTTTGCTAGTATTTCATCACCAAAAATAAGAACAAAAACACCACATACATATATAGTATTGTATTTGAATTTAAAAGTAATATGATTGCATAAATGTTACAAATACGCTTTGTTCTTTTCTTTTGAGGCCTAAACTAGGGATGTGTTATGTATCATAAGGTACTGGTGATCATTAAGGAAAGTAATGGCAACATTTGAAACCTTAAGAATATCTTTGGTTTTTGACCTACAAAAAAAGACACTTATAGACCTTTGACTTTTAAAGACTGGGATGGGACATTTTTAATTTTTTGAGAAATGAAAAATCTAGAAATGTATTTTTGGATTAATAACCAATGAAAATAACAGTTACTGGTAACCTTGCATCAGATTTACTCTTGTAAAAACAATAATTATTTATTTTCTAATTCACAGACTATTGTCAAATGGCTGCTCCAGTGAAGCTCAGAATCATCCTAGCAGAAAACAATTCCCAGAGACTTATGCTGCAAGATGGGATTCCAGAGACTGTCGGTGAACTTGTTCAGCAAATAAAGAGGCAGTGTGGAGTAGAAGCGGACTTCAGGCTTCAATTCATGGATGCTGAGTTTGGAAATGAATTTGTCAATTTGACCTCAGTATCGGATATCCAGGACAAAAGTACCATAAAGCTCATCTTCGATTCAGCTGCCTCTGCCCTGCCCGATGCCCCCCCCCCTCGGCTCCTGATACATCCCCCTCTCTTGATGACTCTTCACTTTCATCTCGCAGCTCATTTGATACCGACATTTTGTCTTCTTCTGAGTCCACCTCTTCAAGATCCTCTGGATGGCTTGTTGTTTTCCTTGTGCCCCGATTCCCCTATGATTGTCAGCTGCAGCTGGACAGGGCCGATGCTGCATTTAAAGACACTGGAACTTTGTTGAATCCCGATATTAAACTTAAAACTTCCATTCTTGACACTTTAGCTGAAGCGATTGTTCAATACAAAGTGTATCGCTGTGACAGTGAGTTTGAAGATGTAGCAGAAGCCCTTGTATCAATACATCCATGTTTGAAAGAGCCAGGCTCTGTCACTGGTTACGGTGACTGGAAGGTGAGCCTGAAGTATAAACTTGCCAACTACAGAAGGAGCTCAAGCGGCTTGGATGCCCAGAGGTTGAACTGAATTCCCTAACAAATAAACCTTCAGACAAATGCAGTCCTGCCTATGGTGTGAAGAAGCCGAGAAAAGCTGAAGTGAACTACTGCCCCACCTACCCATCCGGTGAATCTGCAGAGATGCTTGAAAAGATAAGAGTGACCCTTCTTTCAGAAGTAAAGACAAGAAACAATAAGGACACAGTGGCAGCGATGATGGACAAGACCTTTGCACACAGAAGGCAAGAGGTAGTTCCAGATGCACCCATGACTGCTGATTTTAAAACGAGGTGGCCGGCTCTCTTCTGTGTGCGTGAGGTAAGTGAATGAATGCACAGCACTTGTTTACTTTTGTTTACACGAGCAAAACAAAATATGGGCAACCCATTAAAGTAACTAATAAACTGATTCAACATTTGGTGAAAAACAGCAATTAATATATTGTTTAATTAATTGGTTGGTTGTTTAAATGCTTTAATAGGCAAACTTATTTTCTTGTTTTCAAACTTATTGTACCCTTTTTTTGTGTTAAGATGACTGCCGAATTCAAGAGGATTAGAACAGTCAGTTTGCAGTCGAAGTTCTTTTCCGAGCTGGATGCTCTAACTTCAAACCTGATCAGGGTGTTTGGCAAGAAAGGTGGTGTTCAAGGGAGAAAGATCAAGAGCATCATGGTACCATAACCCAGGTATGATTATGAAAAGACTGGAAACTGTCAAACCTGTACAGCTTTAATATTTTCAACTTCACTGAAAGCTGGAGATTTAAAGTGTGAGAGGGAGGGAGAGTACTTTTTCCCTGCTTTAAGAAGTTTCTGATGAAATGTTTAACTTTCGGCAGATTTGATAATGTCCACTTAAGTTACAACTTTTGTTTCATGGCATAACACCAAAATTTGCTTTGCCACGAATGCCACATTATTTAACAAAAACTAAGGATTTACACAGCTTTCTAATTTAAGTTTGAGGTGAATCTGATTACCCATCTAGGGGTGTTGATTAAAGTATGACCCCTGTAAATTGTATAAAAACATGCAAAACATTTTTTTTTTACTTAGAAAACGGTATGGTACACTATACAGTAGAGTGACGTACCAAAATTGGATGAACTTTTCCACCAAGACCTGTGGGCCTAGTTTCATCGTTTATGAGCACCTAGGACCACAATAATGCTTTTAAAGACATTATATTCCTAATGGTTAAATGTCTAACTTGTACTGTGCTCTGCTTTAGCCCTAAAACTGCCTTTCACCAACATTATTAA
The DNA here is from genome assembly GCF_027596085.1 of Anoplopoma fimbria. NCBI lineage: Eukaryota > Metazoa > Chordata > Actinopteri > Perciformes > Anoplopomatidae > Anoplopoma > Anoplopoma fimbria. The sequence goes on along the minus strand of NC_072468.1, from coordinate 13,927,736 downwards.
AGCTTACAGGTACTGATGCACCCATTGATATTACAAGTTCATATATCATAAAAAAAATAAGATTAAAGATGAACTTTTCTTACATATGTAAAAAAAACATTATTGTGTTCCTCGTTGTGTGTGACAACCACTCTACCTGTTGGTTAAATGGTGTTCCTAATGTTGTTGTTTTTTGTTTTTTTGGCATACTTTGTCTGGCCTACACACTCAGACCGACATTGATGTCAGAAGAGAGTGCATCCTCAAAGCCCTATGTGTCTACCTGAACGAAGAGCCGGAGAAGCTGCTGAAAGAATACAGGGTATTCTAATTTGGTTTTCTATAGTCCTCATTCTGAAATATAGAATCGTTGGCTATGTAAATTTAAACAAATGCTAGCGGTTTTACAGCAGTAATGTTTACATAAGTGCTAAAAACTGGGATTTGTACAAGAATAAATGAACGTTTTTTTCCTCTGTTATTTCCTTTTTCCTTTTTAAAGGACACAGATGGTGAAAGCAGTCAAGCGGAAATAACAGAGACAATCTTTGAAATCTTTGTTATTCGAAAAGAAGGTGCAGAGCCAGGAGATGACCCAGAGGATGTGGGTATCATTCTGGAGGGTGTGGGTATCATTCTGGAGGGTGTGGAAGTTCTGGATGAGCTTGGTAATGTAGCATTCGCTGTAGCACTGTTGTTGGCTCTCGTCTATGCTCTTAACCTAAGCTACCCTCCAGAGCTGAAATATACCTTTGAAGCTCTACAGAAGATCATCATGGAGCTTGATGGAAACAAACTCTCAAAAAAAGGTCAAGCTCTGAAAACACTACTTTCGCGCGAGTCATCCACAACTGAGTGACCTCGGGGTCCCTGTTATGGGTCAGCAGCACCACTAATGTTTAAGAGATCCAATCGGTTCATGTTTGGTGAAAAAAAGTATTTGCCTTTTTTTTAAATTAACAAAATGTGTTTTTATGCTTCCAACTGTTGCTACTTGTGGGATATGAGCGGACATTTATTGTGAAATGATTCTTGAAAAAATAAATCGTTGTATACTTCAAACTTCTGTTTGGCACTTGCAAATATAAGGATGCACAATGCTGTATTTTCAGTTTGTCTTAAAGACATTTTTTTTGTTTGCAATCAGCTGCCAGGGGCAGCATTCTTTAAAAAAAAAAAAATTGTATACATCTGTGACAACGAGGAACATGTTAATATTAAATGGTTTATATTTGAAATCTGTCAACATGTTAACTGGAATGTATGTAGCAAAAGCCACTTCATTGTTAATGGCTACCAAGTTAGTATCCAAGGTACTTGCACTTTAAAAATGGAAGAAATGTTCATATTTTTCTGCTTAGGCATTTTATAAAGATGCATTTTTATTGTAATTAATACATTTTAAATGTTAATTCAATTCAATTCAGTTTATTTTGTATAGCCCAGAATCACAAATTACAAATTTGCCTCAGAGGGCTTTACAATCTGTGCACATGCGACATCCTCTGTCCTTCCCTCACATCGGCACAGGAAAAACTCCCCTAAAAAAACCCTTTAACAGGGAGAAAAAAGGAAGAAACCTATGGGAGAACGACAGAGGAGGGATCCTTCTCCCAGGATGGACAGAATGCAATAGATGTCATGTGTACAGAATGAACAGCATAACAGAGATACAACACATTCAATGTATATGACATAAATGATTCATATAATAAGACTACTTATAATAACAGCAGCAATTATTACAGTAGAATTATAGTTATGAAAATAGGGATAGTAATGTGATTAATAATAATAATCGAAGTAGCAGTGGGTGTCAGTCGGGTCACAGCAGGAGGCACGACTACGGTCCAGGTACCACAACGATTCATGGAAACCTGCAGAACGAGAAAGCAAAAGGGCTTCAGGGTGGAAGTAAAGCTAAAATGCTTAATGGTACAGGTAATAGTAATAGTAATGTGACTAGTAATAATAATGGTGGTAGCAGTCGGTGTCAGCAGGGCCGTAGCAGGATGCACGACCACGGTCCAGGTACAGCCACGATTTATAGAAGCCTGCGAAGCGAGAAAGCACAAAGACTCCAGGGTACAAGCAAGTCAATAAGCGTAATAGTACAGGCAATAATAATAGTAATGTGACTAATAATGATAGTGGTAGTAGTAGTGGGTGTCAGCAGGGCCTCAGTAGGTGGCACGATGACAGTCCAAATATAACCCCGATTCCTGGGAACCTGCGAGGCGAGAAAGCACAAGAACTCCGGGGAAGAAGCAAAATCAGTAATGTGCATAAATAGGGGATTAATACATAAAGATGGAGGGAGAGAAGAGGAGAGAGGAGCTCAGCGTATCCTAGGTAGTCCCCGGCTGTCTAGGCATATAGCAGCATATCTAGGGGCTGGACCAAGGCGAACCTGAACCAGCCCTAACTATAAGCGCTATCAAAAAGGAAGGTCTTAAGCCTGCTCTTGAAAGTGGTGAGTGTGTCTGCCCCCGGACTGAAACTGGAACCTGGTTCCACAGAAGAGGAGCCTGATAACTGAAGGCTCTGGCTCCCATCCTACTTTTATATACTCTAGGAACCACAAGTATCCCTGCATTGATTGAGCGCAGCTCTCTAGTTGGGCAATATGGAACTATAAGTTCCTTAAGATAAGACGGTGCCTGGCCAGTTAGAGCTTTGTAGGTAAGTAAAATAATTTTAAATTCTATTCTTGATTTAACAGGGAGCCAGTGCAGAGAAGCTAATACTGGAGTAATATGATCTCTTTTCTTAGTTTTTGTTAGAACACGTGCTGCAGCATTCTGGATCAACTGTAAAGATCTAAGAGACCTATTAGAGCAGCCTGATAATAAGGAGTTACAGTAATCTAGTCTAGAGGTAACAAATGCATGAACTAGTTTTTCAGCATCGCTTTGAGACAGGATTTGCCTGATTTTCGTTAAGGTTTAATGTAAAATGTGGGTGCCGGTTCAAACACGGGTCCGATTTTCTAACTCGACAGTTAAGATTGTCTATCTGTTCACACTTTAAAGGCTGAAGCAGTCTGCTGTATTTTCACACTTAAAATGCTTTGCAAGCAATTGCTAGAAAAGTTATTTTTGCCTTTTCTGGTGAATACAGTTCTATACCAACAAATCCTGTTTGTTTGTTTGTGATATTTGACACCAACAAGGGGTAAACTAAGTTGACACGTATGTTTAAATTGCTGAATGTTAACATTCTTTATGTCAAAAAGCTAAGGTTGTTATTTGAAAAATTACAATTGGGGATTGTATTTCCATATGACTAAAAGGCTGTTTCTCAGCATTAAGCATTTGTGATGATCCCACTTAGTTTAGTTGTGTTGGATCAGCACCATTTACTAGTGTAATTGTACTTTTTAAAAATGTAGTTGTACATACCCTATTAAATTCAGTCACACGTAATCCTATTATTTAAGTTTAAATGTCCCAAGAAAATTAAGTCAGATCTTGCCTTAGTAAATATGTTAAATTAACCTTTACAAATTAAGTTGGACTCAGCCCTTGTAATTAAGTAACAATAACACAAATACATCAAGTTGACCCAACATACTTAAATTAAGTTGGCTTGACAAAATTGTTTATTGCTAAACGAAAGCATTTTAATCAGGTGGAAATTCTTTCCATAATTTTATTACGTTCACCCAACAAGTAATTTTTTTGAGTGTGGTTAAGCTGTAGTCTCAAAGGGGGAGATCAGTGCATAGCTGTAGCTACGCTGTTGACATGAGCCAGAGATACAAGGATAGTTCAGTTTACTTGGCAAGCCAGGTGGAAAGAGTGGCCCCTCTGACCTTGTCCTCAACCTCCCAGTTTACCGCACCAATAACAAACTCCGGAGAGAAGATACTTTCAGGATGGGGAGGAGAGCTGTCCGGCTGGGACTGACGAGACAAAGTGTCGGGTTTGACGTTCTCGGAGTCTGGTCTGTATGAGAGTGAGAAATTTTAGGAGACAGCTTCCAGGAGAAGAAAGCACATGGGTGAACCTTTTGATCCTCAGCCGATCGCTGAGAAAGATCAGCCCCCACACCCGTGTCCGAAGCAACAATAAACTGGCGGGCAGGATCTGGTAATATGAGAATGGGAGCAGATGGGAAATGTGACTATAACTCATCAAAGGCCCCTTTCCAGAAGGGCATATGCTGGGAGGTGAGGGCAGTGAGGTGAGCAGCCACCAAACTGTAGTTACAGATGTCGCCGATAGAAATTTGAGAAGCCGAGAAAATATCAAAGTTTCTTTGCGTGTAGAAGGAGGAGGCGAGTCAGCAACTGCTTTGGTCATAGCAGGGTCCATCTGGATATGGCCAGCGTTGATCACAAATCCCAGGAAGGATACCTCCCAGGTGTGGAACTCACACTTCTCAGCATTTACAAAGAGGTGGTTCTCAAAAAACCTGTGGAGGACTTGGTGTACTTGTACCACATGCTCCTGTTTAGACTAAAATTCATAATGTCATTCAGATACACAAAAACACACATTGAGCAGATCCCGGAGAACATCATTGACTAACCCATGGAAGACTGCAGGTGCATTGGTGAGACCAACTAAATACTCATAATGGCCACTAGGAGTATTAAATGCTGTCTTCCACTCATCCACCTCCCGGATTCTCACCAAATGGTAAGCATTGCAGGGATCAAGTTTGGAAAAAATGGTACACTCAAAAAATTCAACTAGGGCATCTGTTCCATTAGCAAACTAGAAACATGTCAGTATTAAATGAAGTAATTGAGTTTATGTTTATTAAATGGTTGTTTCATGTTTGTTGAACACAAGCAAACGAAAATTGAACATTGTAAGTGTGCTTGAGAGAGAGAGAAAGAGGGCGGACTTATGCATTGTTTCTGTAAGTTGTTAATATTAATTTGAATGCCAACGCTATGTATGACACTTGGCAGAGCTGCGTCTGCTGCCGTAGAAATAAATACACAAGGTGTGTGATGGCGTCTCTGTACTGTTAACGGCTTTTGTGATGGACACTTTTTCAGGCGCAATAAATAGTTTAAACCAGAGGTCTCCAGACCACAGATTTGGAGCTGCATTTGATAGCAAAGTAGCGAAATGCGGTGTAAATATACATTTCTGCAGCTCAGACTAAAATCCGCACAGTTGTAGAAAAAGGCAATAGAACATAGGAAACAGAACTAACGTTATACTCTTATTAAACAAACTTAAATTGTCAACAGATTTATTGTAAGCTGATGAGCACTGTATTTTCCAGGCATAACTAGCAAGGTAAAATCAGTGTTTAAAGTAATACAATGTGCTTTTTTCTGCCTCTGTAATGTCTCATTACTGCACATTTAGGATCTTTACCTTTTGGTATTTGGTCTTCATAAGTCAGAGATGGAACCTGTTACAATTTTTGAAATCAAATTATTTTTTTTAAGGATGGAAAATTGCATTTCTTTCAGTACTCTGGTCCTCTACATTAAGTTTGAATAAAATAGTCCTCACATTTTGAGTGTAATTCTCGATTTTCTTTTCAATATTATTGCATTAACAGTTTTAAATGATTTCTCTTTTTACCAGAAATACATCACACAATAAAGCAGTGTCCCCATGCTCTGACATGTGTGTGAACCTCACCTATAATACATGGTAAGTTTATATATGATTATCATTATATTGGTTATTTGTAATCATATGTAATGTACTTACACTCCTGTTGCCTAATGGTTTAGCTTATATATATTGTAAAATGTTTAGGTTTTTTTTTTACAGCTATGTTTGGCTTATTGCTTTTATCATTTATCTCTTTTCCAGTAACGCGTATGTGGCAGTGCAAATATTGTGTCGCCAGAGAGAGTTGTATGTACAAATTGCTCAAACATTATAAACTGTACCATCATTATGGAAGAGGTCAGTATTATATGTGCATATATGTAAATTGTCCATGTACATTCAAGACATGGAGTGGACTCAACACCCATGTGTATAAAGCTCATTCATCTCAGCTTACACAGACAGCTACCAATTCAGTAACTTTTAAATGCGAGTTATGTGAATGCAGCGACCTCTCTACGGAGGAAGAGTTTTTTGTTCATATTGGAACACATCTGCAAAGTAACGAAACAGTTAGTTGTGTGTTTTCTGGTTGCTTTTGCAAGACAAATATTTACAGTACATTTTATACACACAAAAATAGGGAGCATCATCCACACACACTAAAAGATTTTAAAGAGGGTGTAGTAGCATTTGTGGATCCAGTGCAAGTGTCAGATACCCCGGATAATGTGACAGCTGGCTGCTCTGCTGATGTTGAAGTTGAAACAGAGTTTGTGACAGAGGGTGATGAAGTTGCTGTTGAAAATCTGCCGGAACTAATTGAGCGCAAACTAGCAGTAATATTGTTGAAATTGGAACATATATTTCATATTCCAGCAACAGCAGTAGATGGATTGTTGGAAGAGTTGCATTTTTTGTTAAGTTCAGCTTGTGTGCCAGTCACAAAGGGTACAGTTACAGAAATTTTCAAAAGCCATAACTTTCATATTGGTCACTCCGTTATTGAAGAACTTGCCAATTCAGTGAATATTTCTAACCCTGTGGCTAAGGTTTTGGGAAAGTGTGGTCCTCTTGCCACTTCATTTAAAAGAAAACAATACTACAAGCAAAATTTTAGGGTTGTAGAGCCTATTGAGTATTTTCTATCAGTTGACCAAAGGAGATCATTTCAGTACATCCCATTATTACAGTTATTGCAGGAAATACTTAGTCACAATCATGTACTGGATACAGTGATCGAAGAACAAATAGCTCAAGAAAATAGAGAGGTTTTGTCTGGTGATCAGAAGGTTTACAGGTCTTTTCGAGATGGTGAGCACTATAAAACAAATAGCTTTTTAGCAGTTGAGGAGTTAAGAATTTCCATAAAACTTTATATTGATGATTTTGAGGTTTGTAATCCTCTCGGGACCTCACACAAAAAACATTAGCTTTGTGGTATATATTGGGTCTTAGACAATTTGCCGCCTGGCCCTCATTCTTCTCTATCATGTATTTATTTGGCTGTTCTATGCAAAAGTGAAGATTTGAAGAAGTTTGGGTTTGAAAAAGTGTTAGATCCACTTTTGAAAGATCTGGTTATTTTGGAACAACATGGTGTGTTCATCAGTCAGTTGAATGAGTGTATCAAATGCACTGTGAATTGCGTAATAGCTGACAACCTAGGAGCCCAAGGGCTGGCGGGTTTTGTAGAAAGTTTTTCTGATGAATACATCTGTAGATTCTGCACAGCTAAGAAATCAGAAATTGATTCCTGGTGTTTTTCCGCTTAGAACACAGGAACTTCATCAAGCCCATTTGAAGAGTGCAGTGGAAACCGCAAGTGTGTGCTGTGGAGTTAAACGGGGTTCAGATGAGTACATGATCTGTTAGAGGGTGTAATACTTGTCGCGCTTGCTCATTGTTTTTAACTTTTGTAGTCAAAACCTTTGACTACAAATGGGGAGATAAAACCAACAGGCCTCACGCGATACCACTCACTTTCTCAGTCAAGAAAAATATTGGTGGAAATGCACATGAAAATTGGTGTCTGCTCAGATTGTTGCCTCTGATTATTGGTCCACTGGTTCAAGAGGATGAGCTTGCGTGGCATGTTGTTTTGGATCTCAAGGACATAGAGGAGCTTGTTATAGCCCCTGTCCACTCGGATGAGTCAATTTCATATCTTGAGTGCAAAATCAGTGAACATCGCAAGAGATACCAAGAGCTTTTTCCAAACAACCGTCTTCTCCCTAAACATCATTATTTAGAGCATTACCCTGTTATGATACGTCTTTTCGGGCCTCTTGTTCACAAGTGGACAATTAGGTTTGAGGCAAAACATAGTTGCTTTAAACAGATTGCTCGCCATACCCATAACTGTTTTAAAAACATACCTCCACACTTGCCTCTGACTTATACTCCTCCGACAATGGTACACCTTTGGTGGTAACAAATGTTTCATCAGTACCAATTGATGTTTTGCAAAGTAATATTGCAATTGTTATTAAGCAAAGATTACGAGATGTGACTGATGTCCACATTACAAAAAGTGTGTCTTACAATGGTATGAACTACAATAAAGGAATGATAGTTGTCCATGAGCAAGCATTTAGTCTTCCTGAGTTTGCTGAAATTCTGCAGATCTGTATTTTGAAAGGCAAGATATGTTTTATTGTGAAAAAGTTATTTGCGTGGTATAGAGAGCACTTTAGAGCTTTTGAACTTGACACGTCACATGTGAGTGAGGTTGATTGAGCATGGGGAACTGATTGATGACTACCCATTAGCTGCCTATTCAGTGGGAGGAATGCGTCTGGTTACCCTGAAGAGACACGTTAACTTACAGGGAAAACAGAAGTAGTATTTGTGAGTATTTACCACAACACATGGCACTGTAAGGCATAAAAACATGCTCAGCTGTAGGGCTTTAACTTGTGATTATTTTAATTATCAATTCATTTATTGATTATTTTTCTACTAATCAATCACCATCATTAACCAAATTTACATAATTTACAAAATGACTATTATAGATGTCCTTGTCCAATTACTTTTTTCTGACACATTTTAGTTCATCTGTGCTTGTTACTATCAAGTTAGACAGCGTTATTATGTATCTCGTTATATGATTTCTTCATGATATGATTCAATTGAAAGACAATAAATTGTCATATTGAATTATCACCCAGTCCTAGCGAAACCCCAAGGTACCATGTTAAAATATTTTTGAGAAAATAATTTAGCTTTCTATTAAAAGTAAAAAAAAGTATCAAGCAGGTGCACATTCACAAATGTATACACAAGCACACAAATATACTTGTGTTGTGATGCATTTATTGAAAGTGCCTCTGATCTTTTTTATATTCCATATTCAACTAGTGTTATATTTTTGTCATTGTCTAGGTCTACACAATGAGCCAGCCCATAAGACTGAGGATCATCCTTGGTGAAGATGATGCTAGAAAACTAATTCTGCCAGCAGGGATACCAGACTTCATTGAGGAATTGTGCCAGACAATAAAAACAAGTTTTGGTTTGCAACAAGAATTTCGGCTTCAATATCAAGATGCGGATTTCGGAAATGAGTTCATGAACCTATCGGTGATCTCCGATATACAAGACAAAGCAACGATTAAGGTGATCTATTTGCAAAGTTGTGCAGAAGGAGATGATGCAAGGACATGCCAACTTCTAGCAGTTCGGTGCTCAACAGATTCCATATCGAGCTCCTCGGTCGACACAGATGATACTGAGCCTATTTCATCTCCAGGTTCATCGGCATCTACAAGGCGGCAGGTTTGGCCAAGCGTTTTCAAAGTCCCTTGTTTCAACTATGATGCTGAACTACAGCTTGAAAAGGCCAATTGTGAGTATGATGCTAGAGGAACGCATTTGTGCCCCTCACCAAAACTAAAATCCAGCATTTTGGAACGTCTGGCAGAAGAAATTATCAGATTCAAAGCCTACCCGACTGACAATGATCTAAATGATGTGGCAGAAGCCCTAGTGAAAAAGCATCCTAGCTTAAGGGAGCAGGGATCATTCAATGGCTGCTACGGCTGGAAGATAAGTCTCAAGTATAAAATGGCAAACTTTCGCACCAATCTAAGAGGCCTGGGATGTGCTGAGGTGTCGCTAAATTCACTGAAGAACAAGCCTCAACATCTGGCGGCATTGAATGTGAAAAAGCCCAGAAGGGCAGAAGTCAACTACTGTCCGCAGCATCCAAAGGGAGAAACCAGTGACAGTTTGGAAAAGGAGAGAATGGCACTGCTTTCAGAGACGACAAAGAGAAACAATGACCAAATAGTGACTGGGAAAATGGAGAAGACCTTCTCATACAGAAGGCAAGAAGTTATTCAAGGACAGCCTATGGTTGCAGACTTCAAAAGCAGATGGCCAGCTCTGTTCACTGGGAAAGAGGTGGGTGTCCTTGACATGCTCAGGTTTATGGCATGCCCCAAAGTGCATGAACACACATTCGTACAGCAAGATATTGACAAATCAAATCGAGTGCTTGCGAAAAAACAAGGATATTGATAATGTGATACTTATTAGATGACTGTATCACCTTTTAATCACATTGGACATTTTGTGATTAAACTGAAAGTTGAGTGTAACGTTCATTGTTTATGTTTTTCAGATCGATAAAGAGTTCATGCGGATATCCACGGTACCCCTCCTATCTACATTCTTTGCTGAGCTTGACCGGTACTCGCCATGCTTGATGCAGATCTTTCGATGCAAAGGTGGAGTGGCTGGAAGAAAAATAAAACATCTCATGGTGGCTATCTCTAAGGTTTGTATTAAAAATGGGTAGACCTATGTTTTTAAACAACATATATTAAGCCATGACAATTGCATGTGCATACTTCTCTGTACATATGGCGGGCAACAGTGCCAGGAGTATGCAGGATTTCACTTCACAAAAAAACTTAGACCAAATGACTTCCTTATCTCTGACTGAAGTTTGTTTCTATTTCTTTTTTTCTTCAGGATGACAGTACATACAAGATGTGCATGCATCCTAAAGTCATTGTGCACCTACCTGAACGAAGACCATGACAAACTTGTCAAGGAATACATGGTGAGTTACTTGTGAAGTACACAAGGTGTTACAAAGTAGCCATATAGAGAATATGTTTGTTTGCTTGATATGTTAAGTTCACTGTAGAACACTGTACTTTTTCCACTTTTTTCTTCATCTGCAAATTCTCAAATTTCTGTGAGGTTGAAAACTAGAGACATAGAATTTCGCATTTGCTCAAGTTGGCAGTTTTAACTCAAAACAATGTTATTATCCATGTTTAACATATTTTGTATCGAGCTGGGGTAGTTTCATGGAGAGAACACAGACTTGAGATTAAAATTAGCCTTCATTGATGATTCAAGAAATATTAGAACATATTGTTGACTTAGACATGTTGACGGATTAATTCTAAGAGGTTTTCCAGAACCTCACATTGCAAAAAGCATATTTAACTTTGTGTTGACTCAATCTCTTGCCACCTTATCTAGACTGAGAAAGTGTATTTGTTATATTGTACTCCACAGAACACAGACACTGAGGCCAACAGTTTGATGGCGCAAACCATGATGGGAGTGTATGTCATACAGAAGGAGGGTTTGGAACCTGGAGAGAACCCAGAGGATATCTGTGTCCTGATTGAAGGTGACGCTGTTCTCAGTGGGTTGGGGAGCATTGTGGTTGCCTGTGCTCTGTTATTTGGACTGATATACTGTTTGAACCTAAGCTGCCCACCAGAGCTCAAATGCACTTTCGAAGTCGTGCAGAAGATTTTTCTAAATCTGGATGGGCAGAGGTTGTCCTCAAAGGCACAATTTCTGAAAAACAAACTTCTGGAGTAATCTTGGAAAAAGACTGATGGAAGCAAAGCGTATGTTCCTGCAATGGAGATCATTTATGTTTCAGTTTTGAATTTGTGATCATAAAAATAACCAAAAGGACAAGTTAATTTAGTTTCTGACCTCTGCAAGAACAATCTTTGTCTCAGTTCTGATGTACTGTTTGAATTTACGCTACCCACCAGAGCTCAAATACATTTTCAAAGTTGTAAAGAAGATTTTTCAAAGTCTGGATAGGCAGAGGTGGTCCTCAAAGCACAATTTCTGAAAAAAAAACGCTTCTGAAAAAAACGCTTCTGGAGTGAGCTTGTAAAAGGCTGATGGAACCAAAGCATATGTCGCTGCAATGCAGATTATTTTGTTTTGAAGTTTGAAAGTTTTAAATTTGACACTTTAGTTTACAACAACAACAATCTTGGTCTCATTTTACTGAGCAAAGTCTCCTATGTTAATGTGTGGGTGGAGCTGTCACACAGCCTTGTTTTTGAACATGCATGCACACTGATTTTACTAGGTCTACAGTTTTGGCTGGGGCTTATGTACCAAAAAATGCTTTTTTTGAGTGGAGGAGACATACTTGCACACAATGTCAGGAATTGAGTAATGTTTTCACTTGAAATGTTAAATATAATGTTAATTGTTTGTTGATGGAGTCCTTAATATAGGTTAGTTGTATTTAGTACATTACATGTACATATTTTTGACATGTTGGATGTCATACTAAAAACATTGTCTAAGAGAGTACGACTGCTGCATTACAAAAAAGGGCGCAATTGACGTTTTCATTTTAAATTTAAATCAAATTCTAATGGTTTGGTAAAAGTTATTGTATTTACAGGGATTTTTGAAATACCATCAAAATAACTGAATGATTGTGCAAGCAATGTCAGTCATTCTTCATTACTTCTCATTTTTTATGTTTTTTTGCATTGGACAAGTATATTCTTAATTGAGTGTTTGGAGTGTTAAAAACAGTGTTTTAAAAAAACTACAGATTGGCATATTGTTGCAGTCATGCAAACATCTTTCTGGATTACATTGTTTATATAACAGCCAATAATACTCTGTCGTTTCCAGTTTTCATGCATTTTTGCACTTAAAAAACATGTTTTTGAGATAAGTATTGCAAAAATCTTCGTAGCTGTATGTAAAGCCAGAAAATAATAAATGTGAAATTGTTTGGAATTTTGTTGTCAACAAGACTGACATTAATAACTCAGACAATACTTGTACTAGTTCATCCAACAAGATTGAACTGTGTTGGTTTAAACTGTTTGACCAGTGTAAATTGAACTTTAATAAAATTGACTACACTAAAGAAGGAAAAACATTTCAATCGAATGGATGGCAAATAAATTAAATTGAAGTGGTTGAATTACATTATACCTACAAGTCTATATGGTGTTCAAATAACATAAGTAAGACATACTGATTTTACTTGATCCGATTAGATGGAAATATATGGCACGATTAAATTACGTTCATTTAATCGTTTGGACCCAAACGCAGACATAGACAAGGGAAGTTCAAAAGTGAAAGGGTTTATTTCAGGGATGAAGGGTGGTGAGAATGATCAGGGTACAGAAGCCGACTTCTGACCCATCGGCGTCCCAGCCGACTCCTGACCCGTCGGCGCCCCGGCCGACTCCTGATCAGTCGGCGTTCAGGCTGACTCCTGACCCGTCGGTGACCCTGCCGATTCCTGTTCCGTCGGCGTTCCTGCCGACTCCTGACCCGTCGGCATCCCTGATGGAGAGGATCCGCCTGCCTGACCGTCCCGTGGCCGACCCCCAGAGAGGCCCCGTCGGCCTGGCCGTCCCCGTGGCCGACCCCCAGAGAGGCCCCATCATCCTGGTCGTCCTCCAGTTCGCCCCCCCAGAGGGGTTCTGCCCATCCGCCTTGGTCGTCCTCCTGTTCGACCCCCCCAGAGGGGTTCTGCCCGTCCACCTTGCCTCAGCCTTTGAGGATTCTGACTCTGCGGCCTCGGAGGAGTTCTATGATTTCCCGTTGCCGAACCTGCCTGTCTGGACTTCCCTGCCTTGCCTGTGGCCCGGTCAACGACTCAGCCTTCTGTCCCCAACCACCGGATTTCTGCCTTGCTTTTGCCTCGGTTAGCCACCTTAGCCTTCTGTCCCCGACCACGCGTTTAGCCTCCGCTTCCTCTGGTTTCCGTCTGCCTGATCCCCTGCCTGTTTCCCACTGTGAGTCTTATCCTGCCTGTTTGTTTGCTGTTTGTCCCACTCTCAAATAAATCTGCTGCACTATATTCTTTGTCCAGTCGCACTGCTATTGGGTCCACACTACCCCTCCCTGACACAAAGAAAGAGTGCGGAAGTCTGCTGTTCCTGTCTCGTGTGGAACAACATTGTAAGGTAATTATTTTGTGCCGAAATAAAAACATATCTTATGTATGGACACTGATAAAAAATCAAAACAGGAAAAATATGCATTTTCAGGTCTGCAGTTAACACAGAAACATAAGACTGATGTTAATATTCTCATCTCAGTCTTAGCAAGAAAGCAATTATAAATTGGAACAACATCCAAAAAAAAACAAAGTTAGCTTTTTTAAATTCTCGAATAAATGATATCTTTTGACAGGATAATTAGTTTAAACTTACTCTTTCTAATCTCTTTAAATTAAAGTGTATATAAGATAATGGTGTTTTCAAAAAGTTATAAAAACTGATAGTGGCAATAATGTAAACACAAAGGCAAAATGTTACATTTATTGATGCTAAACTTGCACAAATAAACACTTTCTACTCAAGTTTAGTATTTCTCAATTCTCAGTGACTTCAAGAATAACAACTTAGTTGTAACAAGTTATACAACAATAGGGAGGGGAGGCTTTATTTCTCAGGAACTTGCTTCTTTAAAAAACTGAAATGAGGTATTGTATGATTTTTTAACAAATCCCACTGTGGCAGTGGGCGTGGTCTGCGCTCAGCTGCAGGGGAGAGAGGTGTGGGAGTGGTTCATGGGAACAGTGCCGTTGTGAGTTCAATCAACACAGCTGTAATGTGGTGCTAATTATGCCAAATCTATTTAAGCAGTAGCAGACTGGAGTTCTGGGGGAACAGTCACACACGCGGAACGAGGACTGAGACGAGAGCGTAAAGCCATCAGAGTGATGGCGTTCCGGGAACGGTGGACCGAGTGCGCCCGAGAAGCCGGGCAGCGAAGCGGAGCGCACGACGGTCCGCATTTTGTGTTGTATTTTGAAAGAAATAAATATACCATTGTTGAACTTACCTGCTGAAGCCGTATCTGTGTTGGGGAGAACCTACGGTAGTCGAGAGTCGGCTACACTGGCGCCTGAAGAGGGACCTCAACACGGGGATGACGGAGCAGCAGACACAGCCGGTGGCGGCGTTGGCCCAGATGCTGGGGGAGATCGCGGCCATGCACCAGCAACAGGCAGAGGTGAACCGGCGGCAGATGGAAGCACTCCACAGCCAGGCGGAGATGCAGACCCAGGTCCTGGAGAGCCTGCTGTCCCGGTCGGGGCGGCGGCTCCACCCCTCCGTCACCGCTCACGGGCATCACGCTCCACAAAATGTCCGCGGAAGACGACCCACAGACCTTCCTGGAGATGTTCGAGGGGCCGGCAGTGGCGTGGTCCGTGCGCCTGCTCCCCTTGCTGTCAGGGGAGGCCCAAACTGCGGCGCTCGGCCTGCCAGCGTCCTCGCGGGGAAATTTCCAGGACATAAAAAAAGCCGTCCTTGATAGGACGGGCTTCTCCCCCGAGGACCACCGTCGCCGGTTCCGGGGCACGAAATGGACACCCACCGACCGTCCTTTCGTGTATGCCCAGAAGCTGAGGGACGCGGCTAACAGGTGGCTACAGCCAGGGGAGTCTTATGGTGATCAGAAGATGCTGGAGAGGATCACTATTGAACAGTTTGTGGAGGGCCTCCCGACTGGGACGTCGGAATGGGTGCGGTGCCACCGACCTGGGGACTTGGGGGCGGCCATTATCCTCGCGGAGGATCACCTCGCCGTCCACCCCCGGGGACAGGGAGCAGAGGGGTGGACATCAGCGCCTGTCCGACCGACTCCTGCTCCTCGCAGGAAGTTCCTCACCTCAGCCTCCCTCCATCGCCCCCCACAAGCTCACTCATTTCAACCTCGCAATAACCCTCCCTCTGTTTCCTCCCATCGCGAGGCTCCAGCTGCTACAGGCGCTGTTCCCAACCCACAGGGGGCCCCTCAGGCATCAGAGCAGGAGTATTGGAGGTGTGGGCAGCCCGGTCACTTCCGCAGAGAATGTCCACTGATGGAGGTCGGCCAGGTGATCCGGGTTGCCGGCCCGCCAGCACCCTCCTCCAGTCCGGGGGACATACAGCGTTCCGGTAAGGATTCAAGGGGGTGTACACCAGGCTATGGTGGACTCGGGCTGTACACAGTCCATGGTCCACCAGAACTTGGTTCGGCCCGGGGCGTTGGTAGAGGCAAAGTGGGTGGAGATAAGGTGTGTGCATGGGGATGTTCACAGATATCCTGTTGTGTCAGTTGAAATTAAACACAGGGGCAAAATGCATAGAATTAGGGCTGCGGTTAGCTCCCGCCTTGCACACCCACTGATTTTAGGCACGGATTGGTCTGGGTTCCATACGTTAGTGGGGCAATGTGTGGGTGTGCGATCGCGACCGGCAGGGACATGTGGGATGTGTGCTGTGCTCAGTGGTGATGCAAGGTTGTCCGACGCTGCTGAAGGGGAGGGGGAACCGGTGGTGCCCTCACAAGGGGCCCCGCAGGTTCCCGAAATACACTCCATGGAAGATTTTCCACTGGAGCAGTCTCGTGACAATACTCTACGCTTTGCCTTCGACCAAGTGATACAAATTGATGGTCGCATGGTACACCCTGACACACCACCGACATACCCACACTTTTCATTGGTTAGGGATAGACTGTATAGAGTGAGTCGTGACACTCAGACTGGTGAAGATATTACCCAATTGTTGGTGCCGGAAAGCCGTTGGGAAATGGTTTTCCGGGCGGCTCACTATAACCCAATGGCTGGTCACATGGGGTATGACAAAACACTAGACCGGATAATGGCCCGATTCTATTGGCCTGGGATTCGGGGAGTTGTGCGCCGTTGGTGTGCCTCTTGCCCTGAATGCCAACTGGTAAACCAACCGGCCATCCCAAGAGCCCCATTGCGCCCATTGCCACTAATTGAGGTCCCGTTTGAGCGCATTGGCATGGACCTCATCGGGCCATTTCACCGGAGCACTCGAGGATATCACTTTGTGTTAGTTCTGGTGGACTACGCAACGCGATATCCTGAAGCAGTGCCGCTGCGCACTATCTCTGCAAAGAGTGTTGCGCAGGTCATCTCCCGAGTTGGAATCCTGAAAGAGATTCTGACCGACCAGGGCACCTCGTTTATGTCACGCACATTAAGGGAACTATAGGGTTTATTGGGCGTCAAGGCAATTCGGACTAGCGTTTACCACCCACAGACCGATGGCCTTGTTGAGCGCCTGAATAAAACCTTGAAGTCCATGATCCGTAAGTTCATACACGATGATGTCGGAAATTGGGATAAGTGGCTTGACCCTCTGTTGTTTGCAGTGCGGGAGGTGCCCCAGGCCTCCACAGGATTTTCTCCCTTTGAGCTGCTGTTTGGCAGAAAACCACGTGGGGTTCTGGACCTAGTTAAGGAAAACTGGGAGGAGGGTCCGAGCCCAAGCAAAAACGAGATTCAATACGTCCTGGACCTGAGAGCAAAACTCCACACACTGGGGCAATGTTCACGGGAGAATTTGCTCAGGGCCCAGGAGCGTCAACAACGCCTGTACAACAGAGGGGCTAGGCTGAGACAATTTGCACCGGGAGATAAAGTACTTGTATTACTTCCCTCTTCCAGCTCCAAACTGCTCGCTAAGTGGCAAGGGCCCTTTGTGGTCACACAGCGAGTGGGCGATGTAGACTATGAGGTTGTGCGTTCTGACAGGGGAGGGGCAACACAAATTTACCACCTCAACCTCCTCAAAGCATGGAGAGAGGCAGAGCCTGTTTCTCTGGTGACTACCGTGAAAGAGAGGGATGAGTTGGGGCCTGAGGTGCCAAATTCCACCAATCCAGCCTCGCTCCGTTGTGAAGACCATCTCACTCAGTCCCAGAGAGCAGATGTGGCTGCGTTGCAGCAGCGCTTTGCTGATGTGTTCTCCCCTCTGCCAGGACGCACCAACCTTATACAACACCATGTTGAAACTCGCCCAGGCGTGACAGTACGATCACGGCCTTATCGGTTGCCTGAACACAAAAGAAAGGTAGTTCAGAAAGAATTGAAAGCTATGCTGGAGATGGGGGTAATAGAAGAGTCCAATAGTGCCTGGTGTAGCCCCATTGTTCTGGTTGTCAAGAAGGATGGGTCTATACGGTTCTGTGTGGACTACCGCAAGGTGAATGACGAGTCACGGTTTGATGCCTATCCAATGCCCCGGGTCGACGAGCTCCTGGACCGGCTCGGCACGGCTCGTTTTTTCACAACACTGGATCTGACCAAGGGCTACTGGCAGATTCCCTTGTCTCCAGAGTCCAGGGAAAAGACGGCTTTCTCCACTCCGTACGGATTGTACCAATTCGTCACACTTCCTTTCGGGCTGTTCGGTGCCCCAGCCACATTCCAACGTCTCATGGACCAGGTACTGCGTCCACACGCTGCTTATGCTGCCGCCTACCTGGATGATGTTATCATCCACAGCAACAGCTGGGCGGAGCACATGCAGCGGGTGTCCGCTGTGCTTGAGTCTATGAGACAGGCTGGGCTCACCGCCAACCCGAAGAAGTGTGCGGTTGGACGGAGGGAGGTACGGTATCTGGGGTACCACTTGGGTGGAGGGCAGGTTTGTCCCCAGGTCGACAAGACAGCAGCGATTGCAGCCTGCCCGAGGCCCAAGACCAAAAAAGAGGTGAGGCGGTTCTTGGGGCTGGCAGGGTATTACCGGCGGTTCATCCCCAACTTTTGAGAACCTACGGTAGTCGAGAGTCGGCTACACCCACATATTGTCCATGAGTGTCCTTACTGTCCATGAGCAACTCAGCACTGCATAGCGCATTGGACTGTTTTTAGCTAAACGTGAATTGGAATACCCGTGTCTATTTTTTCCTGCTGCTTGCTTTGAAACCGCTGCGATGGACGAGGAACGACTGATTGGTGAAACTGAAATGAGGAGATGTCTATACCATACCTCCTCAGAGGCAGACAGCTTAAGGGAGATTGCCACGAAGTTTCCCATTTGTTGTTAGCTATGTTGTATTATGTAATTTCCAGGATATATCACACTATTGACCTGATGTTTTCTGTTTAAAAAGTATGTTAAAGGGACGTCAAAAGAAAGCAGGTACAACTCATCCGTTATGTAAGTAGTTGGGTTACCAGTCTGATCTGGATGTTGTTTGTTTATGCAACATACTGTAGCGCTTGCTTTTAGGACACAGTGGCCGTTTCTCAATACCAAGTATGGTCAAGTGTGGACTTGCAAACTTGCAAGTTCAGACTTGGATAGTTCGACTCGGGAGTACAAACTCCCGAGGATGGGAGGACGCAGTATGGTCATTTTGCAATTGGAACAGCAGCGAACTTGATGACGTCACCAACGTCACGACGTAACCAACTCAGCTCGTCGGTCCCGCCTACTCCGGTTATCTTCAGTCATATATATTGACAATAAAACGAAATATGATATAAAACACAACCCTGCCTTTTTTCGTTTTCATTTAGAAAATATTAAAATATTAATATGTATATATTTTGTGTTACATCTGCAACCACAACCACAGAGACACCGGAGCCAGCGGCACATCTGGAGAGGCCTTGCCGAGATCAGGCTGCTGTCAGCGGGCTACATGAGCATCACCGCCCGGTCTCCTCTCTGGACCTCTCATATCTCCGACAAACGTCGGCGCTGTTTTCAAACAGGCTCTATCTTGATAAATTGACCGCATATTTTAAGTCTTAACAACTACATTCTCGCTTAAAAACATCTTAAAACTAAATTCCGTTACACAACAACAGCAGTATTTAGACAATGATAACTGACATTGTCGTCTCTTGTTTGCTGGTGAAATGCATTCTGGGATACTTGGCTGTCCAAAGTCCACACAAGTCTCCTCCGATGCATCCCCGATATAATGGGCGGAGCAAGGACACTTCCGGGTATTTGGACCGTACTTGGCTGAATGCGAACTTGTGTATTGGAACAGTACTTGGGCCGCGCTAGATGACGTTTCACAAGTTCAGGACGACACAAGTACAGAGAAGTTCACTTATTGAGAAACGGCCAGTGTCTCTCTCTACATCTGAGTTCTCTGCCATTAGTAAAGTTGTTGTTGAATTATTTCCTCGTTCAGCTTGACCCAACATTACATTTGGTTTTTCAAATTATAGAAAGTGACGTTGCGTGACCTCGGTCATGCAGTGCATTCAGTGCACATGAGGTGGACGGCCGCGGGTCATGCTGCTTTTGTTTTTAATATACCATCGATTTTAAAAATCAATTTTGGAACTTTTGAGTTCAGAATTGGAGAAGATAGGAATCTTTATTCTTACATCAATCGTTTTTCCCCCCCTATTCTTACACAGGATACTCCCAAGTGCCTTGACTCCAGGAAAGGCAGCTCCTCTAAAGAATAAAGCAGAGACACTGAGGAGGTTCCAATTATTATGTCCAAGAATCTCACCCAAACTGTTCACTGTGGCACCAGGCCTGATAAGATCAATCTGCAAAGTATTTTATTTCTAACTGAATGTGACTCTGAAGCAGCAGATAAGGGGACAGGGAGTGGTCCTGTGCATCTGAATGGACTGTTGCTGCACTATTGCATGGCTAGCTTGCGGTCTGGAGTCTGAGTCAAGCTCTAACACTCTTAATAATTTACCATGCAATTCAAATTTAAAATAGACAAGAAGGTTTGTCAGCAAACTAAAGCAGGGTCATGGCTTTGCTCCTCCCAAAGGTTATGTGGAATGCCTTTTGCTGTGGCGGATGGAGGCAGTTAAACATTTCAGAGATTTAGTCTTGCATTATTAAAAAAAAAGTCATTGTAGCTAAATTAAACATTTCACATAAGCTTTTTCATAATTGTGTTAAATGCCTATGGGCATTATGTAGTCCCTCTTCCATCCCGCTAAAAGCATGGCGAGGGTTTTACTTAACTGAGCCGTGGCCTACACAACATTCAGCAGTCCTCTGTTCTCATTGTATTGCTCCTGAATGGCAGATTTGCAGATGCAATTCATTCTGAGTGTAGGTGTTTCAGTGTCAAGTCCTCTATGCTGAATGATCATAGATAATTACAGTAGCTGCTGTGCACCGATTCCTTTTTTTTCCTATCAGATGATGAGAATCGTCTTATAGCTTTTTTATACATTCTACATGTTTTGCCATTACTTTCCATTTCTTTGATGTCAGTCTTTGCTGTCACCTACACACAAGTATCAGAGAAATGTTTGAACCCCACATTCCTTCCCCTTAGTTGTTTGGTGTATGTGATTTCTGCATGTCTGCTAAACTGCTAGTCCAGATTTAATTTCCCATTTTAGAAATGCCGTTTGAGCATCTGCCTCTGGAAAGAAATGAAAAGTCTAGTGCAATAGGTAAATTAACTAAAACGACCCAGTTTTGCTAAAAAGGCCGTTATGCACTAAGATGATTTGAGGATTTCTCCTTTGACAAAAAGGATTCCAGCATGTTTACAGATTAGTGGGATCCTTTTAAAAAAGCATCTCTGTCTCTAAGGCGGTAATAATCCAAGATGTTCTTTTGACGCTTTTTAGGCGTTTGATGAGTAAGATTGTGCTGGATTTGTTTTTGTTCTGCTTCTCTTTTTTTCTCTCTCTGGTGCTTGTTTGTTTTAATCATTGCTGTTATTTCTGCATTTTCAGTTATGGCATAACATTTTCAAAAGTTAATATCTTTTTACGAAAATAAAGCATAGTACAGATGAGTGTCATGCAAAGGGCTCTAAAATAGGAAATTACTTATATTCCCAAAATAGAATAGAGCTCTCATTTCCCATCATTGTGCCGTACTCAACCTCAATCAAGTGGGACATGAGTTGATAAAGCACTCTGCTGATACCATTACATTAGTCTGATAGTCTGCTACTATCAAGGGAACAATTTTATTTGCAAGTTGCTGCTGGCATGAAGCCAGCCAGTCTGATTTAACACCAGCTCATATCCCATCTTTCCGTTCATTAGCATAATTTACTGCACTACTGTTTCACTATAAAGGGTATGCTGATCGGTGGATATTGTCAGTCTGGAGAAAAGGCAGCAGAGGATGGACCCAAACACAGACCAAGACGAGGAAGCAGCAGAAACAAACAGCAGGCAAAAATTCAAACAAACTGGTACAGAACTCCAACATAAATGAAGACAAACCAACAAAGAACAAAGGAACTGGGCTTGTATAAGTAGGAACTGAGTAATGCGGAAGTGGGAACACGTGAGCAGGAGCACAGGTGACTAGAGGGCTGACGAGAGAAAGGTGCAACAATGAGGGCAGGGCAGACAATCACAAAGGCGGGAAAACAAACAAACACAGGAAGTAAAACAAGACAAGACACATGACAATATAACTTCAAATTAAAAGAAGGAAACACTAAACCTTAATGAAAAACATAAAACGAAAAAAAAAAATCAGTAGAAACAGAAATATGTGACACAGACAAGTAATGTTTGTATGCATATGCTACCACAGAAAAGTTTTTCTTGCATAATGCATGTAACCTCAAAAGCAGGGTTGTAATGGTAAAATAAATACGGGATAATGCCTTATGAGGTTCCCATTATCAGGAATTACATCCGTGAAGTCTATTAATTCCTGATTATGGATGCCTCGAAGGGCATTATCACGCTTATATTATGGTAAATTACCAAAGGGAAAAACAATCAAATAAATTTATATTTTAATGGGATTTGCAACCAAAACCTGAAGTTTTTCACAAATCGGGTTTGCTAATAGGAATAACCACAACCATCCCATAAGGTTATTATGCAATGGAAATGTTTTTCACTGCTCCAGTAAATAGGACAAACCTTAGATAGAACTTGACAACAGGAGATATTTCCAGTCTGCTCAGATCTTTGAACCCTTTGGCTCAGCTAAGAGCAAAGACGAAGAAAGATTAAAAGACGTTAAAATCATGTTCAGTTAACAAACAATTAATGTAATTTGACATTTCTCTTAACAACACAACTACCTAGCTATCCAGCATTGTTATTGTCCGCAGATCAGTATCAACAGTTTCACAAACAGGGATGAATAGGGAATGAGATGTGAGATGATAGCTTATATGATACAAAGTATAAGAAAGTTCAGAGGGGGAGTATAACTTACCTCTTGCAGCTTGTGTGTTAAAGGCGCTACCCTGTGATGTTCAGAGGATGAGGCACTTAAGGACTAACGTTACACTCGATGTTGTAAATATGACATTTTAATTATTTTTTCATTTAATGTAGCCAGAACATTCATTTAGATCCGTCTTGATAAAGGTTATGTTGGGGACAACTTTATAGAAATTAAGAAGGCATTTGACAGTTAAGCATAACGTTTCACTTTCAAAACTCTCTAGATTTTATTTATGTCAATGCCCTGAATGGATGGAATCCTCCTTTAAAAAAAGACAAAACACTGTTCTAGAGGGGTGATAAGTGTGCCTCATTTGGTAATTGTTCACTAGGAGTCCCTCAGTGGTCGTTTTTAGAAAGAACATGATGCAGCCAAACTGACAGCTACAATGAGCAAGGTGTCAGATTGGCTATCCAATTCCTGCTATGCACTCAATGAAAGCAAAACCGTTTGCATGCATTTCTAAGCGAGGATCAATAATTTAGTTAAATATGACATTTGAGTTAATGGTGAAGTCATCACATCTGTGCCAAAGGATTAATAATTGACTCAATCCTGTCTTAAAAAATGCCAGTTAGGTCATCACTGATGTTACATTTAATCGAAAAAATCCAAGAGTATCAGATAAAAAGTTACTTCACTCAATCCTGTTTACTCACTCTATAAACAAATCCTTAAAGTATTAGATAAAAATCCAAGGGACAATCATCACTGTAATAGCTTGAAAATAAAAATAAATTTCAATTGTGAACACTTCTTATTTTACTCTGTTGTCTGATGCCTGAAGTTTAAAAATGATTCATAATCTTGCGTCCCCTCTTCTAGGATGATACCTGTCCTATCCTGCTAGTGGCAGTGCCTTTAGGACTTAAATATTTCTGAGGGCTGAGTGTGTGCTGCAGTTCAGTAAGCAACCTTTGGTCAATCTACTACTTTGGTTAATGTTGTGGGGATGTGGAATTCCATACCCACAAACATTAGAGACTCTGGAAGCTTTGTATCATTTATAACTAGCCTCAATATTAGGCTTAAATTGGCGCAAAAGTGTCACCACCAATGATTGCATTGTGGAGTATTTATTCTATTTATAATGTCACACTGATGGGCTGTTATGTATCATGTTTATTGTCATGTTTTTGGTTTGTTAAACCATAGGTTACATCAGCTATTCTGTAGTGGACCCCAACAGGGCTGTTGATGGATAAATGGATAGAGCACAGATGCATCAAACTCAAAGAACAACATCAAATCATCCATGATATATTTCCTGGACAGGTCGTCAGACTATCTCAGACAGACAACCATTCATACACATATTCAACCGAATGTCTTTGGACTGTGGGAGGAAGCCAGAGAGCCTCACAGAAGGGCCATCCTGCCAGGGAAAAGAACTCAAGACTTGTCCCACAATATACAGCGGGCAAAATAAGTATTGAACACGTCACCATTTTTCTCAGTAAATATATTTCTAAAGGTGCTATTGACATGAAATTTTCACCAGATGTCGGTAATAACCCAAGTAACCCATACATACAAATAAAACCAAACAAATAAGTTCAGAAATTAAGTTATGTGTAATAAAATGGAATGACACAGGGAAAAAGTATTGAACACGCTAACTGAAATTTATTTAATACTTCGTACAAAAGCCTTTGTTTGTAATGACAGCTTCAAGACGCCTCCTGTATGGAGAAACTAGTCGCATGCATTGCTCAGGTGTGATTTTGGCCCATTCTTACACACAAACAGTCTTCAAATCTTGAAGGGTCCGTGGGCCTCTTCTATGAACTCTGATCTTTAGTTCTTTCCATAGATTTTCTATTGGATTCAAGTCAGGTGATTGGCTGGGCCATTCTAGCAGCTTTATTTTCTTTCTCTAAAACCAATTGAGAGTTTCCTTGTCTGTGTGTTTGGGATCATTGTCTTGCTGAAATGTCCACCCTCGTTTCATCTTCATCATCCTGGTAGATTTTTATCCTTCCTTCAATTATATGAAGTTTGCCAGTGCCGTATGCTGAAAAACAGCCCCACACCATGATGTTCCGACCTCCCAACTTCACTATTGGTATGGTGTTTTTGGGGTGATGTGCAGTGCCATTTGACCTCCAAAAATGGCGTGTATTATGGCATCCAAAGAGTTCAATTTTGGTCTCATCTGACCAGACTATATTCTCCCAGTATTTCACAGGCTTGTTTAAATGTTGTGCAGCAAACTTTAAACGAGCTTCAACATGCTTTTTCTTCAGCAATGGAGTCTTGCGTGGTGAGCGTGCATACAGGCCACGGCGGTTGAGTGCATTACTTATTGTTTTCTTTGAAACAATTGTACCTGCTAATTCCTGGTCTTTCTGAAGCTCTGCACAAGTGGCCATTGGCTCTTGGACAACTCTTCTGATAATTATTTTCACTCCTCTGTCAGAAATCTTGCGAGGAGCACCTGGTCGTGGCCGGTTTATGGTGAAATGATGTTCTTTCTACTTCCAGATTATGGCCCCAGCTGATATTAATTTGCACTGACAAGGGGCAGGATTGCTTTCTAATTACTGATAGATTTCAGCTGGTGTCTTGGCTTTCCATGCCTTTTTGCACCTCCCTTTCTTCATGTGTTCAATACTTTTTCCCTGTGTCATTCCATTTTATTACACATAACTTAATTTCTGAACTTATTTGTTTGGTTTTCTTTGTATGTATTGATTACTTGGGTTGTTACCGACATCTGGTGTAAATGTCATGTCAATAGCACCTTTAGAAATATATTTACTGAGAAAAATGGTGACGTGTTCAATACTTATTTTACCCGCTGTATTTTTTTGTATTTGCTATCAACACTCTGCCACACTAGCTGTCAGCATGCTAATATGCTAACAATGACAATGCAAACTTGCAGATGTTTAGCAGGTAGGCCTACAACCCGTTGGTGATGGAAACGTAATTAGTCATGCAAAGCAATTTCTGCCCCATACACAATTGTGTAGTGCCCTGCAAATCCTTTTCTATAATAATTAGGAAGTTACTAGGCGAATGGAAGTGGTAGCTGATTTTTTTATGAGTTAGCTGATAGGAAATGATCACCAAAAGTGAGGTTGAGAGCAGAAGTAAAAAAAATAAAAAATAAT
Organism: Anoplopoma fimbria; assembly: GCF_027596085.1. Taxonomy (NCBI): domain Eukaryota; kingdom Metazoa; phylum Chordata; class Actinopteri; order Perciformes; family Anoplopomatidae; genus Anoplopoma; species Anoplopoma fimbria. The sequence goes on along the minus strand of NC_072468.1, from coordinate 13,901,888 downwards.
TAGGGACAGAAGATATTGTGATGGCCGCAAGTGGATTCAAGATCGATATTCTGTGGGCGCAGAGGTGGCTCTCTGCTTTGCTAAAAAATATGTGCCTAGTTTATTATTGTTGGGGTAATTATTATGAGTATGAATAAAAAAATGAACAACAATACACGCATGTTGTCTATAGTGAATTTAATTTAACAGAAAACATATTTGTTTAGCAATTTACTTTAGTTAAGAACTATTGCTATTCCAGAAACACTGTTCTTGCACAGTTCATCAGTAATTAATTAAAGAAAATTACATATTTTTTAATAGGAAAAATGCAAGGGCGTAGGTTTGGTTTCAACATTGGTAGGCACACATATTAAGCAGGGGGGTCTTGGAGTCCTCTTTCATTAAATTCTGGGCGTCAAGCACTTTATTTCCGGCATTCTGGTGAATTTCTTGCATCCATTAATGATGCAAAAGTCTGTATTTATGTAAAGGAGAACACTAAATTCAGGAACCAGGTAACAATTCAAAATATAAAAATGTAATGGACTATAATGCAGTATGGCTCTCAAGCATTCTGTATTGCTTTCAAATATTTATTGTCCTGTAGATCTACTTTGCTTATTTAATGTTATCTCTGCTGAGTCAACACACTTGTAGACCTATAAAACCTAATTGAAAACACTTTTGCATAGGCAAAGCATACATCTCACTACTTATTGTTCACACAAATGGTTACTTCACCACCTCTGTTGAAGTACAGGCTAGATCCACTTGATCATAAACATTAAAACCAGCAGTGTCATTTGTGCTAGTGAGCAATAACTATTCAATAAACACCTTTCAATTGTAAAAGAGCTCAGAGAGGGAGGACTGTCTGCTACGGTCACTTGTGGTCAGCTGTGAAGCAGCTGATAATGATCATCATCCGTTGTAGAAATATAACATCAACCAAAGCGGCAATAGTTTTAGATAATATCTTACTTTACTGTGAAAAAGTATGATTTTAGTTTTCAAAGTGTTTAAGATAAGATAAGATAAGATAATCCTTTATTAGTCCCGCAGCGGGGAAATTTGCGTGTGTAACATCGCTGCAGTGACCATAGATGACTGTCATGCGTTCAAAGCGATCTGGAGACGCCGCGTTGTGCCACAATCTCTGCCTCCACTTGCGGCCATCACAATATCTTCTGTCCCTAATTTCTTTTTAAATAAATAACTTCTGCTCTCGACCTCACATTTTGCTGCTCATTTCGTATCAGCTAATTCATATAAAAAATCAGCTACCGCTTCCATTAATTGACTCTCCTAGTAACTTTCTAATTATTTCCCAATAAGATAGCTGTCATATTGATAGCTGTCATATTGAAGCGGTTTTACATTGTTTGGATGCAGAAAGACAGTGACATTTTTAGGAAATAATAACTGTGGTCCGGCCCTCTGTGACCTCATAGCAGACTACGGCCATGATGTTTACCATTCCAAACTGGGGAAGTCGTTAAAAGCCTTAAAAGAGCAGACTCTAAGCAGCAAGAAAAAATACGTAATAGAAACTTTACTGTGTATTTTCTTTGTTCTGAGATGTACTGTAAAACTCTCATTGAGGGCATAGAGCAACTGGAAAAATGGCCAGAAAAACAGGATATTGAGTATCATAGCTATGATCTTTCTTGTGACCTTTTGTATTAGGAAATGGATAAACACTGCACAGTTGAAAAGGATGGTGTGAAGAAGTCTTACAGGACATAACCATATTCAATTATTGATTTTAATAAGTTGTGATGTTTCACAACTCAATGAATGATTGTTTCTAAAGGACCAGAGCAGGAGAAGTAACTTAAATGCTGTCAATTTAGACAGGTTTTTCAAAATACTTTTTAAGACAGGACAAACTGCAGTTGGAACAATTTCAAACTATTAATCAGCGGATACTATGGAGGGAAATACATGAACTGGTTCCAAATAGAGCATGCAGATTCCCATTGAGATCTGAATGTAAAATTGGTAATCATCATATGAGACAGACAGAAGAAATGGGAAGCTTACATTGAAATGGGATCTTGAAAATGAGATGAATAATACATTGTATTGCTGAAATAATTAGTTGGAAAGCAAAACTGATGTAGGTGCACAAAGTAGTAGTTAAAGCTAAATAAAATAAAGCTGTGTGTGAAGGACATTCCTAATGAGGTCCTTAAAATCCCTAATATGTTTACGATTTTACATGGTCAATGTCAAACATTTTCTATATGTGTGGAACAAATCCATAATCAAACTCACCCCTGAATCTGGAACAGTGAACCTAGAGTTCCACAGAGGTATCAACTTGATCAGCACGGTTTCTAAATTATATTCTGGAGTCCTCAGTATTAGACTAAATAGTTACCTAGAGTTTCATGGAGTGTTGATGTATAAGCAAAATGGTTTCAGAAGAAAAAAAAGGGCATGCATTGATCATACCTAAGCTATATCCTATGTGGTGAGAGCCAGATTACCAAAAGAATAAAAATACGCCGCTATGTTTAGCAGCAGAGAAAGAGCTTTTATTCACACACGCACGCACGCACACACACAAACACACAAATCAAGAATGTGTATATTACTGATTGAACTCAGACCATACAAAAACTAAGTTTTTGTATGGTCTGAGTACAGAAAGTAAAACTAATCTGGAATCAGGTAGCATCCTCTGCTATGAAGCTGCTGCAGATGAAAGTATCTCCAGTATTTTTTGCTGAAGCCCTTATTTTTTTTAAATGTCTGTAAAGGACGGTAATCAAATACTGTGTGCTGTGCATGTGAGTAAAAATCTGTAATGTTCACACAGACTTGCATACTGTCCTACATGTGCTAGTTAGAGTTAACTGACTGAGGGGCGACTGTGGCTCAGTGATCAAAGGATTGGCGGTTCGATCATGGCATTCATGTCGACGTGTCCTTGAGCAAGACACTTAAAATTGCTCACGCAGGCAGGCTGTTCCTGTGGTGTATGAAAGGGTATGAATGATTAGATAAATCCTGATGGGCAGGTGGCACCTTGCATGGTAGCCCCTGCCATCAGTGTGTGAATGGGTGAATGATGATATGTAGTGTAACAGCGCGTTGAGTGGTCAGAAGACTAGAAAAGTAATCATAGCAAATGATAAGGTATTTTATATGACTTTAATGGCCACATATCATTAAACTGATAACAGCAACTTTAAAACATATTTTCTGGTCACTCACTGAAATTAGTTTTTGCAATAATCATAGTGTATTATAATCTCCATATTTAGTCATTAATTATTATATCCTTCTAATGCATTTGAATACAATATAATCATACTATATGCAGTGTAATCATAAAATACATTATGTACATCAAACACATTAGGTATGTTTACAAGGATTTATAGTTATGGGTTCGCAAAAAAGTCAGTGACGAGCATCTATAAAGTATCATAAAATGCTTTATAATGCGTTGTGATTCCTGTTAGGAAGCATTATAGATATTTATGAGTGTTCAAAATTATGATTATACAGTGCTCTATTCAGATTATTACATGATAAGTAAATTTTGTATTATAGAAATGGACGTCATAGAAAGTGCTACCATTTAGATTTCTCACGTTTTAGTTTTGTATCTTTTTCCTTACTTTATTTATATTTATTGATGTTTATACACCTTTTGGTAGGGGGCAGTGGTGGAAAAAAAAATAGAAGACTAGTATTTCGTAGTTGAATTCCTAATTGTACGATATATACAACTAAATAACTATATTGCCACAGCCCACCTACTTCTTTGAATCCTTGGCCACCACAGCAGAGAAGCAGGCAGCCCCAGCCAACCCAATGAGTACCCAACTCAACTGCCACTGCCAAACCACGAGTGTTGGTTGTCTGCACAACCTGTACAGACTGTCCAGCCCTCCTAAATATGTCCCTTTCAGGAGACAACCCTGGAGAGGGAGTAGTTATACAGCCAGATTCCCCCGCGTCAACCTGTAAGACGTGCATTCCGCTCTGTCGTAACACAGCAGCAGTGACCACAATGGGGAGTAGAAATGTCAAAGCTGCTAAAGGTGTGCCTCCCACCAGGTATAACGTACATGAATGGAAAATGCGCTCTACCACCGACAATGTCTGCTTATACTAACAGGCAAACCCCCCATATATGTGCTGTCAATACAATCCAAGCAGGTTCCTTCTGCTGACATCGAGCCCTGCACTCAGCTGCACCCATTTACCTCAGTCAAAGCAGCCTGAAAAGTGGTACCGGCAGAAGCGGGTATTTCCCACCATTGCTCAATTCTCCTTACAGCCAAGTGGCAGCTCAGCTTTTCTCTGAGGGTGAGCAAGTAGAAGTTGGCACCTGAGCTGGGATTTATGCTCACTCATCCATTAGCTTGAAGCACTACATGACCAATGAGATTGATTTGAAAAGCCCTTCCATGGCAGTGGTGTCTCCCAGTGGATCACACCCATCCTTCCTTGGGAGCAGGGTGAGTCCCAGCCACAGAAGAGGGCAGCCTGCTGTGGTTAGATACATCTAACGGCACTTTGAATCAACTCAGTAAAATGTATTTGTATAGTCCAAAATCACAAATTTGACTCAGAGGGCTAAACAGTCTGTACAGCATACGACATCCTCTCTTCTTGGACTCACAGTGGAAAAGAAAAAATTCCAACAGGGTAGAGAGGCTGCTTCTCGCCTCCTCTCCCTCCTACAAGGCTATTTTTCTGGAGCTGAATACATCGATGAGTTAAGGATATGAGCAGCATAATTTGGGTGGGATGAGTTTGAGTTCAGTGATTGACAGACTCAGTAAAGGACAAGTTAGAGGCTACGGGTAGAGACAGAGATCTTAGACAGTCTAATTACCTTGGCTATTTGCCTAGCTTACGGGAGCGGGGCAGGGAGAAAGCTAGCCGTTTGTCTACCACCTTGTTTCTCTTCAGCTCAGGGCACCTTCTTGTAGTGGAGGTCACCAATTATCACCTCAACTCCTAGTCCCCATTCCCCTTAACCTCCACAAGAACCAATGCAGTTGGGGAAAACCCACCTTTCTCCAGAGCAGGGCTGTGTATTAACTGTGGGTAGGCTGGACACAGCCCTGCTCTGATTGCAGTTGGCATTCAGAAGGAGAAAGGCGGGTTTTCCCCAACTGCATTGGTTCTTGTGCAAGAACCAATGCAAGAACCAACCAAAGAACCAATGCTGCCCAACTCAGCCAAAAAGAGAATGCTCATCAGTTGTTGTAGGGGACCTAGTGAGCCATCCTTCCTCCACTTCTCCCTCTAACCAGTCTTGTATACAGCTTAAAGTTACCCTGTTGTGTCAAGAAGCCCTTACCCTGTGTGTGTTACTTGACTCTAGCGCTGATGTTTTTTGTACCCTCTGCTAACATGTTGAACCATTTTGCCTTTGTGTACCTGGATGGCATCCTCATCTTCTCATGGAACATAGAGGAACATGAATGTCATGTCAGGTTGGTGTTGAGCTGTCTTTTGGAAAACAAACTGTAAAGGCTGAGAAGTGTTTCCATGAATCGTTGTGGTACCTGGACCGTGGTCGTGACACCCACTGCTACTTCGATTAATATTAGTCACATTACTATTACTATTCCTTATATCATTATTATAATTCTACTATTGTCATTGCTGCTTTTATTATAAGTAGTCTTAATTTTTTCCTTCGTTACTCTGTTTACTACTCTGATTATATGAATAATTTATGTCATATACATTGAATGTGTTGTAACTCTGTTATGTTGTTCATTCTGTACACATGACATCTATTGCATTCTGTCCATCCTGGGAGAAGGATCCCTCTTCTGTCGCTCTCCCATAGGTTTCTTCCTTTTTTCTCCCTGTTAAAGGTTTTTTTAGGTGAGTTTTTCCTGTGCCGATGTGAGGGTTCCGGGACAGAGGATGTCGCATGTGTACAGATTGTAAAGCCATCTGAGGCAAATTTGTAATTTGTGATTTTGGGCTATACAAAATAAATTGAATTGAAGTGTGAATTTCATATCTGTTCTTTAAGTTTTCTGGGTTTTATTATTGAGTTTGTTTAGGTGACCCAGCCAAAGTGCAGTGGCCCACCCCCACTACCAGGTAACAACTACAGCAGTTCCTGGGGTTCGCCAATTTCTATAGAATATTCATCCGCAATTAGAGAAGGGTGGTGGCTCCAATCACCAAACTCAAATACCTTTCCATTCCTTTCTCTTGAACACTAGCGGTAAATACAGCCTTCACTTTATTTCACTTTCTTAACTTCACTTTTTTTCCAATGCTACTGTGCTCATCCATCCTAACACATCCCTTCAGTTTGTAGACGAGTTGACCTACGATGTGGGAAATCGTGAACTGTTGGCTTTGGTGCTGGTGTTGGAGGAATAGAGACACTTAAAAAGCCTCGCCTATCTACGATCAACCAAATGTTTGAACTCTTGTCAGGCTCGGTGTCCTTGTGGTTTAATTTCACCTCAATTTACCTTCCTGGCCCCCTCAATATTTAACCGATACTCTCTTCCTGGCCAGGAGTCATCCTTCAGCTCCTTCAGCAGTGGTGTTGGAGATCGAGACCTGTGTACAGGAGACGCAGCATGCTCACCCTAACCCAGGTAAAGTTTCTCCTAACAGCCTATTTGTTGCCTACTCTCAGGTTCTCCAGTGGGGACATTCCTCCCAACTTACGTGCCACCCTGGTTTTCATCGCATCATCTCCTTCATCCGGCAACGTTCCTGGTGGCCTTCAATGTCCCGCGACACGAGAGCCTTTGTCTCTGCTTGCTTCAGCTGTGCCCTCTGGTCTGCTGCGTCCCCTGCCCATTCCTACGTGTTCTTTGTCCCACATTGCTTTGGGTTTTGTGACTGGTCTGCCCCTGTCTGAATGTAACACAACTATTCTCATGATCGTTTCTCCAAGGCTGTGCGCTTTGTCTTTCTCCTTAAATTACCCTCAGCCTCCGGAACCGCTGAGCTCGGGGTCGGCCATGGTTTTCCGGATTAATGGCACCCCAGTCAAAATTGTATTGGACCCAGGCCCCCAGTTCTCCTCGCAAGTATGGAGGGCGTTGTGTCAGGCTTTTGGCGCTGCTGCTAGTCTCTCCTCCGGGTACCATCCTCAGACCAACAGTTAATGGAGCGGCCCAACCAGGATCTAGAGACAGCTCTCTGCTATGTCACAGCTCACCATCCCACCTCTTTGCACTGGGTTGAATACACAACTCCCTCACCAGTGCAGCAACCGGTATGTCACCCTTCATGGCTTCATTAGGCTTTAAACTGACATCTTCCCTGCTCAGCAGGAAGAATTGGCAGTTCCATCGGTGCAGGCCAACTTTGTGGATACCACTGGATCTGGAGAGAGGTGTCGATAGAGATGTATCCTTTAGCCATAGAGTCCAGTAAGATAGAGATCCAGTAAGATAGATAGAGATATCCAGTAAGATAGATAGAGATGGAGCCCTACTCTGTAACCTGACAAAATCCACAACACTAGCCACCATGGCTCTGGTCTTTAGTGGCTGTTGCCAGGACATATTGACTTAAAAGTTAATAGCCACTGTTGGCTAGAAAGAAGTTGTGTAGATAAGCAACTATTTGCCTGCCTTTTTAAACCTTTTGCCAGCCTATCCCATTATTACTTTTTGGGCCTTAAAATAACCCCTAAACGAAACCTGTTTGAAATATTGAGACAGTGAACTTGCAGTGTTTTGCTTTATCCTGTCCATTACTTATGCTTCAAAGTCCATTGCCTGCTACACTAAGCTCTTAGCGCAGCCTGATCTGAGTCCGTCCACTTTGCCGATCGTCTCGTTTACTTATGTTGGTCATATAGAGGCATCAGTATTAAATTGAACAGATAAAGAACATGCAGTATTCCTCGTTACCGTTCGACTTAGTGAAGAGGACCTTTTTATTTTGGTTATGTGATTATTCATTAAAGAAATCATACTTATTATTATTATATGTCATATCTGCCAACAGCTCCCCTTAAATCCTACACACTGTTCCCTTAAGAATGTAAAGCTTCGGTTAGGAGGAGAAACTGATATACTTGGTGTGAAATATTTAGGCCAGACAAGCAGTTAATAGTAGACCTTTGAAAGTTCTGAGCTTGTGTTACATGTGTTCACTTACTGAAGCACTGTCTAGGAAGTAGGTGAAGTTTTTTTTTTGTTCTGCTTTAAACACTTCAAGCTCTTCCTCTTCTGCAGTAGTGTGACTTGGTTTTAATTTTGCAATAAAGTGTCCTAGTCGGCTGTGGCACATTAGGTAGAGCGCTTGTCCCGTAACCACAAGGTTGGTGGTTCAAACCCCTCTCCCGGCAACATGCCGAGGTGTCCTTGAGCAAGACACCTAACCCCAAGTTGCTCCCCGGGCGCTTCATTGCAGCCCACTGCTCCTCCGGGATGGGTTAAATGCAGAGAAATAATTTCCCCATTGTGGGACTAATAAAGGCTTAATTATTATTATTAATTATTAGTCTTTGTGTTCCACCAGAAGGCTACAGTAAACTGAGGCTTTATGCGTCTGTCCTGTTAAATGGTTGTGTAAGCACCTGCTTTCATCAGCACACTCAGCCACACTTTTTAAAAGAGTTTTTCTCTTTAAACATGTTTTCACACTGCTTGCATTGGTGACACATCTGACAGCTTGTCTAAGTTATAAATTTGAATAAAACATGTGGGCATCCATCTGTAGGAAAATAGAATATCACTGCTTTGTCATTCCATTAAAACAACTTTATACTAACATGACAAGGGAAAAAAAGGAGTAATTGATACAAACTGATTTCACACGTACCAAATGTGCACACAGCCCTCAAACACAAACACACTAGACTGCCACAGGAATTTAAGAAGTACAACATTTAGAGGCTGTATGATATATTTGTGCATTATATTACATTTAGATTTTGCAATGTAAGACAAAGAAGAAAAACTGAGCATTGTCCAGACAATGTCATGATAGCAGATTCCTAGATGGTCAAATTTATCTTCACACCATCAAGAATGCACACACCCTCTGCTCCTTCATCTGATTTTGAGCCTTCCAAGTTGCTGATGTTCTTCAGGCATTAACTAGGATTGACCCCCAAAAAAGAACCTGTTAAGGGATGCTGCATTGGTTATTGCTGATCCCCCTCACCATTTATTTTAAGTTTCCCCTATTTAAAGCATGCAGGGTTACTTGTGGTTCCTAGAGTATATAAAAGTAGGATGGTAGCCAGAGCCTTCAGTTATCAGGCGCCTCTTCTGTGGAACCAGCTTTCCTAAACATCATTCTGCTGACATTGCATGAATGCAGCATGAATCTGATTGAACTTTACATATAGAAGTGAATAGTATCAATCAGTTTTGGAATTGACCACCAATACGGCATCAGGTCCGAAAACATATTTGAGCCCTTTTAATACTAAAGACAATGAGATATGATTTGTTATATCATATCATTTCTTTTGATTATTCACATAATATATTTTTTTTATTCAGATTCAGATTTTGTCTTTGCAATTTTGAGTTGCATGTGAATTCACACCACTCAACAAACCTGTCCACCATACTCCTGTACGCAAATTTCCCCGCTGTGGGACTAATAAAGGACTATCTTATCTTATCTTATCTGTCCCCTACTGATACAACCAACAATACCGGAGTCATCCGAAAACTTATGCAGGTGCCAGGACTGAGCAGTTTATGAAGTCCGAGGTTTAAAGTGTAAGGAAGGGAGAGAGGACAGTTCCCTGAGGTGCCCCAGTGCTGCTCAATAATTTGCTCATTAAACAAACTGTGGCTGACCTGTGAGGTAGTTGGTGATCCAGGCCACTAGCTTCCACATTCATGCCCAGTACCTTTTTCCTGAGCAGGGAAGGTTTTATGGTGTTAACCCCTTATTGCCTGAATTTATTTACAATTATATAAACAATTAATTAATTGTGTTTTTGCTGTCATGCAGATGCTAAATTATGAGGCAAATTAGCGACATTAGGCATAATTCGGCTGCATTAAGACCGGAAGCGGTTTGAAGCGAATATGCGACAATAGTCTACAAGGGGTTTTAAAAGCACTGGAAATGTAAAAGAACATGACTTTCACAGTGGTGCCTGCCTCCTCCAGGTGAGTATGATTTCTGTGCAGCAGAAAGATGATGGCGCCTTCCATTCCAATGTGGGGCTGGTAGGCAAACTGCAGAGGGTCCAGGGATGGCTCTAGAAATGAACGGAGGTGCTTCAGGACCAGCCCGTCCAGTGACATGGCATGTGAAGTCAAAACCTATAGTCTATAGTCACTGAGGGTGTTTGGTTGCTTTTTATTGGGGAGAGGAACCATACCTGATGTATTCCACAGGACATTGACGACCATAAGGCTCAGGCTCAAGTTGAAGATTTGCTGAAAGACCACGCAGCACATCCTTTTAGCACTCTGGGGCTGAGGCCGTGCCTGGACTTAGTCTACTGAACTCTCTTCTCACAATCCTTCGCTGTGATGGTGACTGACCCTTGAGAGACCTGTTAGAGACCCCAGATAGGGGAGGGCGACAAAAGGGCATGAGATAAATGGACAGGAGCAAGGAGAGTTGTTGAAGAGGGATGTGTGGTGAGGGTGCAAGGGGTGGTTTGGAGGTAGAGGTGAGTTCAAAGGAGTAGTGATGGGCAGAACCTCCTTAATTCGCACACTGCTAATACAATAGTGTAGCCTGTTCTTGATCTGCAACTGTGCAGAAGTACAGAATTATCAGGAAGAACAGGCCCACAAAAAAGAAGCTCTGCAGCTTTCACATGTTGATTAGGAATTGAAATAACAATTTAATAAATGAAGCCTTGAACTATTTGGAACAGCCCCATTTATGAAATATATTACCGCTAGGTTGCAGAAGGTCCTTTACTTTCACCCTTATTTGGACATATCCCACCTATGGATGTTTGTCCAATAAGTGCGGCAAGTTTCTTATCAGGTGGTCCTTGAAATCTTCCTACACCTGTTCCCTTTTTTTTCTTCTGGTCTGTTTTTTTCTTTTTTACGAATATTTTTAAAAAGTGTGCCTTTTCTGCTTTCACCTCAGACACTATTGTTTCAATTTCATCGGTTGTCTTTTATGTTATTTATGGGCTATGCTTCTTTCTTTTACACAACTTCCCCGCTTAATCCATAATCAACCTCTATAGACAAACATATTTCCTTGAAATCTAGAGAATGGCCGCATGGCAGTAAACTCATTTTTAATAGCACGCTGGAGCCTGTCAGTGAGAATGATTCTGATTCATGAACATGTAAACGATCTTAAGAACAAAATATTACCGGTATGCAAACGCATATTAGTGAATGAGGTCCAACCTGTTTTAATGTGAAAACACATTTTCCCAGAGTCAAAGTGCCTGTTCAAGTGTTCCTCTTGGTCTAAGTTTATCAATACAAATCCCTGGGATGTGCCTCTCTGACAGGGGGTTCTGACAGCAACGGCTTTGCCAGCATTATTGCTCATTTAGGTAATTCTCAAAGAAGGGTTTTTCAAAAGCTTATAGCCTGAAATGCTGGTGCCCTGTGTAAAATCCAGTGAGAAAAAGGAAGATATTTCATGTGACAACATACAGTAAAGTTTGAATCATGCTACCAACAATGCTTCAAGATTTGTCTTCATGGTAACAAGTCTTTTTAAACAGGCTGTGGCTTAGGGGGCCCCTGATTATTTGGGCCCTTGGGCCATTGCCCAGTAGGCCTGGTTGAGAACAGGCAACCACAGCTCATAACACTTTGTAGAGAGCCTACAAGAGCAGCCATGTCTCCTGGAAATTACGTTCCCCAAAACATAAATGCATTGTGAATAACATTTTGAGGGAAACACATTTTGTGGTGGATTACATTTACTTTAACGTATAACAAAATATATTCAAATGAGTCGGCAGATCATGGATGGGTAAAAAAAACACAGGGTTTGCACCAGGAGACTGCCATTTGTGTCCTGTGTGAACCAAGTACTTTTGTTGCCCTAACATAAGCAATTAGCAGTTGTGTCTCATTAACATAACTGTAGTTTTGTTGCGTTGGCTTGCTTCAAAATAAGATTACAGATGACAAAGGAGGCAGTTAAGGAAATTGGAATTATACTATACTCCAAGACATGCAGGCTGGAGAGCAGCAGGAATATTGTTCTGTATCACTGCAATATAAAAAGAGTTTAAAATCTTGTGTTGTTTTTTCTCCTCCCTATTTTGGGTCCTCTGGTGAAAAGCCCAGTTAGGCAGAGCTGAATTTAAAGGGGATGATGTCAGGGACACTGTACGTAATGGGGAGATCAGTGAGTGACAGCTTTTGTTCTCTTCCCAGGAACTAGACGAGCGTGTCCGCTGAGGGGAAGGTTTCATCACTAAAAGGACAAGACGGAGTGAAAAAAAGAGAGGAGGAAAGGCTTTACATCGCACATGCTGGCTATATTTGAAAGTGTGAAATGTGATCACGCAAGGATTATAAAAAAAGAAAAAAAATCTCTGTAAATCAGCATTTAAGATTTATATGCGAACATTTTGTTTTTGTTTTTTACAATCATCACTGATATAACATCAACATTTGTATCTCTGCATCATTTGCATGTGTGTGATCACCTCCAGCAGGCAGACGTCTCAGTGGAGGACACATGGCTTCAAGCAATGGATACTGTGATTGGCTCATCCACCTGTACCCTTTCTGATTGGCCGGTACAACCAAGGGTCAACAGTTGCAATATCCAAGGTCAGCCTCAACTCGGCACAGTCTTTATTTTTTTCCTTGGAGCTGATCATGCTTTGGGAATATTCATTGACTGCAGCAAACACATTCTTTAAAGCTTGTGCCATCTCGAGCAGCAGATCTAATTGAAATGGTAATGAGGCAGGATTTAGTGCTGGACGTCCTTGCTTTTCTCCACAAGAAATTATTTTTTGAAGATTTCTTTTCTTCCCTCAGGAGCGAGTGTCAGAAAGGTGTTTTGAGCAGACTGAAGATGAACCTGAGTTGCTCACATAGAATTCTGTAAAATCTGTGGTGGTGATGTTTTGCATAGCCCTTTCTATGTGATAAATAGTCAGATAGCGCTGAATTGTCCCTACCAATATGTTTTTCTCAAACCTTAGACAGTCTCATTACAGTATTACTAGATATAGTCTTATAAGTATGCACACACAAATGTTGTGTAACTTGTAAAACACAATACACAAAGAAATGCGGAGTGATTTGTATCTGTAAATCCATATCTATACATGTGCTGCTAATTAACAGCTCAAATATCAGCATTTTTACATAAATTTAGCATTTTTCAAAAGGATATATTTGTGAATTTCCACCTATTTGTGTTGATTCTTTTGAGACTGTTTAACCGGGCTGTTTCACAAAAAGTCCATAAATATCATAGGACTTGTAATATAGCACATGACTAAAACACAAATCACAAATAAGAGTTATCTGTATCTGTAAATCTGTGTCTATATCTCTGCTTCTAATTTACAATCTGTATATCATTTGTAAATAAACAATTGTGTATTTTTTTTTTTTTAATAACACATCCTATTTGCATGGCTTAATAGCATTCACATCCTTATTTTCATTTAGTCATTGTCAACTTAGCATCGAACCATGGAAATGTTTTAGTTAGTCAGATTTGTATGGAGGATCCGGTGCTCTCCAATAGATGGCTGTAGTGCAACATTTATGGATGCCACAGAGATAAACAAAATCATAAATGATAACTTAAGGTGCATAAAACAAGAATGGGATCATTTTGATTGCATCTCGATGGCTCTCAACATGGCGATGCCTGAGCCGGCAGCTCGTAGCTAACAGTGCTAACAGTACAAACATCGGCAAACCTGCCAGAGCTAAGAGTGTTTACTTGATGGGGAACCGGAGGGTGGCTGATAGCTTCCGTTATGACGCTGTCGGTAGGCACGGCGTTATCAGCTGTAACCACTGAATGCCAGTGGGGCATGCTCACGGGTATCCAGTACACACACAGAGGGAAAACACACTCAGAGGGAGAAAGACTTCCTTCTCTGCTCAGGTAAACATTACTCCTCTATATCTTTACATAGAGAATAGTTGTTTGCTGCTATATAAATGTTCTAAATGTCATATGTTGTTCCTTTCGCTATATCTATACCTGGATGAATACATGTAACGATTACCCTTTACTTTGTGGTGTTTTATGCATGTTGATAACGATGCATCATGTTTTAGATGTCCCTCCGTGCTTATGTATACATTAAAGGTGAAAAAGATTAAACGACGATCGCAAAAGATTATGATCAAGCACGTGAAATTGAATCGATCTACCATCAATAAAGATCTGAAATATATAAACAATGTTAATATTAGTTTTACAATTCTAGTTATCAGTAGAAAAGTATATTTTCAATGACTTGCATTGGTAACCAGAAGCTTCTGTGAGAGGCAGTGGTAGAGGCCACCCTGAACACACAAGCTGAAGCTGAAGCTGTGTAGATCAGACAAAAGACTCAAGTGCAAAGGTGTGATCCTTGCAATTTAGAATAAAGAATTAAGTAAAGTACAAAAATCCCAAACTACTGGGAACTTGAGTCAAAAAACAGTCAGCGGAATAGTCCAATGCTGCATACAAAAAGGCACATCCCAAAAAACTAAAGAGCTCAAGAAGGGTTAAGGGAAAAAACAAAGAAACAGGCTATAAACAAAATCTAAAAACAGGCTGTGCAAAGAACTAACAAAGGACAATCTGGCAAATGGGTACTGAACAACGAGGGGTTTAAGTAGTACAGGTGAAAAATAACACTGGCAGGAAACTAAACAATTGCAGGAGGTAAAGCAACCTAGGAAGCATAGGGCAAGTGAATACAAAATAAAACAGGAAAGTAATTAAGAGTCCAAACGAATTGTCACAGTATCCCCTCCTCCAGGGATGGCCCAGAGACTTGACCGATGACGGAGATGAAAATCGAGGGGTCAAGAATATTGCTCGCTGACTCCCATGACCTCTCCTCTGGCCCGTAGCCCTCTCAATCCATAAGGGTCTGACAGCCCCTGTCCCTCCTTTGGACCACCACCAGAAGCTTACATGGACGCAGGTTCCCCCTCAATGACCCAGGGGAAGAGGGGTCTGGAGGACAGGCTTGATTCTGGACAAATGATAGGTAGGCTGAATTCTCTTGGTAGAGGGAAAGCAGGGGCGGACAGCAGCAGGACTCATCACCCTGTCAATGGGGAAAGAGCCAACTTACTTGACTCCACATTGAGGGGCAGGTCCTTGGTGGATAACCAAACCCTTTGTCCTGCCCGATAGTGGAGCGCGGGAATCCAGTGTCGATTGGCCTGCCTCTGGTACTGCTTAGATGTGAAAAGTAGGGCTGCACGAGCCTTCCTCCATGCAAGGGGATACCTGCGGACAATTGCCTGAGGCGAGGGAACAGACACCTCCCTCTCCAATTCAGGGAAGAGTAGGGGCTGGTTACCATAGACACACTGTAAGGCCGATTAACTTGTGACAGAAACAGGCAAAGAGTTATGTGCAATTTCAATCCACAGTTGCTTACTCCATGTAGTAGGGATCTGAGAGGCCAAGCAGCGTAGTCCAGTCCCTATCTCCTGGTTATATGGCTCAGTCTGTCCATTCGAGTGGACAAAGATCTACAGAGATGTGGGACCACAGCCACCAAGGAATGGGCAGAGGATGGAGCAGTCCAGCGGGAAGGTGACAAGAGGGTTAGCTCTGGGAACAGGACAAGCAGCAATATATTCTTTCACCTCTTTACTCATAACTGACCACTGGAACCTCTGAGGGATGAAACTCAGAGTCCGACCCGAGACCGTAGTGGCTCATGGACAAAAAGGTTTGGTGGGCAGCCCTCGGGTACCTGCACCCTCTCGAGGGCATGCCTAACCTGGTTCTCAATTCCCCACATGACTGACCCGACTGTGCAGGAGGGAGCCAGAATGGTGGATGGAGTCCTGGGAGGAGTGTCAGGGTCAAACAACCAGTGAAGAGCGTCCGGTTTGATGCTTCTAGAGCCTGGGCGATACAACAGGGAGAAATTTAAAGGATTGAAGAAAAGGGCCCACCTAGCTTGCCTGGAGTTTAGTCCCTTAGCTGAGCGAATTCTCAAAGTGATGCAGAAAAACTAGTTCATGCATTTGTTACCTCTAGACTAGATTACTGTAACTCCTTATTATCAGGCTGCTCTAATAGGTCTCTTAGATCTTTACAGTTGATCCAGAATGCTGCAGCACGTGTTCTAACAAAAACTAAGAAAAGAGATCATATTACTCCAGTATTAGCTTCTCTGCACTGGCTCCCTGTTGAATCAAGAATAGAATTTAAAATTCTTTTACTTACCTACAAAGCTCTAACTGGTCAGGCACCGTCTTATCTTAAGGAACTTATAGTTCCATATTACCCAACTAGAGAGCTGCGCTCAATCAATGCAGGGTTACTTGTGGTTCCTAGAGTATATAAAAGTAGGATGGGAGCCAGAGCCTTCAGTTATCAGGCTCCTCTTCTGTGGAACCAGGTTCCAGTTTCAGTCCGGGGGCAGACACACTCACCACTTTCAAGAGCAGGCTTAAGACCTTCCTTTTTGATAGCGCTTATAGTTAGGGCTGGTTCAGGTTCGCCTTGGTCCAGCCCCTAGATATGCTGCTATATGCCTAGACAGCCGGGGGACTACCTAGGATACGCTGAGCTCCTCTCCTCTTCTCTCCCTCCTTCTTTATGTATTAATCTCCTATTTATGCACATTACTGATTTTGCTTCTTCCCCGGAGTTCTTGTGCTTTCTCGCCTCGCAGGTTCCCAGGAGTCGGGGTTATATTTGGACTGTCATCGTGCCACCGACTGAGGCCCTGCTGACACCCACTACTACTACCACTATCATTATTAGTCACATTACTATTATTATTGCCTGTACTATTACGCTTATTGACTTGCTTCTACCCTGGAGTCTTTGTGCTTTCTCGCTTCGCAGGCTTCTATAAATCGTGGCTGTACCTGGACCGTGGATGTGCATCCTGCTACGGCCCTGCTGACACCGACTGCTACCACCATTATTATTATTACTAGTCACATTACTATTACTATTACCTGTACCATTAAGCATTTTAGCTTTACTTCCACCCTGAAGCCCTTTTGCTTTCTCGCTCTGCAGGTTTCCATGAATCGTTGTGGTACCTGGACCGTAGTCGTGCCTCCTGCTGTGAGCCGACTGACACCCACTGCTACTTCGATTATTATTATTAGTCACATTACTATCCCTATTTTCATGGCTATAATTCTACTGTAATAATTGCTGCTGTTATTATATGTAGTCTTATTATATGAATCATTTATGTCATATACATTGAATGTGTTGTATCTAAGAACTGTTATGCTGCTCATTCTGTACACATGACATCTATTGCATTCTGTCCATCCTGGGAGAAGGATCCCTCCTCTGTCGTTCTCCCATAGGTTTCTTCCTTTTTTCTCCCTGTTAAAGGGGTTTTTAGGGGAGTTTTTCCTGTGCCGATGTGAGGGAAGGACAGAGGATGTCGCATGTGCACAGATTGTAAAGCCCTCTGAGGCAAATTCGTAATTTGTGATTCTGGGCTATACAAAATAAACTGAATTGAATTGAATTGAATTCTAGGTTCTTATGATCTGGCAAAACCAGAAATGTCTGTTACGATCCCTCCAGCAAATGTACCTCCATTCCTCCAAGGATAGCTTGATTGAATTTGCAGTTCCCCACATCACAGTTTCTCTCTGCCAGAGAGAGTTTTCTGGTAGAGTCAGGATAGGGGCAGAACAGAACTGTTGCTTAAGGGTCTGAAAGGCTTGTTCTGCAGCTGGGGTCCACTGGAAACAGGTTCTTGGAGATGTGGCAATGGAGAGGATCAGCTATGGAGCTTTAGTTATGGATAAAACGTCTATAAAAGTTTGCAAATCCCATGAAACATTGCTGTTTGCGAGAACAGGGCGGAGGCCACTGACTGCACTGACCTTGAACGGATCTCTCCAGATAGATAGGCCCAGGAACCATACCTCCTGAACATGGCACTTTTTTGTTTTCAAATAAAGCTGATTCTCCAGTAGCCTCCGGAGAACATAACAGACATGTTGAATGTGTTCCTGCTCGGACTTGGAAAAAATTAGGATATCATCAAGATACATAAACACAATCTGGTCTAGCATGTCCCAGAGTACATCCTTAACGAGGACTTGAAAAACTGCTGGCGCATTAATGAGATGTGTTGAAGGCAGTATTCCACTCCCTAATCCTAACCAGATGGTATGTAATTCTGGGGGCAGGTTTGGAGAAAAGGTGGCTCTTTGCAACAGTTTGAATGGAGAGGAAATTAAAGGGAGGGGGTACCTGTTCATAATGTGTTCGGAGTGGTTACCTGATAACAGAAGAACCACAGGCTTGGTGCGATGACTGTATCGGAACAGTAGTCTGCCATCCAAATGCGTTGGCCACCAGGAGGCAAGAAGAGGCTCATTGTACAGCAGTAGTTGATAAGCCAGGTTGTAGTCCAAGAAAGTCAGGGTATCAGTCCCAGAATCGATAAAAACAGATATCATCATGAACTGGGTGGAGGTGAACAACTGTGCGACAGTCAGAGGATGGAGGTTCAGAAAGGGCTTGACTCACCAGTAACCTCCTACCTACTGATGAGTCCTCTCTTTTAGTGGACAAAGGGCCAGGAAATGTCCGAGTTGACCACAGTAGAGGGACTTTCCCTCTCTGAGCCAACGTTGATGCTCCTCTGGTGAGAGTATGCCCAAACTGCACGGGCTCCTCAAGCTCGTAATAGAAATAAAAAAATCCTGAAGATACCTATGCCTTCCTGAAGGCCACCGTACATCTCCGACACACTTGGAAAGGCAGGGGGTAACAGTCTCAAAAATGATCTAAACAAATCTGTTCACAAACACATTTCCATTTTTCAATACAATTCGCAAATGAATATAATTCAATTCAGTTTATTTTGTATAGCCCAGAATCACAAATTACAAATTTGCCTCAGAGGGCTTTACAATCTGTGCACATGCGACATCCTCTGTCCTTCCCTCACATCGGCACAGGAAAAACTCCCCTAAAAAACCCCTTTAACAGGGAGAAAAAAGGAAGAAACCTATGGGAGAACGACAGAGGAGGGATCCTTCTCCCAGGATGGACAGAATGCAATAGATGTCATGTGTACAGAATGAGCAGCATAACAGTTCTTAGATACAACACATTCAATGTATATGACATAAATGATTCATATAATAAGACTACATATAATAACAGCAGCAATTATTACACTAGAATTATAGCCATGAAAATAGGGATAGTAATGTGACTAATAATAATAATCGAAGTAGCAGTGGGTGTCAGTCGGCTCACAGCAGGAGGCACGACTACGGTCCAGGTACCACAACGATTCATGGAAACCTGCAGAGCGAGAAAGCAAAAGGGCTTCAGGGTGGAAGTAAAGCTAAAATGCTTAATGGTACAGGTAATAGTAATAGTAATGTGACTAGTAATAATAATAATGGTGGTAGCAGTCGGTGTCAGCAGGGCCGTAGCAGGATGCACATCCACGCTACGGATTGTGATGGTTATTAAGCCATCCAAAAGGGGATGTTTAAGAAATATGAACAATGTATTTACAGAACTCTTTGTTTTTAAATTTAAATTTAGTTTAAATAAAGTTGTAAGTAAGAGGAACAGATACATATCGCTCTACATTTATTTGTGCATTGCATTTTACGAGACAAGAATAACATGAATTTTTTTTTACTGAAGTGAGATCTCCAAGTTATTCAAGTACAATTACTCATGTAACGTGATGAAGTAAGGCTAAGTTGACGGAACTACTGTAATAATTACTATGAGGGGGCCCCGTTTTGGGGTCTGGAGCCCTTAGCATGTCAGATATATTGGTCCTGTGTGTTTGGGGGGGCGTGTGTCTGTGTGTGTCTGTATCTTGCATACTAGTGAATCATCGACTATTATTTGGGGCAATTTATGACTTTGTACTGTAATCCTTGAAAATTTAAAAATAATGCTTTAAAAAGTACATGAATATTGATGAATTTAATATTGTAATGTTAGTCTGATCGCTGGAATAAGTAAATAGATGAAACAAATCAACACTACATGAGTCTACATCCATGCTAGCAGCTATGATGCAGTGGTGCTTTGAGCTAATGGTAACATTGCCATATGTACCCAATGATAATGCTAACATGCTGATGTTAAGCGGGTTTACCATGTTTGCCATCTCCATTAGGCTTGTTTGCTTGCTAACATTCACTACTTAGTATTAAATTCAAGGAAAATGACATCAGCTAGCTTAGTTCAGTCAGGAACACTTGCGTCATAGATTTGATCCATTCATTGCAACAATGGAAATACAGTTATACTTGGCGCTGGGACTTCGCTATTGACATGCTCCCTGGATGGTCAAGCAGCTACTGAGCAAAAACAGGGAGCACCATACATAGACCCCCCGTATACAGAAATGAGCCCGAGGTTAGAATTTAAATTCCATTTCAACAATTGTTATGTAAGGTTAGCTCTAAACTAAAAAGGGGTGGAGGCTGGGGTGGAGGAGGCGAAGCTTTGCCAGCGGTATGGTCCTAACATAAACTAATGCTAAGCTTCATTTTGTAGACATTTAGTCATAGCATTCGGCATCAAAGTTATTTTAAAGCATATTTTGGGTACTTTCGTTATCAGTTTTTTGAAGTCCTGAAATATATATTACTAAAACATCAACCTCAAACTCATCGTGGTGCTGGATGAAAAGTCAGGGGCTCACCAAAGTCAGTATGGTTCATCCTCTAGGGACAATGAATATCTGGGGAGAATATCACATGAACCGATCCATGAGATATCGACCAGCCAACTGACTGTCAGACCAAAATGATGGGTTATATACAATACTGCATGTTTGAAGACCTTTCCCTCTGTGTTTCCTTTATATTTGTATGGTTTATAAGGTTCTCGTGTCTTTTCTATTCCTTATCCAACCCACCTGCTGGCAGGAGTTTATTTAAGCAATCAGCTTTCTTGATGTTAAGGTCCACAAGATGCACTGGTGAGATACGGGAGGAGTGATTTTTAACTCCTCTGCTAACCCATTGGACCACAACATAATTTCTCCATATTTAAACATTTGCTTGTCCCTGACATTTCCAACCACTTGCATGCAAAGCTGCCCAGAACAGGTTTTAAGTTCCAACCAAACCAAAAGAAAATACTCAAGAAATGTTTTTCCTATCAGTATTTTGAATATAGTATGTGTAGTGTGTTTTCACTAAGCTGGAGAATTGATAGCACAGCTCTTGGTGTTTTTAATTGGTACACTAATTGGACCAATTCATTAGTTTAGAAAGCATGGATGGGAAACCACAGTCTGGCCTGGGAACACTCACTCACTGAAGGCTCCCCACTAAATAAATTCTCCCCGTCTCCAGTCTACCATATTTATTGTGACACTAGCACTTTATTGCAGATACAAACAAAATGGCCCAGGGGAATAATGCTGTAGCTTCTATGCATAGAAGTCTGTTACCGAAGATATACTAAGAGAAAGACAAATAAGAGAGCTGGCTTTGTTTTCTTTAAGTTGTGCATAAAGTAGGTCATGAATTTCAGAAGTGCAGATTACAATTTGCACACTCATTCCATTAATCAACGCTTCTGCCATTGAGTCCCACCAGAGAAAACAATGAATAAGAACATGTTACTTTGCAATTAATCTATTAATCAAACTGTGCATGAAGAAGTACCTCCAACACAGCATGGGTGGTGGGACAGCATCCAGGGGGTTATGGTTGTGAGCAAAATGCATCCACACCACCTTATCTGGAAAATGCTTGCAAGTTGTCTGTGCTTTAAATTATGGGATAATTTATTAAGGTTAAGGATTAAGTAAATACTGACTGAAAATAAGAGATTCATTATCACATTTTAAAAAATTAATAAAGAAAAATAGGTAGCGGTGATCCGTGGAATTGGTAATTTTATGGTATCATCATTAGGCATGTAATTCCCAAATGCCCCCTGACAAAATTAAGAAAAGTTTTTGCCGATTAAAGACTGACTGATAAGTTATTGGTTCCATCTCATCACAGTTTTTTCCTCATGTAAAACAATACAACACAAGTTAATGCTAAATTAAAGTACTTTGATAATTGTAACCATTATGAATATAGATCACGTTAATGTTGTCTTTTGTCACCGCCGCTGTCATGGGGAATTCAGGCGACAGACACTCACATGGCAAAGACGAAAGGTGGAAAGGAAACTTCAGACAGGCAACAGTCAGAAACAGGCTTACAGGCTGGCAATGGGAAGGCAGTCCGAAGAGGTCCAATCCAAGATGGCTAGACTGCGAAACAGGCATATACTGTATATAAGAAGTGGGAGTAGTCACTGTGACGTCACCCATTGGTTTGTGTACTGACGTTATGAAGCATTCAGTTTGGCCATCACGTCGCCATCTTGGAATATGGCCATCACCATCTTGGGCTTTTTTGCATCTAATGAATGGAAGTTACCATTTGTAGAATGCTGAGGAGTGATATGGGGATGCAGGGTATGGCTTAGGAGTCAGCGACTTATTAATCGCAGTAAGCCTGTCCTAAAGCATACCCTGCTTTATGCTCTATTTGACTCTAAATTAACCATAATTTACTAAAATACATCATTGAAAAAGACTTGAAACTAGAGGTTGAGATCATAAACTCATGTTTACAATGTTTACTGAGGTATTAAATCAAGTGAGAAGTAGAGTCATTTTCTCAAAGATTTCTATATGACCAAAGGTCAGTAGTGAGACTGCGCGTTTCATGACACTTCCGCATCGGCTTCACTTGGCAGAACTGAATTGCCGTCAAAATACTGGAAAAGGGCTGAGGAAGCGGCAAAGTTGGGTGCCTCAGACAGGAGGACTAGGAGCTTGACAGGGCAGTTAGGAAAGGGTGTTTTAGACACTAATTAATGAGCCAAGAAAAACTTGGTTTGAAGCAAACAGCCTTCTTTATTCAGTCTGATACTTGAGAATCGTTGGGTTGTTATGTAATTTGCAGCCTCTGTGGGCCAATATTTAGATCTTTACTGTTATTGATTTATTAGTATTAGCTTTGACAACAGTGCCCTATTCCTTATTTTGTAATCCAGTAGATTTTTTGCTCAAAATAAAACCCAGCAGTGCACAATGTATGACAAAGTATGTCATATGCTAATGTGGCAAGGATTTGTCTATTTAAGAACACCACTCTACAAGGTCTTATAGAGTTTTAAAACTAATGGAGATTTTTGAGACTCAAAATGACTTTCTGTCATCAGCTTCTCCCCAGTCTCTGCTGTCACAGTGAGAAAGTATTTTAAAGGTAGTGGAAGACAGAGACATCAGAGGCAGAGTTAATGATGGCCATGTTGAAGATCCTAATTGTAGGCTTCTGTATCTTCAGAGCAGCCTGCTGCAGGACAAACATGCCACGCTCAACCTAAACTCTCATTAAACACAAATATTCTATCATGCAGAGACAGAAAAATTAATTATTTATTTAGAAAAGGTCACTGTGTTTGTCTGTGCTTAATGTTTTTTTGTTTTTTTTTCAATAAAGATGGGTTGTATAAGGCATGTGCTGTTTCACATAGTTAGCAATAGTTGGTTGAAATTCTCATTACGTCCTGACTGTAACCAATGAATCAAATGCTCTGACCAAAAAAAAGAATTGAAAGTGGCTGTCTCAGGCCTATAATAAACTGTAATGTAATTGGGGCCAAGTGTAATGATTGGACGGGCTACCTGCCTTCTTGCACATATTCTGCATGTCCACTCAATGCTCTTCACTGGAGTACTCCAGCTAGCTTAAAATATGTGAGTAGTAGCAAAAGCCATGTTCATTGTTTACATTTAATATGATAATTTGGGGGGTGGCTTTTGGGGGGGAGGACTGTTACCCACATGACAACTTTCTTGCTAAATTAGCAACTTTGGAGCTAGCGCTGCTAGCTACTTTCATTGGAAAACAGTTGGCAACACAGGGCTGTGTTTTTAGGTTGGATGATTTAAAAAATCTAACATCTCTCGCTTACTCTCGCTAATAAAAGAGATAACATAACTGGCTTAGTTTTTCCATTAAAAACCCAGTTACATTTTAAGCTTGTGTTTGAGTCATTGGAATGACTGCTTTACTACGTTAAAGCCTACTTCATACCAGTACAAGAATAGTATGTATAAGTAATTTCCTCTTCAATTTGCTAAACTCTACTCACCTAGTCACAACTAATGATTGTAAGGCACTACATTGTGTCAGGGCCACAAATGTAAAAGAAAAGAACGGTATGATGTTTCCATCTTGCTGCCTTCAACAGATAGCACCTATATGATATAGGTCACAAAAATTCACAATATTTCTAAGCATTGATCACTGCAATAGAAGTGGCTTCGGGAGAAGATTGAGCCCTCATCCATTACAGACTTTAAAAGCATTAGCACAATGGATCAGACACTATCTGTGTCTGATACCAATATCCTTTAGCGTCTATAAGACACCCCCATCCGTGTAAACCCATCCATGTCATAGTTGGACGCTCAGAGTACAGTGGGGCAAAAAAGTATTTAGTCAGCCACCAATTGTGCAAGTTCTCCCACTTAAAAAGATGAGAGACGCCTGTAATTTTCATCATAGGTACACTTCAACTATGAGAGACAGAATGGGGGGAAAGAATCCAGGAAATCACATTATAGGATTTTTAATGAATTAATTGGTAAATTCCTCGGTAAAATAAGTATTTGGTCACCTACAAACAAGCAAGATTTCTGGCTCTCACAGACCTGTAACTTCTTCTTTAAGAGGCTCCTCTGTCCTCCACTCGTTACCTGTATTAATGGCACCTGTTTGAACTTGTTATCAGTATAAAAGACACCTGTCCACAACCTCAAACAGTCACACTCCAAACTCCACTATGGCCAAGACCAAAGAGCTGTCAAAGGACACCAGAAACAAAATTGTAGACCTGCACCAGGCTGGGAAGACTGAATCTGCAATAGGTAAGCAGCTTGGTGTGAAGAAATCAACTGTGGGAGCAATTATTAGAAAATGGAAGACATACAAGACCACTGATAATCTCCCTCGATCTGGGGCTCCACGCAAGATCTCACCCCGTGGGGCCAAAATGATCACAAGAACGGTGAACAAAAATCCCAGAACCACACGGGGGACCTAGTGAATGACCTGCAGAGAGCTGGGACCAAAGTAACAAAGGCTACCATCAGTAACACACTACGCCGCCAGGGACTCAAATCCTGCAGTGTCAGACGTGTCCCACTGCTTAAGCCAGTACATGTCCAGGCCCGTCTGAAGTTTGCTAGAGAGCATTTGGATGATCCAGAAGAGGATTGGGAGAATGTCATATGGTCAGATGAAACCAAAATAGAACTTTTTGGTAAAAACTCAACTCGTTGTGTTTGGAGGAGAAAGAAACATCCAAAGAACACCATACCTACTGTGAAGCATGGGGGTGGAAACATCATGCTTTGGGGCTGTTTTTCTGCAAGGGGACCAGGACGACTGATCCGTGTAAAGGAAAGAATGAATGGGGCCATGTATCGTGAGATTTTGAGTGAAAACCTCCTTCCATCAGCAAGGGCATTGAAGATGAAACATGGCTGGGTCTTTCAGCATGACAATGATCCCAAACACACCGCCCGGGCAACGAAGGAGTGGCTTTGTAAGAAGCATTTCAAGGTCCTGGAGTGGCCTAGCCAGTCTCCAGATCTCAACCCCATAGAAAATCTGTGGAGGGAGTTGAAAGTCCGTGTTGCCCAGCGACAGCCCCAAAACATCACTGCTCTAGAGGAGATCTGCATGGAGGAATGGGCCAAAATACCAGCAACAGTGTGTGAAAAGCTTGTGAAGACTTACAGAAAACGTTTGACCAACAAAGGGTATATAACAGTATTGAGATGAACTTTTGTTATTGACCAAATACTTATTTTCCACCATAATTTGCAAATATATTCTTTAAAAATCAGACAATGTGATTTTCAGGAATTTTTTTCCTCATTTTGTCTCTCATAGTTTAGGTATACCTATGATGAAAATTACAGGCCTCTCATCTTTTTAAGTGGGAGAACTTGCACAATTGGTGGCTGACTAAATACTTTTTTGCCCCACTGTAAGTGTTGTGGTATTCAGCCAGACAGTTCACACAGGGCAGGCAGGATTTTTATGTTTTTTCACTATAGAAGAAAAAACAGTGCACATTAATGAACATTTCAGTTTCCACCTCAATGTAAAAGTGCCAGAGTTAGCTAGAGAGCTAATTTTCATCTGTTGTCCCTGGGCAGGTTAGTTCAATTTGTGGCCAAGCCAGCCCCAGGTGCACCTTATTTGCTTATTGTTAAAATGCTCATGGTGGATTCTTCAGCTGTTATTTCTGCACTCACTTTGGAACTTCTACTTTCAGTGAGATGTGTATGGTTTGTTTGCAGTATGTGACAATAATCCCTGATTTGAGTTTAATTCAGCTCAAAAGCCTTGAGGAGCACAATGGGACAGATATTGGGAGGACAGTGCGTAAGACTTGTGTTCTGGCAGGTCAGAAAAAACTCTTACTGTGTTGTGTGAGAGTATGTGTGTCTAAGTGTGCATGCAGAAATGTGCAGACTCATATTTTGTTTTAATATAAGTATTGTGGGGCTGTAGCTGCTGTGGAATTTATATTGTTGATACATCTCAATGTTGTCTGCTTTTGAGATGTTTTATTATACTGTTGATAATGTAAGAAGTGTCATGTTATTTAAAGCTAGGGTGGGTAATTTCTTTACTGTAATATTTGGCAAAACTGTCCTAATAGCCAGTCAGCTATATGTAGGTGAAGTGCTCTGAGAATATCTGCTCATAACTTTGCTCTCCCCTGCCTCTGTGGGCCGCACCCAAAAATTGCCACCGCTCATGTACACTTTGACCAATCAGAGCGAGGCTCCGATTCTCCGTTCTTATTGGCTGTGGGACTGTTCGTCTTCCTATCAATGTAACTGAATTCACATGAACGCGCATAACTGACGTTCGGTGGGAGGAGCTACAGCAGGTAGCGTGGCAGGGAGAGACCAGAGAGCACGCGACGGAATCTCAACGGCTGTTTTCTCCAAAATCGCCCACCCTAGCTTTAATTCATGTAGCTTTATATTGCGTGATTGTCTTTTTGGTTAATTCTAGTGATAAAGACGAAGGCAGTTGGATATTTATAATTATATGATACATCAATTGTATGATAAGGCTGTAAATTGCTGTTTCACCATTGTATACAATTGTAGCCGTCTCTCTGCTACCCGTAAGTTCTCCTCAACACAGATACAGGCTTCGGCAGGTAAGTTCAACAGAGGATCTTTATTTGATTCAAAATAAACACAAAATGTGGACTGTCGTGCGCTCCGCTACACTGCCCGGCTTCTCGGGCGCACTCGGTCCAGCGTCCACGGATCGCCACTGCTCTGACGGCTTGCATTCTCGTCTCTGTCCTCGTTCCGCGCGTGTGTACCTTCCACCCCGGAACTCCAGTCTGCTACTGCTTAACGAGATTTGGGATAATTAGAAACACGTTACAGCTGTGTTGATTGAACTCACAATGGCACTGTTCCCCCGAACCACTCCCACACCTCTCTCCCCTGCAGCTGAGCACAGACCACGCCCACTGCCACAACAATGTATCCTAAAGGTGATTTTAAATTTAACAGTGGTATCACTTACCACAAGTAAGAGTAACATTTCTCAAAGTAACAGTATCTTTTACTTCATCATTATATTCTAGTACACTTCCCATCCCTGTCCTGAGCCCATATTGGCAGGACGACATTATTTGTCACTGACTTCCAAAAACATATGACCGTACTAACAAGACACAAACAATACTTGATCAAAATTAGGGAATGATCGTGGCTTGGGTTAAGAGAAATGGTAACTTTTTTTTTTTAGACAGGGATGTCTCCAACATCCAGCACTTTGATTACCCAGACATCCATCCCAACCTCTGCATAAAGGGAAGATTTGCCAACTTTTATTTGGATGTCCAATAAGTGCTGATGGTAAATGTAGTCCGCTGAATAAATATATATTTCCCGGTGCGTGCTATATTGACCGTGAGGGATGATCTCTCGCGTACCAACTTGCATTGCCCATGAACGGAGAGTTAGCCATGTCTGACAAACAAACAAAATAACCGAAAAAAATGTCAAGGAAGGAAATATTCCTTTCACCTTTTTCACAGGCAGACCATTAAATGAAAAAAATACAATGACAACAATCGGCCCGAAATTACCCTTCTGGTCTTGGTTGTGTTTTCAGTTCATCTTCAGGATCCTGAAGAAGGTCTTCAGCATACCTCTGTCCCAGTGAGGAGGAAAACTTTCGTAACGCACACACAACTCGCTCTCTTGATTGTCATCAGCGACAGTATCAAACATAAACTGGCTATGCAACATAAGGCACCAGAGGTTTATTGCTCTCGGCAGCACAGGTTCTGGAGGGTCCTAACAGACCATACCCTCCTGCAGCTAAGAGGTGAATTTCCCTTTAGGTTTTTTTTCTATCAATGGCAATCTTTTTCCATCTCTGTTTTTGAGAAACAGTCCACTTAGCAGGAAAACAAAATTCACATTGTTTAGTGTAAGTAGTATGTATACATATAAATATTAATAGGAATAATTGTAATAATGGTAATAGCAATATATTCGATTAGAAAATAAAATAATAAAGTAGTAAGTAAGTAATGAAATTAATAAATAATACGATTACTCATTATCAGGTACAGAGGCCATCTTCCTCCTGCATTCATCAATGTAGTGTATATCCTGTGTGTGTGTGTGCGTGTGTGTGTGGGTGTGTGCTGATGACCATTGTCCTCCAGTAAATTCACCCTGTTCACATGGGTGATTGTTTTACGAGGAACAAAGCTAACAACAAGCATTGGCATTAGCAAAGCATTTACTAAGCTCAAGATTAGTAACCACAAGAAATGTGTACTCCATGTGTACAATTCTGTCAGCAAGCGAGTTTGGCTCCTTCAGCTGTTTGATCATGAGCATCAGGACGTTCTTCAAAGACAGCTTCTGAGGCTGTGCAGGTAGAGGTCAAAGGAAGCTATTGACAGGCTCTACAGCCCCATGGTTACCGCTGAGAGTTTGAGTTGGAGCTGATGAAGCTGATCCCCCGCCAGGAGTGCTAGCTCACATGCTAATGAGGAACTAAACACAGTGTTTCCATGGGCAATCACACTCCTGTTTCATCAGCCGCCAGATAGCATTGATCAGTACGTGTGTGGCAGCAATGTTTTAAACAAACTCTAAGAGAAAAGCAGAGTCTGCTTAGAAAATGTTGAAGGAAAACAAGAACCAAGTGGCCTTGCACATCACTAAATCTACCCAAAGTAAAACAACGCTTCAGTGGAAACTGGACAAATCAGAGAAGAAGACCAAAACAGACCAGTTCTCAAAGACACACTGTACTTATTTACTCTAACTTCCATCAGTGGTAAATTGCCAGCTCACAGCTAGGTGTGTAACCACTTCAAGCTCCTCCTTTTCGCATAATTTCAGAGCGGTATACTGGAAAAAAACTTTCAAATTTTGAATTATAAGGCTGATGGTTTTACATATTTTTCTTACTGTCAACAAGTCCTCTGTAAAATTAAAACCAGCAGTGAATGTTTCACTAACAAATATTGTCCGTTTATCAAAGCCTGATATCTCTTCTTCCCCTGTGCCATTAGAGCTCCATTGTCGTTAAAAACACATGAATGAGCCACACTGTTGCACAGGGTGACACGTTCCGCCATTACCATGAACATAGGATCCGTGAGACAATCCTAGTCCTGATCCAAGACCTACATAGGGAGAAAGCAGAATCTCTGGGTTCTGTTCCAGAGAATAGAAAAACTCTTACTAACACAAATGACTTACCCTTCCTAACACTGCCTTAATGTACTACATCAGGATGGTTAACTTTAATAAAAAAGATAAAATATTGTTGTTGACAAACTACTATGACTGAGTTAGCAATAAAAAAACAGTGATTCAGTATTGACTGTTAGATTCTAAATAGCTGTGCCTTTTTGGGAGGCGTACAAAACAACAATCTAAGTTGCGTCTGAATGCAATATTTCTATAACAATATGAGGTCCACACCCATCTTCTCTTCAGTGCGTGGCAAATTGATGGGAAAGCTGTGCTTGACTAATCCTCCCCTTCAACACTAAGACTGCAGATCTGACTAGTCACCACTTATTTGTAAAAGAATGTTAAGTCGGAAGTGTGATTGATTTATGCACTGGGTTACTGTTCGACTCAATGCAGCAACCACAAGCTTTTATGTCTGAAGTGAAGATGAGTTCTTAGCAGCGGGTTTGAGCAGCTCACAGGAGGTGTGAGACTGTCTTTGAGTCGGTGTTGACAAGCAAGTGGCAGGTGAACGATGGCCCGGCGTTCTGTCATGTTTGAAGTGCTCGTAATACGAGAGACAAGCTATTCCTCCCCCCCTAAATTCTGAGGGCCCTTAGAGCACGTTCTTTGAGGTTTGTTTCTTTTTCCAGCTAAATTTAATTTGCAGCTACAGAGTGTCTACAACCAGCAGATGTAAGATGGGCAGCAGCGGCGTCATGTTATGTGACAATTCCCTGGAAGATTGGGCTGGATCGTGACCTTTTTCTCAAGGGAAGAGCAGAGTAGAGGGCAGATCTCTTGAGGTTGGGTGGTGGTGGTGGGGGGTGACGTGTGTTTTTACGACAGAATTAGATGACAGTTGTATAAATAAATCTCTCCAGAGGGACTGGATAAAAATTCACTTTGCTCATTTCTGTGAGGAATTGTTCTCTGATGCGTCCTTCGAATGTGTATTCTCTGACATCAAATGTGGCTCTGCAAATGTCGAATAAGGGAAAGCAGGATATTTAGGGGACATTAACACTAATGATGTTGGAATGTGGATACAAGCTGTCATCTAGCGCTCTTCCCAAATGCTGAAATGCTCTGCTGTCGCTTCCACAAGCAGAAATGTACAAAACATTGTTTCATTTGCCCATATCATTTTAAACACTTTATATGGAAAGTCCGCCTACAAATAGTTTACAGAGTTTTTGAAACATTTCAACAACTTATTGGTTTAGATTCAACAATTCAACTCTGTGACTTTGTCTGTAGATGTTAAATAGATTATCTTGTGTATGTAACATTTCATGAACATACCTAAGGGGTGACTGTGGCTAAGTGGTAGATCAGGGTCGTCCTTCAATCAGAGGATCGGCGGTTCGATCCCCGGCTCCTTGAGTAAGACACTTAACCCAAAATTGCTCCAGAAAGCTATGCAATCGCTGTCAGAATGGGTATGAATGCTTAGTTAGAGTCCTGATGGTCAGGTGGCCCCTTGCATGGTAGCCCCTGTCATCAGTGCATGAATGGGTGTGAATGGGTGAATGATGATATGTAGCGTTAAAGTGCTTTGAGTGGTCAGAAGACTAGACAAGTACAAGTACAGTCCATTTACCATATTCTGAGATTAATTTAATTGAACTTGAAGGACTCACTCAATTTACTTTAATTCCTACCAATGTTCAATAGTCTATGTACAAATATTTAACAACCAATAGGAAAACCATTTCATAAACCTTTGTTGAACAATCTAATGCTGAACTAATGTTCAACAGTGTGTGTACAAATGTTTAACAATACAAAGACAACTGTTCAATGTTTTAACATGTGTATACATAATTTTTTTAATTGATGTTAAACATTTGTTCGCTTTTCACGTATCAGCTTCTTCTTTCATATAAATGTTTTTAAATATTCTCATGAATAATCTGATAATTCAATCAATGAAAATCTACAGATGCTAACTGGTTATGCAAGTGAGAATCAACTTCATGTTTACATTTATGTGGTTGATATTCTGGTGTAAAAGCTAAGTTGTATGAACGCACTACGTTGACAAAGCAATAGTCCACTCGTGGTTTGTTTGAAAGTAAATGATATTGAGTTAAAAGCAATACAGGGTTTGACTGTAGTCAGTTGAAAATGAGTAAAATCTTTTTTGCCGATTGTTGAATGTGAAGATGTATCTCCATATTACAACTTATATGTTTAACAGCATTCGTGAAATAAAGCAACTTTTGGTTTACTTAACCAGGGTATAAATGATACATTCGATTTTAGGATGCATTGCGATGCGGACGTGGGTGATGCTGCATCAATGAAGTGACAGAACATAGTCATTCAATTCAATTCAATTCAGTTTATTTTGTATAGCCCAGAATCACAAATTACAAATTTGCCTCAGAGGGCTTTACAATCTGTGCACATGAGTTAATTTAATTTCAACTCAGTCTTTACTGTGTTTTGCTGTCATTTACAGTGAAGCTTGGTTCAACCCTCTCTCCTCTGCCTCTCCTATCTGTTGGTGTTTCACAGAGTGCAGAGCTTTCCACATGGTATGCACAGCAGGAATGGCAGCCGCTAGCTTGCTGCTGTTGCTACCAATATCAGCTGCTCTGTTTTAACGATGCTGGGATGAGAGAAAACTGCTTGTTTATTTGGGAGATGCAGTCATTTAAACCAATAAGATAGAAGAGCTATGTGTAAGGAAATATAACTAACTAACTGAAGTCAGCTAGCTGCTAGGCTAATTCATGCAGTTGAGGCATTGAGGTGGCTCACAAAGATACTGGTATGTTGTAGTCTGATTTTTGAAAACACTTTCTATCTAAAAAGAGAGTTCAGATTTATATGACTGTTTATATCAATTGATAAAAGCCATGTAGCCATGTAAAGTAATATAGAAAATTCAAGATGCAAAACATTGAAATGCATCGAGAATCGTTGTGCATTAGAATCGTCGAATTGTAACCAAATGGTTAGGCCAGTGAAGGATCAAACATCCAGTACACACATGGTAAAATGTGTGTTTAATATTTGTCTATTGTTTAAAATTTGTATATACACTGGTGAACATTAGTTGAGAATTAGACTGTTTAACAAAGATTAATGAAATAAAGTAGTAATCGGTTGTTGAGTATTTGCATAGACACTGTTGAACATTTCGAATAAATTATTGTGAGAATATGTAGATTATCTGTTTAACATATACAGACAAAGAAAATTGTTGATTTTTTTTAATCAACTATGAATTTGTTGAAATGTTACAAATACTCTATTAACTGCACACATTTTTTCTTTCTTTTTAACACAGTAGTGAACGTTAGTAGTGAATCTACCACACACATTGCCTTCCCACACACTCAGACATCAGAGCCCTTTAAACATTTGTTGGTTATTGGTTAGTATGTGATTGCTATTAAATCCAAATGTGTGTCTGGTTTCCTCATGGATGAGCTATTTACCTGAACAACTGTTAATGAAAGATTTAGCTTTCCTGAAAACAACAGGACAGTGAATCCCAGTCCATTTCTTCTGTTCATGCATATTTATGATTCACAGGCTGCATACATTACATACAGCCTAATATGGGGGTAAAATATATATTTTTGTAAAGATATATATATATATATATATATATATATATATATATGTATGTATATATATATGTATATATATACAGTGGGTACGGAAAGTATTCAGACCCCTTTAAATTTTTCACTCTTTGTTTCATTGCAGCCATTTGCTAAAATCGAAAAAGTTCATTTTTTTTCGCATTAATGTACACTCAGCAACCCATCTTGACAGAAAAAAACAGAAATGTAGAAATATCACATGGTCATAAGTATTCAGACCCTTTGCTGTGACACTCATATTTAACTCACATGCTGTCCATTTCTTCTGATCCTCCTTGAGATGGTTCTACTCCTTCATTGGAGTCCAGCTGTGTTTAATTAAACTGATTGGACTTGATTAGGAAAGGCACACACCTGTCTATATAAGACCTTACAGCTCACAGTGCATGTCAGAACAAATGAGAATCATGAGGTCGAAGGAACTGCCCAAGGAGCTCAGAGACAGAATTGTGGCAAGGCACAGATCTGGCCAAGGTTACAAAAGAATTTCTGCAGCACTCAAGGTTCCTAAGAGCACAGTGGCCTCCATAATCCTTAAATGGAAGAAGTATGGGATGACCAGAACTCTTCCTAGACCTCGCCGTCCAGCCAAACTGAGCAATCGTGGGAGAAGAGCCTTGGTGAGAGAGGTAAAGAAGAACCCAAAGATCACTGTGGCTGAGCTCCAGAGATGCAGTAGGGAGATGGGAGAAAGTTCCACAAAGTCAACTATCACTGCAGCCCTCCACCAGTCGGGGCTTTATGGCAGAGTGGCCCGACAGAAGCCTCTCCTCAGTGCAAGACATATGAAAGCCTGCATAGAGTTTGCCAAACTATGAGAAATAAGATTCTCTGGTCTGATGAGACCAAGATTGAACTTTTTGGCGTTAATTCTAAGCGGTATGTGTGGAGAAAACCAGGCACTGCTCATCACCTGCCCAATACAATCCCAACAATGAAACATGGTGGTGGCAGCATCATGCTATGGGGGTGTTTTTCAGCTGCAGGGACAGGACGACTGGTTGCAATTGAAGGAAAGATGAATGCGGCCAAGTACAGAGATATCCTGGAAGAAAACCTCCTCCAGAGTGCTCAGGACCTCAGACTGGGCCGAAGGTTCACCTTCCAACAAGACAATGACCCGAAGCACACAGCTAAAATAACAAAGGAGTGGCTTCGTAACAAGTCTGTGACCATTCTTGGCTGGCCCAGCCAGAGCCCTGACCTAAACCCAATTGAGCATCTCTGGAGAGACCTGAAAATGGCTGTCCACCAACGTTCACCATCCAACCTGACAGAACTGGAGAGGATCAGCAAGGAAGAATGGCAGAGGATCCCCAAATCCAGGTGTGAGAAACTTGTTGCATCATTCCCAAGAAGACTGGCTGTACTAGCTCAAAAGGGTGCTTCTACTCAATACTGAGCAAAGGGTCTGAATACTTATGACCATGTGATATTTCAGTTTTTCTTTTTTAATAAATTTGCAAAAATTTCTACATTTCAGTTTTTTTCTGTCAAGATAGGTTGCTGAGTGTACATTAATGCGAAAAAAAATGAACTTTTTCGATTTTAGCAAATGGCTGCAATGAAACAAAGGGTGAAAAATTGAAAGGGGTCTGAATACTTTCCGTACCCACTGTATATATATATATATACAATATGTACAGCCAATTATGGGCTTGAAAAGCTCTGCTCCATCATGTCTGCCCTTCTGCATCATAAACTGCCACTGGTTGTGATTGAGTGCTCAGGGGACTGAGTGATTATGCTAATCATTAGCTGCTTCTTGCTTGGATGGGTGTTTGATCATGGCAAAGACAAAGGAAAAGAGCTGTTTCAGCCTCCATTTTACCCTCCACATTTCAGCACAAGCAGAAACAAGACATCCAGCTATTTGATGGGCCAAATGGACACCATTGTTTTGGAAAAATGCTTGTGTATGTACGTGGCCTTGGTTTCAATAGCCCCTTTATAGGCAGGGCATGATATTTGGCGCCTGAGAGCATCGTCACAGAATGGTGAGTTTGACATTAATTATGTATAGGAAGAACAATGCCAATTTTCTTACAATAAGCCTCTCATTCTCACAAACACAGAAACACACAGATACTGTACACACACACACACACACACACACACACACACACACACACACACACACACACACACACACACACACACACACACACACACACACACACACACACACACACAGAAACACACACCTAGAACAACATCTATACAGTCTTAACTGTATATAAATGCATGTGTGAAAAGAGGCTTGTGTGATAAAAATTTAAATAAAAAAAACACCCTGCTGTTGGAAATGTTTTTGCAAACCAAATGTATGGTTAACAGAGCCAAAACATTTGGGCAGGCTGAGGGTTGAACAGTTGTCACAGGGAGGCCGTTGGAATGCTAAACATGGCTGCATATGACAATAAGCCTTCTGTCTCCTCTGTCTCTGTCTGCTCCTCTCTAATTCAGAGGGGTTAATGCTGGAGCACAGCTTTGCTGTTATTGCTTTCTCCCGGAACCTTTAATCAAGGACTCTGTAGGACAGACATGAAACCTCGTCACGACGTCACTTAGAGTGCTCGGCGTCATCAAAATAATAAGTCATCCCAAACAACCTTGACTTTACTGGCCTGTGAGAAAAGCCGCTTTGATTTGAAGATTCTTTTTAGAGCAGACGACATTCTGTTTGAGTGTTGGCTTGGAGATCGGAGCAATTTTAGGATATATCACTTATGAGATGACAAATGAAAGAAGTTTAGCAGGAAACTGTTCAAAAACCCAGCTCTCTGAAAGTCATCAGTCTCCAGCTGAATGTATTCCTCCTTATTTCTTTTCTGCTTCATGTATAGTGGGAAACACATGATCTCTGGACTCTATTCCAAGTCCACAGAAGCCCTGCGGTGAGTTGATGGCAGGCATTCAAGCTGATCACTGAAGGTGAATGTCTTTCACTTGAGAGAATCTGATCCTGAAAGCACGACAACAAAGCCGGCAGCAACTTTTTGTGGGCATATGCAGATATTGGGAAAATTCTTTGGCAGATTCAAGGTTAGATTTCACAGAGAAATCTCCTCAGAGAACAGACGTGGCTCTGGAGTTTGTCCAAAGTAGCATCTCTGCCATCTGGTCACAGCCGTCTGACAGTGATTATGAACACACACCAAATGGATGCTTCTCCTTTATGGGCCTGTGTTTCAGAGCAGCACTGTGTTTTTTCAAAGACCAAAACAACCTCGTCGGCAGTGTTTGTCATCTGAAAGTGAAAAGTGACATGAAGCATTTTCCTTGAATTTTATTTTTTTACATTTCCTACACTTATTTCAACTTTTACACTCATTTAATATAGCACTGAATGATAATCATAATAAAATGTAACATCAGTATAACACATATATACACAAATTGAGCAACGTATCTTCATATTACAGTTCATATGGTTTCATGGAAAGTTACTTTTTCTTTCTTTCTACAAAAGCCTGGAACACATGTACATTTCCGCTCGTTACATGCATGTGCTCTTTTCAAAATAAACTTTCGTATTCCCAGGAAACACAGTAAGTTTTAGGATTAGCTTGTGAAACAAAGCTACTTTGTTAGGTTTAGGAATAGATCGTAGTTTGAGTTAAAATAACCACCAAAGTGATGTTACTCTACGCAGGTTACGTGACAAAAACATCAACATTGAGTTGTCGTTCAACATGGGTAACGAACTGAGGTCGCCTGGCTGAAAGATCGCACTTTGTTGGAACCATCCAACTCCTCTCCCGGTTTGTGATTAACCGTTCTCTATATGTCCTCGTTCAAGAATACGTAGATAACATAAGAGAACATTTTGTGGGATATCTATGAATAACGGTACATTGTTTTTCTTAGGTATTGCTAATAAGAACCTTATTCTTATTTCTAAGAATGCTGGAAGAGGCCAGCCTGAACTGAGTAACCATAAATATCATCAAGCGTCCAACTTGGGAAACAAGTTAGAAACACATTTCCAGATGGTTCCCGGAAATATCCAACAACAGCAGTAAGTGTTGTTAAACTGATAAAGGTTTTTCAAGATTTTCAGAAAATCAGATGCTTAGCTCTGTGACTTGAATGTAATGGTAATATGTGATGGACAAAACTGGGGCTACAGAGTATGCCACTTAATTCCAATGATTGTAAAGTTATTTTACAACAACCAACATTATTCTAGACAATAATGTTCTGTCAACAGTTTGTGTTTGACTCTTTGCTGTTCCAACATGACAATGCATCTGTGCACAAAGCCATCTCCACAAAGAAATTATTTTCTAGCTGGCCTTAATGAGCCCTGTCCTCCACCCCTATCAACACCTTTGAGATGAACTGCAACTCTGAGTGAGAGCCAGACCTTTTCACCCATCATCAGTGTTGGACCTCACTGCTCCTCAAGTGGCTGTATGGCAGCTAATCCCTGCAGGCAAAACCTGGTGGAAGCACTGAAAGTAGAAGAGTGGAGGCCACACAGTGAATGACATGATTATGTTCTGTTGAGGCAACTTAAAGCACATGGTTATGGAATGATGGTGGTATTGCTATAATGACATGTCACCAGGCACAATATAGTATGCATTGCATTGACCAGCTGCTTTTTTGTACTGTTTACCTAGCTGTGTGGCTCTATGGATGTCTTTTACTAAATCCACTTCTTTGGTGCAGACAGAAATATTTCATTATCTCATTAGATGGATTGCAAATAACATTTGAAAATATTCATGGATGGTTTGCCATGGGATTTGCTTCAGGATTTCATGTTCCCCTCAGGATTAACTGTTCACTGATCACTTTGCTGATCTCTTTATTTAAAATCTAGCACCTGAGGTAATGATAATCTCATCAACATAAACTGTACTTTGTGTGTGGTGATTAGCTGCTAGCATGTGTGTATGAAGCTTAGCGTAAATTCAGTCAGGAAAACTATCTTTACACTCCTTGTCATTCATAATCCCAGTCACAGCGTAAATATGCATGAACAGAATCACAAATTACAAATTTGCCTCAGAGGGCTTTACAATCTGTACACATGCTACATCCTCTGTCCCGGAACCCTCACATCGGCACAGGAAAAACCTTTAACAGGGAGAAAAAAAGGAAGAAACCTATGGGAGAGCGACAGAGGAGGGATCCTTCTCCCAGGATGGACAGAATGCAATAGATGTCATGTGTACAGAATGAACAGCATAACAAAGATACAACACATTCAATGTATATGACATAAATTACATATAATCACAGTAGTAAGCAGAGTAATGAAGGAAACATTAAGAATACTGATAAAAGCAGCAATGACTACAGTATAATTAAAATAATGATATAGGGAATAGTATTAGTAATGTGACTAATAATAATAATCGAAGTAGCAGTGGGTGCGAGTCGGGTCACAGCAGGAGGCACAACCACGGTCCAGGGACCACAACGGTTCGTGGAAAAATGCGAGGCGAGAGAGCAAAAGGGCTTCAGGGTGGAAGCAAAGCTAATATGCGTAATGGTACAGGTAATAGTAATGTGACTAATAATAATAATAATGGTAGTAGCAGTTGGTGTCAGCAGGGCCATAGCAGGAGGCACGACCACAGTCCAGGCACAGCCAAGATTTATAGAAGCCTGCAAAGCGAGAAAGCATGTCACAGTTCTTCCTCCATACTCCCCTGTCACTCTGTCTCACTCACCTAATTGGCTCACTCTGTTCACCTGCCTGTCACTCTGTCTCTCAGTTCACTCCGGCCACTCCCAGCTCACAGTCAGCCACAGCCCAGCCCCTTTCTCTCACCACACCATCCTTCACTCACCTAATCAGTATTACTCAGTGCGCCTGTCTGGCACACCCACCTCATCAGCACAATCCCTCTCACCTGCTCACTCTGCTG
Source organism: Anoplopoma fimbria (assembly GCF_027596085.1). Taxonomy (NCBI): domain Eukaryota; kingdom Metazoa; phylum Chordata; class Actinopteri; order Perciformes; family Anoplopomatidae; genus Anoplopoma; species Anoplopoma fimbria. The sequence continues at coordinate 13,862,496 of NC_072468.1, read as the reverse complement.
CACCTACTCCCTCCAGTATTTAATAATAGTAATAATAGTAATAGTACAGGGAATAATAATAGTAATGTGAATAATAATGATAGTGGTAGTAGCAGTGGGTGTCAGCAAGGCCTCAGCAGGTGGCACGATGACAGTCCAAATATAACCCTGATTCCTGGGAACCTGCGAGGCGAGAAAGCACAAGGACTCCGGGGAAGAAGCAAAATCAGTAATGTGCATTAATAGGAGACTAATACATAAAGAAGGAGGGAGAGGAGCTCAGTGTAGCCTAGGTAGTCCCCCGGCTGTCTAGGCATATAGCAGCATATCTAGGGGCTGGTCGAGGGCGAACCTGAGCCAGCCCTAACTATAAACGCTATCAAAAAGGAAGGTCTTAAGCCAACTCTTAAAAGTGGTGAGTGTGTCTGCCCCCGGACTGAAACTGGAACCTGGTTCCACAGAAGAGGAGCCTGATAACTGAAGGCTCTGGCTCCCATCCTACTTTGATATACTCTAGGAACCACAAGTAACCCTGCATTGATTGAGCGCAGCTCTCTAGTTGGGTAATATGGAACTATAACTTCCTTAAAATAAGACGATGCCTGGCCAGTTAGAGCTTTGTAGGTGAGTAGCAGAATTTTTTATTCTATTCTTGATTTAACAGGGAGCCAGTGCAGAGACGCTAATACTGGAGTAATATGATCTCTTTTCTTAGTTTTTGTTAGAACATGTGCTGCAGCATTCTGGATCAAATGTAGAGATTTAAGAGACTTATTAAAGATATAACTGGGTATCATCTGCATAACAATGAAAGTTTATTGAGTGTTTTCTGATAATATTCCCTAAAGAAAGCATATATAAGGTGAATAAAATTGGTCCAAGAACAGACCTTTGTGGAACTCCGTGACTGACCTTGGTTTTCATCGAGGTTTCATTATTTACATATACAAACTGAGATCGGTCTGATAAATACGACTTGAACCAGCTAAGTGCGGTTCCTTTAATGCCTATACGATGCTCCAATCTCTGTAATAGGATTTGATGGTCAATGGTATCGAATGCAGCACTAAGGTCTAACAATACAAGTACAGAGACAAGTCCTTTGTCTGAAGCTATTAGAAGCTCATTGGTCATTTTCACCAGTGCTGTCTCTGTGCTATGATTCACTCTAAATCCTTACTGAAAATCCTCAAATAAACTATTGTTATGCAGAAAGTCACACAGCTGATTTGCTACCGCTTTCTCGAGGATCTTAGAGAGGAACGGAAGGTTAGATATAAGTCTATAGCTAGCCAACACCTCTGGATCAAGAGTAGGTTTCTTAAGAAGAGGTTTAATTACAGCTAGTTTGAAGGCCTTTGGTACATGACAGATTGATAATTTCTAATGAAGAATTGCTAATTAAAGTTAAAACTTCCTTAAGCAGCGGCTTCAGAGACAGGTGGAAGGTTTAGACTTAGAAATAGTTAAAGTCAATTGTTGAAGGTCGATGGGTGAAAAACCATCTAAATATATTTCAGGATCTACAGCTGTTCCTAAAGTTCCTGTATTTGAGGATCGATCGGTACTGGTTGAGGGCAGTAGATTATAGATTATAGTAGATTATTGTCTCTAATAGTTAGAATCTTATCATTAAGGGCGGCTGTGGCTCAGTGGAGAGGAGGGTCGTCCTCCAATCAGAGGATCGGCGGTTCGATCCCTGGCTCCGGCAGTTCATGTCGATGTGTCCTTGGGCAAGACACTTAACCCCAAATTGCTCCCGCAGGCTGTTCCTGCGGTGTATGTATGTGTATGAATGTTAGTTAGGGTCCTGATGGGCAGGTGGCACCTTGCATGGTAGCTCCTGTCATCAGTGTATGAATGGGTGTGAATGGGTGAATGATTAGTAATGTAAAAGCGCTTTGAGTGGTCGGAAGACTAGAAAAGCGCTATACAAGTACAGTCCATTTACCATTAAAGAAGTTCATGAAGTCACTACTACTGAGGTTTATAGGAATACACGGCTCATCAGAGCTGTGGCTCTCTGCCAGCCTGGCTGCAGTGCTGAAGAGAAACCCTGGGGTTGTTCTTATTTTTCTCTATTAATGCTGAATAAAAGGCTGCTCTGGCATTACGAAGGGCCTTCTTATATATTTTAAGACTATCTCGCCAGACTAACCGCGCTTCTTCCACATTGGTGGAACGCCATATCCTTTCAAGTTTTCGCGATGTTTGCTTTAATTTGCGGGTTTTAGGGTTATACCATGGAGCAAACCTCCTTTCTTTTATTAGCTTCTTTTTTAGAGGAGCTATAGAGTCTAATGTCATTCGCAGTGAGCCTGCAGCACTATCGACAAGATGGTCAATCTGAGACGGACTAAAGTTAGCGTAGGAGTCCTCTGTTATATTGAGCAATGGTAATGAATTAAACCCTGATGAAATCGCTTCTTTAAATTTAGCTACAGCATTATCAGATAGACATCTAGTGTAAAAACTTTTGCCTAATTGCGTACACTCTGGAAGTAAAAAATCAAAAGTTATTAGATAATGGTCTGATAGAAGAGAGTTCTGTTGAGAGACAATTACATTTTCTATTTCAATACCATAAACCAGAACAAGGTCGAGGGTATGGTTAAAACAGTGAGTCGGTTTATGTACACACTGACAGAAGCCAATCGAATCTAATAATGAAATAAACGCAGTACTAAGGCTATCATTATTGACATCCACATGGATCCCCTACAATAATAACTTTATCTGTTTTGAGGACTAAACTTGATAAGAACTCTGAAAATTCAGATAGGAATTCAGAATACGCACTTGGTATCAAAATCAGAGAAGCATAAAGTGAAAGTAAGACATAACCTTACAGCTCTGACACAACTTTGCAAAACAAACTTGTCAGTACCTGTGTGAAGGATTACTGTTACTGAGAGACAGCTCCCTCCAGACGGTTAAAGAAATAAGTAAAGCATCCTCTTGCAGATTAGCTAAAGCTATAGTGTCTGAACAGAGCTTTATAAGCTTTCAAAATAGTTCACTTTGTTGAACATTATCTGTGTTACAGGTGTTCCTTACATTGTGTTCCTTAGTATATTTTCAGTCTCTCTCCAGCTTCTCATTCATTCTTTCTACAATAAATGATTGTAAAATGAAATAAAGAGATGCAGCCATACAAGCTAATACAGGCGTATAAAGACCTTTACACATCAGGGATATGATAAATTAACAACACAAAAATGTGAAATACTTGCATGCCAATATTATTTGTTGTTAAGATCTCCTGAGAGGCAGTCTGCAAACAAGGCCGAAAATAACATTCAGTTTAATAGTCAACAAAATAAATAATGTCAAAACAAAGCCACTCAACCAAATCTACTAACAGAAGACTGATGGTTTGACCGAAATAAACAAAAAGATGGGAAGACATCTACACCAACCTATAAAGGGTCGTAGGATGGGAGCTCAGCCCTATGGCCTTATGACACATACGTCTCGGGCTATTATTGTGAAAAGTTTCAACGGAAGTGGCAGATCTCTCTGCTCTGCCTTTGTCATGGTTGAAAGGAGCTAAAGTGTGTTGTCTGTACAGGGTGGTGCCCTGGAGTACCTTCCCTTTTTGAGGTTGCAAGTAGTTTCTTTGTTGTAAATATCTATACGGTTGATGTTCATAAATCATACTCACTTTGTTCTGTTTTATTTGTAGTCCTTTTGACTCCAAGACCAGTTCTGATGAATTAAAGAGCTAAAAAGACAAAGCAAGTGTCACACTGGGAGACGATAAACCCAAACCATAAAAACTTTCACCAACTTACAACCCTGTTTTTGTTGTTTTTTTAGTTTTTATTTAACTATACATTTTTAACAAAACAGAACCAACTCTGGCATAAGACCTCAAAAAACAACGCGTGTGATGAATTCATAGCAACAATAGCAGAAATAATAATTAGGGAAATAATAAATATCCATCCATCCATCCATCTTCCGTAATATTATATATACACATATATATATAAAAGTATATATGTACATTATAGATATACATATACACACATATGTACACAAAAAATAATATAAATAAGAGAGAGAAATAGAAAAACAAAGAAATATATGTATATCTAAAACATTTAAAATCAAGTAAAATAATAATAAATGGAAATAAAAAAAGAAAGAAACAGACTTTTGTGAAAGGTTGGCATTTGCATTATGCTTGGGCAAACTTCCAGTTCACAGCTTTTTCTTGGCAAACATTAAAACCCTGTTGTTTTTTTGTTTATATTTGATCTATAAAGCATTAGTGAATGATTAATTAACTATTAATACAGCTAATACAGGTTATAACTTAGAAACTCTTATCAGGCAGTAGCATCAAACACAAAATAAGCATATGTTCTTGTATCAGTACCTACTTGTGCATTTCCCCTACACAAGATAACATTGAGCAGACCATCTAACATGCAGTATATAACCATGCCAGCTGCTTTCAGTGAAAACATATCTGTGTCATCATTTGTTCCCCTTTCATATACATGACAGCTTACACAGCATGTGTTCATTTCAGTGTTTCTTCTGTGTGTGTCTGTGACCAGTCAGCATTTTGCCAGCACATCCGTCTTCATCTCCAGTAGCAGTAAACTACGTTTGTCTCTTCTGTACTCATTATATGAGGCAGGAGTTTACTTGCCCGAAGTCATCATTAGCGACATGAAAAGGACAGAGCAGTATGGCATATTCTATGACATTGTATGATACCCTATTAGATATGCCTCCATTGTGAGGCACTTTTATAGCCCCTGGTATGATCTTTTATACTTTATTGGTCCCTTGATGAATAGGTTGGAAATGGGGAGGCGACAGAAACATCCGTTTATCATAATCACTCCAAAATAATGTCAGCCACATCTGCAAATTCAGACCCAGAAATTGAAGTGAGGTATCATGCTTATTTTCTCTACATGTGTTCAATTCACACAAACAAAGAAGAAAAATGTACTCAGCTTTCAGAGATGCAGAGAGGAATCATTTAAAACACAGTAGCTAAACAGCCAAAGAGCAAATTCTGTGGGATCTATCTGTGTTTCTAAAGTCAATTCAGTTTTTTCCTCAAGTGCTTTCTATCTGCACTGTTTTCTAACTTCACACAAGTAAAAGGTTTTGTCTATTTGTGTGTACCACGGGCATCTCTGTAGTTTATTTCAGAGACACGTTTTTGAGTGGATAACCTGCTAGCAAACTAATGGTAAATATATGCAGGCTGATCCTCAGGGGAAGTGTCAGAGACAGCAGGCAGGCAGGGAGTTTATAAATCCCAAAAAGCCCATGTGAGAGAAATGGTCTAGCTCTATAGTTCTACAGTAGATCAAAAGAGCGTTGAGTGAAAAAGGAGGCTGGGAATGCTCCGCTCTAATATTTATGAATCATTCTTTTGTTGTGGCAGAGCTGGTAGACAGGCAGGAATGCAGCATCCGTCCCTGGAGCTGCAAGGTATTTGAATGTTGAAAAATGCATGAGTGTTTTTATTGATAGAAACACAGATCGCCCTTTGATGGATGGCGTCTGATACCTCAACACAAACAGGAGGGTGTTGTTCTTGGAGAAAGTGAGGCTCCTGCTTATGTGCTTACTATCTTGATTTATAATGCTGTGACTGAGTGCATGGGCTCTCTGTCTGACTGCGAGCAGGTCATCTATAAGAACATGAACGTGAGCAGAAGTCATTACACAGAAGAAGAAATTCCTCAAAATAGGATCATTTGTGAAATACTCTGAAAATGTAAACAAAACCCAGCCCTGCAGACACAGTAACAAAAAACCCCCACAAATCTTGAATCATCTTCACACAGTTGACCAACCAATACAGTTCAATCACATCAAAATATGATCCTTTCCAGGGTTTCTGTGGCTGAAACTGCAGCTTTTAATGCCATAAAGGTGCTTTCTTAAAATCCCCAATATGAACAAAAAGACATGAAAACAGGATTATGTCATAAATGGAAAGATAAAATATGATCTCATATGATATGGTACAATGAGTGAACCATGTAATCTGTATGCAAATGGTGATGTGAACACCCTATAGTTTCTGACTGTGGAGAAAATATATGTTTCAACATGAAAAAATAAGATTTAGAAATGAGTATGAGAATTGTAGATTAATTCATCCTTTTCCAAGTCCCGCCCCTAGAATGCAGTCTTGCCAATCATAGAAAAGCATCAGCCAGCTCCGACCAGGGTCAGACATCTATCTGGCTCTGTTCCATAGACTGACACACAATCGTTTCGGATATCGTTCATTTTCAGGCTGGTTTTGTGGATTTGGAGCTAGTCATTTTTCAAAGTTTTATAATAGTGATTCTCGAAACCCGGACAAGTTGGAAGGAGAAATATGTTCCTAAAATATTAAGTTTCTACATGTATTACATTAGCAGAGTGCAGCATATCATAATTGTTAACAAGCACCTTAAAGGTACCCAAGCTACTGAAGGTTTTTGTGGGAGATATACAACAAAATCTCCCTCCCACCTCCCAAATATAGTCGCTTGGTCAGTGGCCCTACACTTCAAACTATAACTCTTTTGGTACCCCTCTAGCTTCGGTTTTGGATGTGTTAGGGACCGCATTTCAGTTTGGTCTGATTCTGGTTATTACACAGTGTCTAATCAGTTTTAAGGTTTACTTACTGAATGTTGTTTGGGTAAGAAATACTATAATAATACATTTGTTACGTAAAATAAATACATTTGATATGTAGCAACAGAAGTTAAGTAAAAAAAAATACGGTATATGATTAAATTGATGGTTTTATTTTACAGTACAGTTTAAGAATAATCTGTTTTAAGTAAAAGCCTGCAATCAAAATGTAACTTAAGCTATAAACAAAGTATTGGCATTAAAATATACTTTAAGTACCAAAAGTATTTATAATATTTATAAGAATATATTTCCAATAAGCTTATATATTTGGAATATGACTATTGATGCATAAATGTGTTAATCCCTTTAATTGCAGCTGGTAAAGGTCTAGCTATCATTTACTTATTTAAATACTTAAGCAATATACTACTTAATAATACATCATAGTGTATTTTTATTTTGCATTAAGACTTAATAAAATATCCTCAATAGTGACTAATATTGACAAGTAAATGTAGTGAAGTTAAATGTGCAATCTTTCCTTCAGATGTTGTGGAATAGAAATAAAAAGTCACATCAAATGGAAATACTCAAGTGAAGTAAAGTAAAGCATCAGAATTGTACTTTAGTACAAAACATGAGTAGCCTTAATGCACTAGATTGATGCATTTTACTTAAAAATGTCAGAAACATTTTTATGTCTATGTTGTCTAAGGTGATTTATTGGCCAGATGACTGATCAACAGTGTTTATAGACTGTAACACTTTTAGACACTACCCTTATAATGGTAAAATAGCTGAAATCCTTTGGTGAATAAAGCTGTACTGGAGAGGAGTTTTGCAACATATTTTTGTATTAAAGAACTGATGTGAAGTTTCGTCTCATCTGATTTTTGTTATTCAAACTAAAACCACATGGACCAAACCTGTGCCACCTGTCCTAGCTGGTCCACATAATAAGTCTTGACTTGACTGTAAACCATCTAATAATATTTATTCTGAGACAACGAGGGAGACAGGGAAAAGAGTGGATAACATTTTATAGTTCCCTGCTGTTGCTAAGCAGCAGTCATCCAACCATGGCCGGTCTGACAGGCCAGCCACTCCTTGAGCACCATCAGTGGGCTAAAGGTGGAGCCTAAGAGGGAGGCCAGGACTGACCTCAGACTGAAACACATTGACATTGATGCATAGTTCAAGGACCAGTTGCCTCATGTTGTGTACTTTATACTGCTGTTGACTTCAGTTTCAATAGATTTCACTTGAGGGAGCATTCAAGTGAATTGTTTTACTGTCAGGAACTCTTTTTATGAGATAGCAATTTTAATATGTTGAGAACATATCAAGTACAAATGTTTAGGATATGAATGGATGGTGAAAACATTAATGAAGAGTCTATGATCTAAAATATATTCTACTAAAATATACATGAAAAAATGCAGTGGAGAAGGTGAAAAATACATACAACTCTAAGAATAGGCAAGTGCAGTTCATCAATCATATCTATAGTCAATATTTACTGATCTATTTTGTGCAAACTTCTCGAAGAATTAGAAATTATTATTATGGTAAACTCACAAATGTTAACTGACGTGAAAGTTAGAATTTTAAAAATCTGATTGCTTATCTGTTTGTATCTCCAGGCAAGCTGTTCCTGAGCACATGACACTGACAAAATCAGGACCTTTGAATAATTCATTTTCTGAGCCAGCGATGTCTGTATAAAGAATAATTTGGTGCTTTCATTAACTGTAAACTGAAATCAAAGCATGTACAATTTGTATTATTCATATAATCATCAAAAATATAATATTGTTATAACTGATAAAACAGCTGCCATAGTGACAGTGCAGTGGGTAGAGATGTGTGTTTCTGGTAGATAAAAAGGGGTGCATCATTTCACTTGCTAGTTAAAGGTCTATATCCTGTTAATATATGGGCATTCAAGTCATTTTGCATTATTTCATGCTTTATTTGTTTTGGACTTGGTTAAATCACCATGTAGTTATAACCAGCGTGCCAAACTGCATTTACAAGGCATTGATTGCTTCTTACTTCTATAAGTTCTTCAGAACTTAATCCTTTAATTTGTTACTTATTTTGGAGCCTGCAGCTGCTAACAAAGTTTGAAAAAGCAGAGCCCTTAAACCCTCTGCAGCTCTGTGTTTACCCGCGGTGATGTAGGTAGGAGCGCGGTGCATAACAGAAAGTTTTGATGTGATATTTGTAAGTGAAAGTGTGAAAGATGAGCTAGGTGCTGTATTGATTAAGCTCAGTTTGATTGCAGGATACATACGTTTTAATTAATCATTGGGGTAATGAAATTGGCAGCAATATTGCAGGCTCACAACAGACTTTTGGGACCAATCTGAAGTGCTATTGATTAACAACCTTTGCCTTCTTCCTCTAAAGAGCCACTCTTGCCGATGGAGGCTGAGAGATTGACCTTTCTGTCCAGCACACAAGCAAACAAATCATCTTTTCTCTTTTTATCTGTAACAGTGAGACGCCTCCCCTAAACACAAGCCTACTTTACCAACAGTGGACTGTCATGTTACTCCAACCAACAGTGGACTTTATGTATGCTCATTATGAAGAAACAAAAATGGAATGAAAAAAACACTTTTAAGGTCTTTTCCCAGGATATTACTGCAAATGTGCTTTTTATTTTTTTTTAAAGAAATTGCCAAGAGGGGACTTGAATCTTTGAGTGATGTCTACCTACTTCCATATACTGCAGTGGAACTGCCTGTACTCATTATTTCACCTAATGAGTGTTTGTTTACCACACAAAACTTTCTTTATTTCTTTATAATTCAACTTTAATGTTATGAATATTTTGACATTTCTCTGTGATACAAATATTACAACTGCAAATCAGAAGTAAATTGTCTGCATGCACTAATATCATCGACTGCAGTATTAGCAATACATTTACTTTATCAAACTTTAATCATACAAAACATTTTGAGGTTAAATTTTAAAGCTTGATCACAAGAGTTCATTAACTGTAATTTTCTCTATGGGGACTTCATATTCTGCTGTGGAATTGCTGATAATTTTTATGACCTGTGTGGAATGGCGAATTAGGCATTTTAAAGGGGTTCCCTTTATCCTTTGAATTATATGTTTTTTGTATTTACTCTTAATAACTACACTTTGTTGTGGTTGTTATGGTTATTTAGAACATTTTTATTTTAAATTAATTTATGAATATTTATGAATATAGCAAGGTCAGATAAACATAATGATTTGCTAATTTTCTTATATGGATAATTTGCTGTGCTAATCCTTATTCATCCGTAATGGAATATTGATGTTGCTTATGTCAGTCTTAATTCAATTCAATTCAATTTTTCAATTCAGTTTATTTTGTATAGCCCAGAATCACAAATTACAAATTTGCCTCAGAGGGCTTTACAATCTGTACACATGCGACATCCTCTGTCCTTCCCTCACATCGGCACAGGAAAAACTCCCCTAAAACATACTAAGATTGTTTCATTGCCTAAAACTAAAATTTACATCTGCATCTTTAAGTTTTAGAGTTTTACAGTGTGAGACCTGCACAAGCTTGAATGTGAGACTGTTTGACAAACTAACAGTGGATCAGATCAATAGATCTAGTCGTTAGCTTTATCTTTAAGTAATTGCAATTATGTGTTGTTACTTTTTGTTACAGTTGGTGATGTGTCTCGTCAATCATAGAGAATGAACAGCCATTTATTAAGATAAAAAAATTGCATTTCCGAACTATTACAATGCAATCTTTATGTGACACATATTGCAGCCATCAGAAAGAAATGAGGTACTCCATCACTACACTGAATATGTAAAGTTTAACAAGTAAAAATTCCCATTTCCTTACAAGTTAAACTGTACATGCTGAAGACATATTTCAGTTGAAAATGTTGGAGAGTGAATACACTTAAATACCTACTGTTACTCATATTAATGTTTCCTTCAGGATAGGTCGGCTGTCGATTCTGTACTTTTGCCTGTACACATTTTGAACAGGGATACCAATGGCAGCTCATCAAGATCAATGTTGACACAGAGAAACTGTGATGCAAACAAACATTATCATGCTCTGTGATGGAGCAGCATTGTCAAAATGGAACTGATATATTTTCATAAAACAGCCGGCACACTAGCAATGACACAAAAAATTATAATCACTTACATGATTAGAAGCAGTGAGAAAATCACAAAGACAAAGAGTGTGTGTAGTTGTGGTCCAAAGGACGGAAATGGAAATTAATAATTTAACCACAACTCATAATCCTTGCTATTGAGACCCAAATGTGCAGTTCATTCAGGTGTTTTTAGGGAGGAGTGTGAAGTGTAACCCACATAGGAGGTGGTGGGTTTAACAAACACAGGACCCTTAACCAGGAGACCGCTGTTTAAGACCAGCATTTGGAGACCACCCCCCATTTTGTAGACAACAAATGACTGACACACATTGTCACATCTTTTCTGGCACAGATTAACACCCCTCACCTGCTCCAAGTCACTCATTTCTCAGAGGCAGCCTTCCCCACAATTCAACCTTAAAAGTTAGGATGTGTGAAGCACATGGGAGCTGGTCACTCTACTTGTACTCTACTCATGTCCAAATCATGATCTGAAGACCTATTAAAAATGTGCAACTCTTCTTTAAAAGCTGTGTGAATGTAATAAGTCACACTGCTTACAGTATGACTTCATTACAGGGACCATTGCATGAAATGTATACAGAGAGATGAACAAATAATAAATTCCCCTTGGATGGTTACATCAAATCAGATTGTTGCTAAAACTATTTTGTAAAAATACAGATCGCTTCATATGCTTGCAGGAAGTCACCCAAGTTCTCATGCTTTTCATCACTTATTGTATAAGCGATCATTTTAAATCAGCTTGATATTATTAGATGTTTCACAGAAAAGGAGAACCAGAATCATCTTTAAAAGGCTTCCCAGTCACTTTTCCTATGAAATAAGTCTTACTAAGTAGCACAGAGTGCTACCATTCTAAATCTCAAAATTTGATTTAGAAAAAAAATCTGAATATAAGGTGGAAATTAGGGTGTACAGTTTTTGAAGCTTAAGGGCTACCATAAATGCATTTAATTTTTATCCTCCAGCTCTTCTGACCAAATTCTAAGTAAATCTATAATACAAAAATGTTTATTTTGTTTATTTCCTGCAGTTTGTTCTCTAATTGACAAAGAGAATGGAGCAGCAGCTAGTTTGACAGCATATATGAAAAATGCATATAAAGCAGAGAGAGAAGCTGTCTGGCAGCAGACTTGTCTGAACAGTCTGTCTGAATATATATATATATATATATATATATATATATATATATATATATATATTTATTATTTATCTGTACATAGTCAGATTTTTATGTTTACCTTTGTTCAGCTACATTGTCCCTATTTTTAGCCGTATGTGTATTTCTGTGCATGCCCATTGAGATCAACACATTTTTTACATACTCACTTGGCCATTAAAGCTGATACTGATGCTGTGTCTGATTCTCATAAAGCTGCACTTTGACCTTCCTCAAATATGCCTTCTCTTTACGCCAATAAATGTATGACGCCATGTGGCATAGATTGTAATAATGAGAATAAATAAAACAAATGACATTTTAATCAAGTTTTTTTTCCCATTACAACAATGTAGGTAAGGAGTAAAATAAAGCAAGGTGATAGCTCATATGGTTTTGGCCAAAGCCAACCATTAACAGATGTTGTTGCAGTAGTTTAACAGTAGCTTTGTAAGGTTAACCGATCCTCAAGCTGATTTATCCGTTTTATCTCAGATGAACAGATGACTACCAGTACTTCCTATATTTTCCCATACCATGTTAAATTTGTGTTCTTTGGCAATACCTTAATGTCAATATCCAAAATAGATTATTTTTGTTGCTTTACTTGTACTTACTTGTACATTTCAAAAAGCTACAATGGCAACATTGCTGGTGCTATTTTACTAATAAAAATGAAAACAATCCAGATTAGATGATATTTAGTTTAGATAAATAAGCATGATCCATTTTGCTTATTTCTTTTTAATTCATTCATGCTAGAGCGTGAATGTCGCTCCATGCTATCTAAGAAGGAACTTGTGTCATTATGTAACAGCCAACAGTGGACCTCTGTCATTACATACAGTACAAGTGTGGACCTTTCTCTATACTATGAATCAACAAAAAAAAACATTCCTATAAATATAGATTGAGGACACAAGTACATTGTAAAATGTATTCAATCCATGATTAAAAATAAGGTCAAGCTGAATTCTCATAGAAAACGTTTTTTTGTGGAACATGATCTTTCCCTGCTCTTTTTTTTGCAATCTGTAAAAAAAAACAGAAGTAGTAGCTTGATTTATTTAACTCCTTCTGGATCTGTAAAGGGTAAATTTCACTTAATTATTTTGTTCTGATTCTGTGCATTATTATTAGTTATGATAACATTGTTCAAACCAATATTATAATAGAGATCTGGGTACTTTCACCTATGTCTTAGTCGTACCAACACCATTACCAATGTAATGTTGTTTGGGACTACAAACAGATTTTTGTTGTACAATGAAAATAATGAAACTTTTAACCTTGTAACAAACATCGCCATCAACAGAACATGAGTCATCTCCATCATTCTGGAAATCGGCATCAACATGCAAGATCACTACAAATAAATATTCTGTACCTCAATACTAAAAAAGCCATTATTGTCATTATCACTGTATCATCATCAAGTTCAATAGGGCAAGGAACACAGAGCGTCACACATTGTGTACGTGTGATGCCATGGTCAAGCCCTACACCCCCGCCCGACCACTTCGCTCTGCTGCCTCGGGGTGATTGGTTGCCCCGTCGCTCAGAGGTCCCTGCGGCCGATCGACCCGGTCACATCTTTTTTCTGTCCTGGCCCCACAGTGGTGGAATGAACTCCCCACTGACGTCAGGACAGCAGAGTCGCTGCCCATCTTTTGGCGCAGGCTGAAAACTCACCTCTTCAAGAAGTACTAGCCTGAGCCTTCCTCTTAGCACTTATTGTATTCGTATTAGTTTGTTGCACTTATTGTATTCGTATTAGTTTGTTGCACTCATTGTATTCATATTAGTTTGTTGCACATATTGTATTCGTAGTAATTTGCTTCTGCACTATACTTTTGCTCTGGTTTATGCTTTTAGATGCTTGTTTAAGAAAGGAGATGCACTTATGACTTCTGGTGACTAGTAGTTCTCTTGAATACCTATGTTGAATACACTTATTGTAAGTCGCTTTGGATAAAAGCGTCTGCTAAATGACTGTAATGTAATGTAATGTGTAAAAAAGCCAATAGTTTATCCAGGCTATATAAACCACATTATTTGGGGGTGAAGCTAAAAGTGATATGTGAACATGTCACTAATAATCCCTTTTTACAGAAAACCCGTCAGCCTTCTTTTAAGCAATGTTACAGATCCCAGCAGTTCACTTGGGGAGAACAATGTCATCACAACTGAACGGGTGACGGCCAAACTACCAAAATAAGACTCATGTTCCCATAAAGTTATTCTTTAAAAGTGGTCAATACATAATCCTGAGCATTTCTATTGCCTATGAAAAGTGCAAACAACAGTAACATTGCGAGCCGATCCCAGCTGTCATTGGGTTCACTCTTGACAGGTCACCAGTCTATCACAGGACTGACATATAGAGACAAACAACCATTCACACTCACATCCATGCATACGCGCAATTTAGAGTCTTCAATTAACCTCAGCTACATGTCTTTGGACTGTGGGAGGAAGCCGGAGAACCCGGAGAGAACCCACACTGACACGGGGAGAACACGCAAACTCCACACAGAAGGCTGTTTAACCTGGGAATTGAACCCATGCCCCTCTTGCAGAACTACCTACCACACCACCGTGCAGCCCTGTTCTCAGAATGAATTTGAGAAAATTTGCACTGCTATGTTGAAAAAGGAAGATAGCACTACACTGCTATCTTCATTTTTCTTAAATACATTTTAATGGATAGATGAAATTGACCTACATAATAAAATAGGTTTAGTAGCTTTGTAATCCTCCCTAAGTGAAGAACCACCATGGCAAATGAATAGCCATGGTTAAATAAAATTCCTTTGTTAAAATTCATGCTATTAATGCTATTTATATTTCAAGTAGGTCAGACAAAATATTTTTATTTGTTGAGAATAAATTGGCAGAAGTTTCTGACAGAGTGCACAGTGCTAATTGTGCACTCTGCTTCAGGATAAAAAACATCAAATCTGACAAGTGCATGTGTGGATTGGTATTCTGTGTGTAACCACATGGCAGCTCAACAAACACAAACACTGTGGGACAACACATATCTGCTATCAAATATTCACATGAAGAAATGTGGCAAGTACCTGTGTGGGAACATATTTCCTGTGACACAGCTTTACATCTCAGGTGAGATAAGAGGGGGAGGCGATGGGTGGGGGGTTAGACTGACAGTCACAGTTCACATGTCTCGCTAATACAAATGTAAACAGACACAATATTATTATCACCACAACCATTGAATCTATGTCATATTGTCTTTCTATTATATATATAGTGAAGTGGCGTGAAGTGACCATGTTAGGCCTAGAGGGTAGAGCTTGGGAAAAGTTAGAGAATGATGTAAGAATGCTCTGTAGATTTATTCATGTATTATTTATTTCATGATTTCTAGGCTTCCATAGGAATGCTTTGGCGATTTTTATTGTGTATTGATCACGGTGCAACACCATGCTCCCTAGAAGATAGACCTGACTCAGCATATGATGGAGGTACCCTTTAGATTTTAGGGAATCTGCGACTTTTCCTCTAGCGCCAGCTTAAGGACAAACTTCCATTTGTAGCTCCACTTGTGGTAAAACTGCAAGAATAGCTAATTTTGTGTTTGCCCCAACACTTTTGATTTGTGGCGTTTAAGGAACTGTACAGCAATGATGAATCACTTGCATGGCATTAGACTTAAAGCCTTGTTATTGAAGTATCTATCATGCTTACCAATTATTTAATGGAACATTATCTTCACACAGATGCTTGAATCAGCAATCTGTTTTCCCTCCAGTAAAGTGAAAATCCCTGCTTTGCTTTAGAACTTTATTAACTGAAAGGTACATTATGTTAAATGATTCTCATTCTTAAATAACACACCTCTAGTATTTCCATATTCTCTCTGAATGCTTTTATCTCGATTTTCCTGGCAGCAGGCCTCAATGCAGGCCCCTTCAACCCCTTATATAGCCCATATATTCTCCCTGACTTCACACCATGCTCTTTCAGATGGCAGGGGAAGCTGTCAGCTTCAAAAACATCCAATCCAACCTGAAAACTCTAAAGCATCCCTTTCATTCTGCAGTGTCCTTGCCCTTCCCTGCTCCAGCCTCCCCGTCCCACCCACCCTTCCTGTCCCTCTGCTGTCTGAAAGCATCACTCTTCTATCCTGTTTGTTCCCAATTAGAATCACCAGCCGTCTGTAAAGTTCAAAGTTAAGGCAAACAACATTTTTTGAGAGACAAAACCTCTCTAGAAATAACTGAATGCAGACCTTGGGTGCACCCCTTGCTTCTTCCTCACACTTGATGTACAAAGTGGGAAGAAATACAGGCTATAATACAAACAATAAATACATAATGAGGACAAGATGTTTGAAGTACCCTTTTCAGATCGGGGAGCTTACTGCTTAATGCATTCCTGGGTCTAGGTGTCTGCTGATGGTGTTGCTTCCCCCCCTCTCTTTGCCGTACCTCATTTCTCCCCCAGAGCTGTCAGATTTACTTCCAATTAACGTATATCTGTTCCAGTCCAACGACTCAACACAAGCACTGCTGCTGCTGCCGCCACCGCTGCTGCTCCCAGCTCACAACTTCTCAAACTTTCTGCTGTTGCTATGGTGTCTGTCTTCTTCCTGCAAGGGCCTGATTGCCTCACTGTTGTTCAGCTATCTGCCTGCAAATAAGGTCTGCTTCATTTCTAATATGGGAAAGGTAAATAGAGCAGATTCAAATATTCAGAATTGCTCACATTGTTTGGATTCACAAGTTTACTCAATGTTGTGATACTGCCACTTGTTGAATATACACATACCTTAATTTATACACCATTAACATGCTAAGAGAAGCAGTTTATCTACATAACCCTAAACATTTTCAGGAGGAGTAATGGGTTTCAAAGGATCATATAGGTAAATAAGCAGATGAGAGTAAAGGGATAAAATCAAGACAAAATATACAGTAAATCAGTAAATTAGAAAACTATAAACAGTTAAATACCATTGGCCTGCGTACATTAATGTAGTTTGTGTGCTTTAACTTTCTAATAATTCCGATTTTCAGTTTTGGTGGGTTTGAATCAATACATTTGAATCATGAAAACCGAAAATTTCCTTTGGACTCGACGGACTTGAAATTAGTGTATTTAGCACTGGTGGCAGCAAACACGCCTTGACAGCTTATCTGCTAGAAATACAACAGAGGTAGAAAAAGGAGTGTTGGAGTTAGATTTTTTCTAACTGTATAACTTGAGTTTGTTTAGCAACCCTGTCTCTTAGAAATGATGTGATTATCCCACTTATTTGTTTTGAGTAAAATGTAATTGCTTCCTTTGTTATGTTTATTTGTGTTTTTTTTAATTCTTGAGACGTAGTTGGGAGATGGTCAGAGTGGATGGTAGGATGGTAGGACTGGGGACTTGCTTCCCCAATCTTAAGTGTTATTTGGTTTAGCCTATATAATTTTCGTCATGGTGAGGAAGAGGCTGTGATTTTGGTCAAGTAAAAAAAAAGTTTTTCAAATAATTGAACATTGCGTCGTCAAAGTTTGTATTGTGTATTTATGGTCAGATACTTGAATGTGTCATTTTATCATGAATATTTTATCAAAATCAAACTTAAATGGATTTGCAAGTTTTTTGACCAGCAAATATGGAGAAGCCATGGGCCACATTCACCATGGCGTTTCCAAGCCGACCTTGAGGCAGTGGTCTCATAGTGGAAATGTGGCCTGCTATGGCCAGCGAGCGCATTGCAGCCGTCTTCACTGTTGAAGGGACAGACAGACTACTGTTAAGTTTCAGTTTATTAAATCGCCTCGTCTGTGTTTAACTTCAGCTGTCAGCGGCACTTAATTCAAAAAGGAGGCCCGGTGGAGCTATGAGGTTTTGACCGACTGATTCGATGAAGTTACATGATTTAGTCTCGAGCTGTTTTTAATAATTTTTATTTTGTTAAATATTTGTAAGCCCCACAGGTAGACTGGGAGGATGACTAATAGCACTGATTTATGAAAATAAAAGAAAGAAGAAATATGGAGATACAAGGTTTCCATTGACAGCAAAGTAATGTTAAATAATGTTGCTGGGCAAGCAAACTGTGGGGAATCATCCAAACAACAGTAGCACCTCATGGATGTGGACAACAAACATTCAACTTACTTTAAAGGAGTCTCACGGCTTGATGGTTCAGGTACCTCTTGCAGCTACATGGTTAAAAACACTTACCATTTGTTCACTTTTAAAACCCTGGGGGCTGTTTACATCCTGTGGTCCCCCCGCTGTATGGAAAGTATGCTAGGCACTGATACAATTAAACTCACAGATGTAACTACGGTTCCATGAATCCTGGATGACCGCCAGAGGCAGTGCTTAACACTGAATATCTTCCGTCTTGCTCATACCCAGGTCGAGTCTTTATAACAACAAAGTCAAGTGTGACCTCGGATGACCCCAGCCCGGTGTAAGTTCTGGTGTTATCCCTGAGATCAATCCTACAGAATCTTCATGCGATCATTGAATTATTATTTTTTATGAGAAAGTGGGTTGAGTAGAACACTCTGGGCTGTGACAGGGGTCCACCATCTCGATTGCACCCTTGGCTAGGAGCACGGCTAACTCCTGGCTTAGGGCTAGAGCTTTTGCCGGGTCTGTGATGATGGTCCTTTTGACCCAGCTAAAGGTTGGGGGCCGGCGTCGGAATTGCCAATGCCAATGGCGGCTACTTGGGTGAGCTGGGGACTGAAAGTGGCCTTTGGGGGCAGACTTCGGACCCCTAGGCCTGTGGGGTGGGGGCATGTCCTTGTGAAGACCAGAGAACTGCTGCCTGGTCTCACAAGCTTGAACAGTCTGCCGAAGCGCCTGTATAGCAGCTGAACTGAACAACTCCCCGGGTTCCACTGGGAGAGGGTCCTCCTACTTGTCTCCGGCAGGGGTGACTGCACCAGCCAAACCTGGAGGCGAGTCCGAACCAGAGTGGACATCAGACGCCCAATTTCCCCTCGACATGAGCACAAACACCTGCAATGAAGCATCACTGAGACTGGTAGAGGAACGTCGAAAAGTAGCCTGCTGCAGAGAAGCTGGGAGGGCAAGCATGAGGTGAGAGAGGGAGTTGCCGATACCGCCCATGTGTGTCGCTGTGTCATAAGCCCTGGAAAGCAAGTCATCTATGACCCGACATTGGGCTGAAAAGACCTCCGAGTCTCTTCAGGGGAAACTATATGGGAAGCAATAGTTGGATCGATAGCTGGCCGACGGTCAAGGCCAAAGTTTGCCGCATCCTGCATGGCTGCCAGGGTTCGGCCATCCCACGTAAAATGGGAGAGAGCCTTGGTGTCCCTCTAGAATGCCTGCAGCTCCCTCAGATACTCTTCAGGGGGAGGAACAGTAAAGGTGGCGGGGGCAGGGACACGCCTAAAAAGGCCCTAGCAGGGGGAGCTTCTGGTTGATGTATATCCAGCTGCAGGCGTACCAGTGCCATGTGAATGACAGACCCCATGGACCTGTCTTCTACCCCATCTGCAGAGCTACAAGCTGAAGAGCGGGAGCCAGGCCCAGAAGCCTGGGAGGAACGCTCTTCACTGTACTCGGTAAAGAGATTTGCTGATGCTGCCACAGAGATAACGTCCTCCTTTGCAATCAGCTCAGCCACATGTGGATTTCATGCATCAGCCTTGCATCAGCTGACCCCTTCATCTGGGCTAGCTCAGCGGTCAGCAAATCCACTCTAGAAGACAGCATGCCGGACTTAGCCCTCTGGGAGGGAGCCCCTGCTGCCTCTGCGGCCCGTCGTTTGAAATGGTTAGGTTGGTCCTGATCTAACTGCCCTGACACGGGAAGGCCAAAATCACCCATCAGGTATTCCACCTTGGCCAGGCCTAGCAGCCCTGACTGCACGAGGCATGGTGCCGTAGTTCATGCACGTGTCCTCTGAGAGGCCTCCCTCAGATGCTCGAGGCCAAAACAAGAGGGGCAAAGGTCATTGCCGTCATCAGGCTGAAGAGGAGGCTTACAAATCTTACTCTCCTGCAGGAGAGTTAAACATAGACCTAGTTGATGCAGGCTGCTAAAGTCAGTCTGAGCGAGAGCACTTGCCTGACTGCAAAGAAAGCAGGCAGGGAACAGTCTACATAGTGAGAGGGGGGATCGAGAACACTCGCTTCACTTGGACGGTCATTGTAAATATCAATATGGACTTAGTCTTATGAGCGTCCCACCAGGTTAGCCTGAGCAAGGACACTCACTGTGAAAGCCGGACGTGACAGTGTATAACTCTACAGTGAGAGGGGAGCAAGACCACTCTCTTCACTAGCACAGTCGCAGCAAATATTAGTGTCCCGCCAGTTAGCCTGAGTAAGAGCCCCCTGCTAACTGTGAAAGCAGTAATGTTACAAAAGTCAATGTACAAAATATCAATATGGACGAGGACACTGTGTGAAAGCTGGTTGGACAGTGTATAACTCTACAGTGAGAGGGGAGCAGAAACATTCTCTTCAATGACACGGTACGATGTCAATCTAGCAAACACCGAGTGGACACACACTAGTTAGCACGCCACTCAATTAGCTTGAGCGAGAGCGTTCTGCCAACAGTGAGACAAACAATCAGTAACCTTAATGTTATAGAAAACAATGTTGCCACCGATTGATGTTCACAAAGGAAGATGGTCCATATCACACTGACGATGACTGAAGATAAGAGCGTCGGGGGCTCAATGGTCCGAATGGCAAATACACCATTACCTCCTAAGAGGGACAGCTTATCACAGCCTTTGGAGGGCCAGAGATCCGCAACTCTGTGGTCACAAGGCTACAAGCAACAAGCTCGAGAAATCATAAACGTATACATTCTTAGCTTAAGCTAA
Source organism: Anoplopoma fimbria (assembly GCF_027596085.1). Classification (NCBI taxonomy): domain Eukaryota; kingdom Metazoa; phylum Chordata; class Actinopteri; order Perciformes; family Anoplopomatidae; genus Anoplopoma; species Anoplopoma fimbria. The sequence goes on along the minus strand of NC_072468.1, from coordinate 13,841,744 downwards.
TGCTACCATGGTAGTTAGTCTGTGTAAACGAGAAGATGGAAAAGGACTGATCTCAGGGATTGAAACCGGAACTTAGACCCGGCTGGCGTCATCCGAGGTCACACTAACTTTGTTGTTATAAGGACTCGACCTGCGTGTGCGCGAGATGGAAGATATTCAGTGTTAAGCACTGCCTGTGGCGGTCAGTAAGGATGAAATAGAACTGTGATCACTACATTTATCAAAGTTGATTTGATGTATATTTGTTAAAAAATCTAGCAGTGGTCTGTGCATTCAAAGCCATTGTAACATAGTTTGTTTTAACAATGTGTTTATTGGTGTCATTTAGTGATGACCATACTCATTTTCCATGGCAGTTTTAGAGCATATTACAATGAGCATAATGAGTATAAATCATAAGGGCACTATGCATCCCTTAAAAGTAACATTTTAAAAATGTCATTGTAGCCTTCCTCCATACAATACGGGATTTCTCGGGTTATTGGGTATATGATGAAAAGGAAACTTTCAAACTTAGACACAGTTTAGAATGGGGAAATATACTTCCTAACAGTGGGTCATCCCACAGTGTGGAAGGCCTCGGCTCGACAACAGGTATCACAAAGCTCAAAGCATCCAACATTGCTGTGGATAGGTTGATATTGGAGTCAGTTGAAAACCCAATACATCACTATACAGACGCCATAGGGTATCTTTTGCATGACTTATGAGACAGCGGCTGGTTTTGATGTCTGTATTGTACAACCTGGGAATGATAATGTGTTGCCAACAGTCACAGCTCTGTTTAGGGTCTGTATAGCAACATGACATAAAAACAGCCAAGCAAGACAGATGGCATGTATAGCCCCAGACAAGGAGAAAGAAGCAGAATCAAGCAAAGAAGGATTTGAAATAATACAGGGTGAATCTGGCCAACAGCCTGCTGTCTCAAAAAGAGGAGAACTGCACATGAACTTCAGTTTGGAGCCTTTAAAACACAAACATTTCTCTCTCTCTCTTCCAATGCTCTGGGGAGAATCAAACTGGCATAGTTAGAATTTTTTACTTTGGCCTGCATAGAAATTTCAGTGTGTTCACTGATGGTGCCAACATGTCGTATTTGGAGGACTGGCAAGAAAGATAATTTAATCAACAATCTAGACTGGGTTTTTTATAAAGAGACTGGAAACTCTATTTTTACTTAACAATAAATATGTGTTTATATATATGTCATATATGTATATATGTTCTTCAAGCCCAAACTTCCAAATGCAGCTACAATATATTTACCAGGCATTTTGATGGATGAATCTTATATACTTCATGAGCTTTTTCTTTGATACATTATCAGTAAATATAAAAAAAATGACAAAATCTGTTTGCATAATTAATAATAAACACAGAAACAAGGAAAACTTGAAAGTTCAGTTCCACTGCAGACAGTTATGTATGAATAGTAACATTATCACTGTAATGTTTGTTCCAACCAACCATCATTATTGTGAGGTGTTGTGGACACACAGAAAACTGGCAGGGTTTATAGCATTTAGTTTTATTTACCATTGCCAAATGAGCGGAATAGAATAATGACAAAGTGCGTTTATAGGAGGCAGGGTTGTGTTACAGTGATAAATTCCCCACAACGTCAGTTTTTCCTTGAAGATATGCTCTGGGGAAACTGGGCCCTGATCGAAATCCAAAATAATGAGGAAATCCCCCTGGAATGGGAGGAGGAGGTCTTTGTTTACAACAGATGCATCATTTATCTTCTTTCAGAATATGAATACCATTAAATTTGATGTGTGTTTAAAAAAATAGTTTTCTGTAGTTTAAAATTTGCTCAGATTATAGATAGTGTTTTCTTTTTATCTGATCAGCCTCTGCTTAACTGGATGAAGTTTATGAAGACGGCGGATTTGGTTTCCTTAATCATGACCATTTCATAATGAGTGCGTATACAGTGAATGCAAATGATCATCACTGCACATGGATAGAAGGAGGAGGGATTGTGTAATTACTGTTGGTAACTGTGGCTCTATGAGGACAAAGGGTAACTTCCAATCTCCTCTAAACTAATATGTCATTCATTTCAAATGCAAGAGCTTCATTTCATAAATCTCCTAATATTCCTCGCAGCACTCATTTACTATCTCTGACCATAAGGGGGGGGGGTTGAATTAATCAATTAAAATTCTAAAATGATAAATTTGATTTTCTTTGCTTAGCATAATTAAACAACCCCCTTGTCAATACTCCCCTGCGCGCACATTGTGTGAGTAATTTAGTGCCGTTTGGAATTATTATTGAACCCAAATTAATCTTGTGAGACTCCAGTGGATGGATCGGGCTTTGTATAATGTACTCTGAAGGCTCTTAATCCTGTTTAATGTGAGTCTCATATCCTCTGTGAGGGTTGTCAAAAAGAACAAAAGGGAGTTAAACAGAGGACAGAAATAGAATGAGCTGAAATGTACCCATGGCATAGCAATATTATTACCTCTGATGTTTCATTCATCTCACACTTTAACAAAACCTCAAACATGGATGTGCAGCATTACAGTGTATACAGACCCAGTGAGCTTCTTTATATCTTTATAGTGATTTTTCCATGTTTGAGTGTGATGCCTGAAGCCAACTAGAACATCAAATCAAAGATGGCCAAAGGGTTTTTGGCCTTTTGTTTTCATCAGAAAATGTTGAATGACTTTCAGTTAGTTGTGTTTGGATAGACACACAGTACAAGTTCACAATTACTGATGGAAACATTGAAACGATTACACTCTCATCTCCTTTTTTTATTTTTGATAGGATATAAAGACTAGAAGAAGGAGAGAGAGAGCAGACAACATGCAGCAAAGGGCCACAGGTCGGACTCAAACCCAGGTTGCTGCAATGAGGATTCAGCACTGGTACGTGAGCTACATGGCATCCCTTATATTCAATTCAATTCAACTTAATTTATTTTCTATAGCCCAAAATCACAAATTACAAATCTGCCTCAGAGGGCTTTACAATCTGTACACATGCGACATCCTCTGTCCCGGAACCCTCACATCGGCACAGGAAAAACTCCCCTAAAAACCCCTTTAACAGGGAGAAAAAAGGAAGAAACCTCTGGGAGAGCAATAGAGGAGGGATCCTTCTCCCAGAATGGACAGAATGCAATAGATGTCATATGTACAGAATGAACAACATAACAGAGTTACAACACATTCAACGTATATATGACAGAAATTATTCATATAGAGTAGTAAGCAGAGTAACGAAGGAGAAAATTAAGACTACTTATAATAACAGCAGCAATGATGATGAGAATTATAATAATGATATAGGGAATAGTATTAGTAATGTGACTAATATTAATAATCAAAGTAGCAGTGGATGTCAGCAGGGCCACAGCAGGAGGCACGACCACGGTCCATGTACCACAACGATTCATGGAAACCTGCTTATATGTCCTTTCTATAAATATGACTTCACACTAATACACTTGATAATCGTAAACAATACATGTATATATATTTATTTAGCATCTTAGCGGTTACAATCTCAAAGATCTCCGTTTCTTACTCTTTAGCAGCACCTATGACATTAAGCAGTAGGTGCAGGTTTTTTGTTCTCATATTCAAGGGAGCACTGCTTGTGATTTCCCCAGAAATGTTGCATTCGATGATAGATGGTGACGTTTATTTTAAGTGAAAATCTTCTAGGTAATTAATTTGATACACAAATTGCAGATCAAAGTGCCTGTTAAAATCTTTTTAGCTTTGCTTTTCCACAGAATATGTTATATTATGTTTTATTGGTAATGTTATCGTTACTTAACAAGTAAAAATACAACTTTATCTGAAAATACCACCACTTTTTCTTATGAAAAAGTCATTTTTAACATATTATTACTTTTTGTCTATTTTTGATTGTCATGAATATGGGTTGTTGATTTAATGACAAGGGATGATCATTTAGATTCTCTAAATGTGATACATCTGCACTATTCCACTCATGGCTAGGGATAAGTACTAAAACAGCGTGGTTCAAAGCACCGTGTGAATTATTGACCACTAGCAGCACTACAAGGCAACGTTTTAACAACAGAATCATGCACGTGCACAGGGTCCCATATACACAAGCGCTAGCATGTAGGTAAGGCGTTCCACATTCCTGCTGCTTTTTGCACACTAGTTCACTGATTGACAGTTGGCGGTCGTAATGTGAATGTAGCGATGCAGCAAAAAAAGCAGACAAGAAGCCTGAAAGGTAACAAACCTGGTTGTAAACTATGTAGGATTTTAAATATTCAAATGCCTTTTAAAACGCTTGGCCACAGTTTGAAACACCTGCAGTTGTAGGATTTCAGTATGTAGCGAACTCATTCAATAATTCTAGCTTCAAAATGATTCCTGCACTTAAGTGTTGTTACTCTGTATATGACTGCAGCATTACTCTTTTTTTTAACATTGCATCCTAAAACATTTGTATGCCTTTTTATATTGCAGTTTCCTCCATCATTTACCTCCTTCTCAGCCTTGATCTGACTTCCTTTACTTTTTGTCTATTCTTGATTATTTTTCATTGACAATAGATGTATTACTTTGTTGTGAAATTTAAAAAGATATTATTTTTTGAATTGAGAAAACTTTGGGTGTAAATAATTTCAAACCGGTCTGCTCTTTGCACCCACCAGTCACAATGTTTACTCCTGCCTGAAGGGACTCATCACTGCAGTTTACAGTGAACACAGTCTTCATTTCTTTAAAAAAAATGTAATATCAACACCAATAAATTCATCCATAATTAATAATTAAAAGCCAATAATGATGAGCCCTATATAGACAAGAGACTGCTTGCACATCCTTAATATCAGTGGCATAATTAAAACAGCAGCTTACCCTGGCTGTGGCATTTCTACCTGCCAACCCATGAAGGGAACACTGAATAATTCTAAAAATATAGGAATGTTAATGTGCACGCAAATGCATTTAATGAGTCGCACATGTGACTGTTTGAGTGTGTTGGGAGGCTGTGATGCCTGTTGCCATGGTTTCAGGTCTGACAGCATGCTGATTTAGAGGTAGTGGCTGTGAATGAAGCCTTGGTTGGAGTCTTGCATCACAGGAAGGTACTTGGCATTTGAAGGGCAGGAATAATTCAGACTACATAAATCGATATTGTAAATCTAAGAGACTGTGAACATGACCGTCCATCATGGTGTCAAAGCTGGCCAGCAAAGTACTGAGAAGTGTTGTTTGACTGGGTTTTATTACTTGTTATCATTTGGTGAAGAAAGACAGCTAAAATGCTGAAAAGAGATTTATTACCTTTATTGTTATTTTCTGGAAAAATATAGTAGTGGTAATTGTTAAGTGTGTACATAACTATGAGGCCTATATTACAGTAAATGTTTAAAGAAATTGCAAAATACAATCTAATAATTAATGGATCTCTAATGAATTTACTCATAAATTAAAAACCTTGAGGATGAGTGAACAAAATGGCTAACATGAAAATTCACCCTAATATGCATTGTCTTGTCACAGACATTGTTCTTTTCATGCCCTGCTTAGTTTTGAGATTTGGGGCTATTTTGCTCCTATAAATTCTAGAATTTTACTACTTTGTTTATTTGGGTCTGTAGATCGCTTAAATTCACCAAAAGTTCCCATTAGACAATGCCAAAAAACAATTATCTTAATGTGAGTAATCAACCGGGGAAATATTGGTGTAATCTGGTGTTTCTATGGTGATATATATTGGTCAAATGTTTCCTCCTGTCTCCCTGTACTTAGCCCATCAGTAAAACAATAGAGTTATGTTATACTCATAACTCTGCTGCTCTGAATTTGTCTCGGAGAAGGGAAGCTTCTTCATCATGAAAGAGAACGGATGAAATAATAACTAAAAGCCATTTTCAAACAAAGACTTGGAATTAAAGGCCATAGCCAATTGACAATTGACATAACATTTCTTACCTATTATCGGAGCAAAGGTCATATTAAACAGGTTAACCACAATATGTGTACTTTGCACACATTTGGACTGCATGTGTGTGATTTAATATGATGTTTTTGTTTTTATTTATATTATTTTTCAATGTCAATCCTAGCTTGTGCTCTGGCTAAAAATATATAAAAAATCAAAAGTCAGAGATGTGTCAATATCTTGGCAAAGCAACGTCATTTTAAGTAAATATTTCCTGTCGCTGTCTTTCATTTCATCCCGCGGGTGTCACGTGAAGGATAGCGAACCAAGTGGAAAGTAATGCTGTTCTAATATGAAAACACTCAACTTGATGACAAAAACACAAGGTTTGACCAGAACTGAAGAGTTCATGTTTATGGGATGGATTACTTACTGCGTATGTGCACAAGGATGCACATGTACGTTCACAGCTTGTTGGGGAGGTTTAAAACACAAAGCAAACTTTATTTTCAAAGTCAGTGCAGGGCACAAATTGATACAGATTCAAATATTTCAACTCGAGCAGAAATCCGTGCCCATCAGTGTTGAGATTCATCTTCGGTCGTCACTGACATCCTAAAGATGTTGGATCGAAAAAATGGAGGCAAAAAAAAATATTAGAGCCATCTGTGGTCTTTTCATATTGCTGCTACCTCCATCACTCATCTCCTCCAATGCTTTGATCTGACTTTTATTATATACATCAATACAAACACAACTTGTAATAGAATGCATTCCTCTTTTCTTGTTATGATCATTCTCTCCAGTGTAATTATTTCATCGAGATATGACAGCAGTGAAGACCAACTCCTATTATGAGTCTCATTGATCTGCAGAGGAGACAATATGCAGTGGATCGCAGATGGCGTATACAGTCTATTCAAATAAAACCACTGCTACTCTGCTGCAAACCCATTAGTCAGCTAAGTCAGGTAACATTTACACAGCAGGAGCTGTAACACCCTGTGACCATAAATAACTATTTTCTACGTTTTGTACCAAACAGTAATTAACTGCACTCATGATGCGAAGGAAGGGTTAGTGTGTTGTTATCAAAAGGCTCCCTTTGACCTCCACTTTTAATGCAAGCATACCATTTAAGTATCAGGTGTTGATAATATATGAAATTGCTTTTCTTTGGATCGCAGAAACTGCAGACAGTTTTAATGCATGCAGTTGCATTTGTTGTATTACTGAGCAAATTTAAATATTAACAACGCTTGCTTGGAGTGGCTCAGTGTGGAATTATTTCAAATGTTTCAATGTGATGCTCCGCTTCGATTAGAGCGAGCTGGAGCTCAAAAACGACGACGTCAAGGTTCCCTGCCCAGCCACCAACGTTACGCTCTGCCTCTGGTCATCCCTGCTGAGATACCGGGGGGTGTGCTGCCTTGGGGTCAGCACATATTCGGGGAGGCATGTCCTGATTATGCAAGTCCAGGAGAGGGCTCTGCCTGTGCTTATAGAGCTAGGGTTACAATATAACAACCTTCGTTGTCAACCTGTGGCAAGTTTGCTGAGATGTAGATAATGTTAATTCTCTAAGTTGTCTGTTGTCTGGTGATATGCGTTTTGCAGTCACGCTTGACCAAAAGGTTCAATTAAAGGTCTTATTTCAGACATTTTGTGTCTGACCTCTGGTAGCCTTCTTCCCAGATCTGGTCTTATTCTACCCAGATCTGTTGTGTACAATCTATGTGTAATATAAGCGTTAAAATACACAATAAATCAATGATTCCATTTTTCCCTGAAAAGTTTTAGATTGACAGCCTGCTCCCTCTCTCCCCATTACCAGAGGTCAAATCTGAAATTCAATTCAATTCAGTTTATTTTGTATAGCCCAGAATCACAAATTACAAATTTGCCTCAGAGGGCTTTACAATCTGTACACATGCGACATCCTCTGTCCCGGGACCCTCACATCGGCACAGGAAAAACTCCCCTAAAAAAACCCTTTAACAGGGAGAAAAAAGGAAGAAACCTATGGGAGAGCGACAGAGGAGGGATCCTTCTCCCAGGATGGACAGAATGCAATAGATGTCATGTGTACAGAATGAACAGCATAGCAGAGATACAACACATTCAATGTATATGACATAAATTATTCATAAAATAAAACTACTTATAATAACAGCAGCAATTATTATAGTCAAATTATAATTATGAAATAGGGATAGTAATGTGATTAATAATAATAATCGAAGTAGCAGTGGGTGTCAGTCGGCTCACAGCAGGAGGCACGACTACGGTCCAGGTACCACAACATTCATGGAAACCTGCAGAGCGAGAAAGCAAAAAGGGCTTCAGGGTGGAAGTAAAGCTAAAATGCTTAATGGTACAGGTAATAGTAATAGTAATGTGACTAGTAATAATAATGGTGGTAGCAGTTGGTGTCAGCAGGGCCGTAGCAGGATGCACGACCACAGTCCAGGTACAGCCACGATTTATAGAAGTCTGCGAACCGAGAAAGCACAAAGACTCCAGGGTAGAAGCAAGTCAATAAGCGTAATAGTACAGGGAATAATAATAGTAATGTGACTAGACTAATAATGATAGTGGTAGTAGTAGTGGGTGTCAGCAGGGCCTCAGCAGGTGGCACGATGACAGTCCAAATATAACCCCGATTCCTGGGAACCTGCGAGGCGAGAAAGCACAAGGACTCCGGGGAAGAAGCAAAATCAGTAATGTGCATTAATAGGAGATTAATACATAAAGAAGGAGTGAGAGAAGAGGAGAGAGGAGCTCAGCGTATCCTAGGTAGTCCCCCGGCTGTCTAGGCATATAGCAGCATATCTAGGGGCTGGACCAAGGCGAACCTGAACCAGCCCTAACTATAAGCGCTATCAAAAAGGAAGGTCTTAAGCCTGCTCTTGAAAGTGGTGAGTGTGTCTGCCCCCCGGACTGAAACTGGAACCTGGTTCCACAGAAGAGGAGCCTGATAACTGAAGGCTCTGGCTCCCATCCTACTTTTATATACTCTAGGAACCACAAGTAACCCTGCATTGATTGAGCGCAGCTCTCTAGTTGGGTAATATGGAACTATAAGTTCCTTAAGATAAGACGGTGCATGGCCAGTTAGAGCTTTGTAGGTAAGTAGAAGAATTTTAAATTCTGTTCTTGATTTAACAGGGAGCCAGTGCAGAGAAGCTAATACTGGAGTAATATGATCTCTTTTCTTAGTTTTTGTTAGAACACGTGCTGCAGCATTCTGGATCAACTGTAAAGATTTAAGAGACTTAAAGATATGGAGGCCAAATGCCTCCATGTCTGATAAAAAATAACCGTCATGGTTTATAGAAACACTGGTGAAAGTTCCATCTAACAAAATACATGAATTACACCTGTACTGTAAGTGCCTGTACCCTGTGTGTCAGTGCATGACAATTTATAACCTGGAGAGAAATGACAAATAAGACTATACAACAGACAAACACAGTGACTCTTTTAGAGAATAAAAACAAATGCTGCATTTCTATCCAACACCAGGCTTATGTTGCACTGCTCTGAAAATCAGCTTAATGTTAAACATGAACTGATATGTATTGATCTTTATTGATTATATTGGCGAAACTGTCACAAAGCAACAAACCAGACACAGACACTAACACGCATTGAGCTGGGTTTTTAAAACAGGTGATTTCCAGCCATACCAGTGTAGACAGAGGTGGGTAGAGTAGCCAACAATTGTACATGTACTGTTACTTGCTGCCTGCCGATACTGTGTTTAGTGGGCACCTTGCCATTTGAAAATCCAAGCTGGTTGCAGAAAAAAGTTGCCACAAATACGTCTCACTGGAGGGCACAAATACAACCCTCTCAGGATCTTTACTTTTTTAGTAAAGATCTTAAACATACAAGATTAATTGAAAAGCCCTAACAAAGACTTAACAACTCCTGTAGTGATGAGTCCATCACTTTCATATGGGGGCACGGCACCACCCATAATGACTGGTAGGGTTGCACAATATATGGAAAAAACTGACTTTGCAGTATTTCCTTTTTTTCTGTGATAGATATTGCGATATAAAAACAAATTATGGAATTTTCCCCAGATGACTTGAAGAGCTCAATTTGAAAATAATTTGTCAAACATTTGTCAAAACAAAAGCCCAGATAGGGAATCAAACGTCCGGATAACCCACTGTTGCTCTGACAACAGACGGCTGGACGTAAAGTGCCACACAGAGCTACCTGACTGTACATTACCTCACCGCTGAGTGGGAGATGAAAATCCACGTTGCTGCAGCTTCCTGTACACACATTAATCTATCATTGTTCAAAGTCAAAAAGAACATACTTTATACTGTTAGTTTTAATAAATACACATATTTTTAAATCAAGTAAAAATTCTCTGGCATTTCTACATCTGTATTGAAAACGTACCGAACCGTGGCACCACTGTACCGTATTGAACCGAACCATGAATTTTGTGAACTGTTGCACCCCCTATATATATATATATATATATATATATATATATATATATATATATTTACACACGCTTTGCATGGATCAAAAGTCTTGTTGCTGCAGTGAGTAGTTGGTTTTGTTTACAGTTTAAAGTAAAGAAATGAAAATGTTACTTTTTTATGTTTTGTAGAACTCAGTTTTAGTCATACAGAGCTATGTGGTGCTGATTTAAATGATCAAACAAGTTCATTGTGGTGCCTCGTGTTGTGGCAACGATCGCAAGGCACTGTCAATAGAGTACTTTTTTTTTTTATATTATAAAATATTTCCATCAACTGACATAATTATTTTTCCAACCAAATCTTCCTTTTATGTGCTCCTGCATCATTTTCAGGTTGTGGTCGACTGGCCCGCTTTGGTTGTTTAGTAAGAATGATTGTGATTGGTGGTTTTCTGTTTGTATTCTAAACAACAACCAGTTACCAAAAGCGTCATTAATGAGGTTAAACTAAAGCATACACAGGTGTTCCTCTTCCAGCTCTACCTTAAAACACCTTCAACAGTATCTGATTTGTTTTGGACATGCAGACTCATTATTGTTTTCAGACATTGTTACCATGAAGATGATAATGATTGTATTTTGGCTTTCCCCTACTTGGCATTCATTGCTGGTTAACAACTATATTTTATCATCAGTCCCATGTAGCATTTTTTTCTCTTTGCTGGGTTATTGTGCGGGTGTGTCTGCTGCCTCCACACCATGCCATTAGACAGGCTGCATCACAGAGGTGACTACTGTAATTTTCTCCCTACCTCTCTCTATTTGCACTCTGCAACACTCAGCGGCTGAAAATTGCAGTTGGAACACAATGATGTGATGTGACTACTGATGCATCACAGTTTCCCTGAACCAGGACTCCCTGCTGTTTGTCTGAGATGGTTGCGTTGGTTGGATGAGTTTCCCTCTCTGACCTCCTACAGGCTGCAGAAACCTGCACTCATGTTTATATAGAGCTACTGCATGTTTATCACTCTATTATCAATTCATAATGTATACATTGTGCTATTAGTTTGATTACTGCACATGTACAAGAAACTGCTGAGAAGAGTTATAGAAGATAAATTCAGTGCTGCGGTAGCTTAACTGGCCAAAAAGGGACGAGGACACTGTTCTTCAACATGTTAAGGGGTTAAAGCTTTCTGAGTTTGTTGTAAAGACAGGGAGTCGATGGAGAAAAAAAACAATCAGCATCTCTCTCCTCTTCAGTAAAGACAAGAAGATGAGGGATGGGGGCAGGACAATTCATGAGATTGACATATTGACGGTCACTCTATCAACTTGAAAGTCACACACAGATTTAATGTGGTGACCCAATTCTCCGAATTTTCAGATGACTGTCTAGTTTAATGGGAAAATAATATTTCCATTGATGATGAGCTTGTGACTAAAAATGGAATGTTCAGTAGCCACACCCATTTACCTTTCAAAGTAAAACATTTGCATCAAGTCTTTAAGGATAATTTTTATTGTCTCCAGATCTAAATAAATGTTATCATCTCGGATTTCTTTTTTTTTGGTTCTTGTTACAGTACTCTTTGATACACATGATTGTCAGCTGTATCATGAGCAGAGGCGATGGATGCAGATGCAGAAATAAAGGGGTCTGCCGTGGTGCTGATTCCCATGACATTTGGATCTGCTTGTGATTGACGGCCCCTCATAGAGTACTGTCTAGACCTGCTCTATATGAAAGGTGTCTCGAGATACCTTCTGTTATGATTTGACACCATATAAATTCAATTCAGTTTTCAATTAATTTTATTTTGTATAGCCCAAAATTACACATTTTCCTCAGAGGGCTTTACAATCTGTACATATGGGACATCCTCTGTCCCGGAACCCTCAGGGCTGCAGCATATCTAAGGGCTGGACCAAGGTGAACCTGAACCAGCCCTAACTATAAGCGCTATCAAAAAGGAAGGTCTTAAGCCTACTCTTAAAAGTAGTGAGTGTGTCTGCCCCCCGGACTGAAACTGGAACCTGGTTCCACAGAAGAGGAGCCTGATAAATTTACTTTCTGTTTGAACCTCTTCACTCCCATAATCTCAACTCTTTCAGATGTCTACTGTTACTTCCCACGTGCTAAGACCTAATTTGTCCCCATGGAAGCAGCTGGCTCAGCACATGGGAGCTGCTGGATGGCCCCTGATCTCCGGAGGGTCAGTTTGGACCACTAATCCAGAGGGCCACAGCTCATCTGCTTGGAGAGGCAGAGGGAGCCAAGAAGGTTCAAAAACACACCTTCTTGAGCAAAGCTTCACTTCAACCCCATGACAAACAGCGAGAAGCTCAACATGCTCTGGCTCCAGTGCCTCCTGCCATCCCGCTACGATGTCCTACTCAAGTGTGCGCAGCCATCAGCTCCGCAGCATCGCACTAAGAACTAAGGGCGGCAACTGGTTTGGGGTTCTCCCTTCCGCTTCATTAGAATGTGGCAGAATAAGTTTTTCACCAACTCAGCCCTGCATGTGCTTTGTCTGAGTGTGTTGTATGGACTGCATAAGAAGGAACAGGGGCTCTTTGATCAACACATAGGGCACTCTCAAGGCATGGCTATGTCAAATCAGCATTTGTCTCACTGGCTGTATAATGCCATTACACAAGCCATAAGTGCAGCGAGACTGGAGCCTCTGCGGGCACCCGCACTCGAGAGAGCTTTATCCTTATCCAGTGCAATCCTCAGAGGTAGGAAAGTGGCTTCACCATGCTCTTTTCATCCATTTCAGCAAAAGACCAACCAACTCCTGCTCCTGCCTGTGGGCTATCTCATAGTTTGTACTACGTCAGCTGCTCTGCCCGTAATTCTGCGGATAGGTCTGTCACATACAAATGCTAAAAGAGGGTTGTGTAGCCGAAGAGCACTGACCAGGCTGAGTTATTTGACGTGTTGGCAGTGAGAACAGGTTCCCCGTAGAATTTGGAAGGAAATATACTTTTCCTAAATGTTACATTTATACGTAAACCAGTGGAGCAAAAATGTGTAGATTATGTTTGCACATCATTAACTAGCATTAGTACTCATAAACAAAGGTTTATTTGTTTTCATTGTAAAAAAAATAAAATAAAGGAAAAAAAGAAATGCAGTATGTAGTCCTACATACATAAGAAAAGAACAAAAAACAAACAGTATCATATGGTGGAGGTTAGATGGTGAATTTAGGAGTCTCACAGCCTGAGGAAAGGAGCTGCTCTGTAGTTTGGTAAAACAGCAGCAGTTCATTTTGCATCTCTTGCCAGACAGCAGCAGGGTTGCTTCAGCAGGAAGAGGCTGGGTTGGGTTTTGTCTTTTAAAATCCTTTGAGCTTTTCTCAGGCACCTTTTGCCACCAATATCTCAGATGCTCAGTAGATGGTTACCAATGATGTTCTGAGCCCTACTTACTTGGGCCGTTCACATCCAATGCCAGTTTGTAATGATTCCAGTCAGTATGCTTTCTATTTGTCATCTGTAAAAGTTTTAATTTCTTTATGCTACGCAACTGAGTGTAAACTGAATATATACACACACTGTTTATTTATTTTAATGATTGTAACAGTGAATAAAGTCCTACCCTGCTTTACAGGAACAGTGTTGTCGTCTGTCTCGATCACCAGGTGATGTGGTGGTTCACCTTTACACTGTGATCTATAAGCTTTATTTTCAATCTTTATCTTTTTAACCTATTTCCAGTGCTGAATCTGTTTGATATCCTTGATATGTCCTTCAAAAGCACATTGTATTTATGAAAGTTTTTATGAAAGGTGTGCGTTAGTGACTGTGTGGGGACAGTTGTTTACTGTATGGTATGTTAATTTACATAAAGTAGTTGGACTTCAAAATAAAATAAATAAAATTGCACACTTGCATATTTTGAATTCTTGCCACCACTTGTCCCCGCTAAAACGTTTTACTGGCAAAAAAAAGAAATTCTAAAATGTCAACGTTCAAATTCATGTGAATTCAACAAACCAAAAGTGTGCTATGCACTGCATACTTTATGAATGTTTGAAGCAGTGGCCGCCTCCACACTGACCTGTATGTAAATCCCAGAGGGCATTGAGGCAGTGACTGCTGTATTTTTCATGTGTTCTGTTGCTTACTAAGACAACGTTAATATTGTATGGGCCCATGTAGGGACCTTAAAGTGCTCTCCAGCTGTCACTTAGAGAAAAACTGGCTGGACATTAAGTCACAGTAGTGGTCTCACCCTACTCCCAGCCAAATTAACTGACTTGTCCACATTCTGAAAAACACACATTTTAGTCAGTGCAAATTGTGTCTTGTATCACCTTAGGGCCTGACTCTATGAAGTTTTACAGAGCATATTTTTTAAAATTTATTAGACTAAATATAACACATTCAAGAAAGAACAATATGCAAGAAAAAGATGGAAATAATACAATTGCTGGTGCTAGAAGTAAACATAGACTCAGCAATGAAAAGTTTAAGATACATAATGTACTCTCAAGTCTAACAAAGAAGATGTGATATAATATCACCAAACTGTATGGAATATTGCATAAAAGGCAGGGTTGCTAATCTTATCATTAACAATGTTGACATTTTATTTGAAATTTTCATTACATCTTGACAGCATCAATGAATCAAATGCTCTCAAACAAAGGAAAATTGCAAGAAACTGTGGCTCTTGCAGGACTGTAATAAGCCCAACCCCTAATTTTTTTTTATCCCAGATGAATGATTCAACGGTTTACCTGCCTGCCAGTTCACTCATTGCTCATCACCGGAGTCTTCTATAAGCTGCTAGCTTGTTAGCTGTGAGTACTAACAATAGCCATGTTGGTTGTTTATATTCATAATGATCATTTCAGGGGAGTGTCTTTGGAGGGAAGCCTGAAGGGACAGGCTGTCAGTGTTGCTGATTTGGCGACTTTCTTGCTAGATTTTGATACTTTTGATATTGCTAGCTTCTTTCCCCAGGCCTGTTTTTTTGGATGGATATGTTTCAAAATATAGCGTAGAAAAGCATGCTTTCTTTGAACAATTGCCAAAACTACACAGTTTATCACCGCCAGAAGCAGTAATCCTCAGATTTACATATTTTTCAATGATCCTTGAATACATTGTGAGACAAATGCTACCGTCAGAAAAAGCAACCACAACTAAGCCTAAAGTTGTGATCCAAATGCCTCCTGGACGCCTCCCTTTAGAGGGATCCTGGGCAGGTCAAACTGGTTTGAGGCCCTGGGATAGACCCAGAAAACGCTGGCACGACTACATATCTTGTCTGGCCAGGGAATGCCTCAGTGTTCCCCTGGAAAAGTTAAAAAGCTTTACTCGGGAGAGAGACATCCGCAATACCTTCTTAAACCTGCTGCCCCACTAACCTGACGCCGGACTAAAACTAAATATGAATATATAATAATTTAATAATAATACTAACTGAAACACAGGTGCAAATCTTTGAACAATGTCGTCGATAACTGGAAATTTAAGGTATTTACTACTACAAGTTGTCCGTAGTGAATTTTTATATAATATACTGTTTCAGTGTACATAATAGGCTACTTTGCGTGGAATATGACAACAATTACATTCTATAAAAATGATTCTCCATTTATTGTTTGTAAAAGAATAAGAAGAATAATCATAAAAAGTAAGAAGGGGCCCCAAAAGAAAATTTTGCCTGGGTCCTCAGTTGTCAAGAGCTGGGCCAGCACACGCACACATAGACACATGCACACACACACACACACACACACACACACACACACACACACACACACACACACACACACACACACACACACACACACACACACACACTGTGACGGTCCCCTGGTTTGTTTTCTTGTATATGTCTGCGTTTCTTTAATGCAACAGGTACCTGGAGGTGTTGATCTCCCCAGTTGGAGGCATCTGGGCTCGGTGCTCTCCTCGTTTAAAGGTCCGCCTAAATTAACTGTCGAACATTTGGTCACCTAAAAATGATTTAATCAGCATTCGCTAGCAACTAAAAAACACGCTGGCACTCAAGGCTTCAAATGAGCAGTACTGAGACGGTGCCATCAGATCCATCTCCCTTCAAAGAGCAGTAATTCCCATCACTACCTAAGAGCCACTGGAAGACTTTAAATAAAAAACATCTGTGCAGGAGGTATTTCACTGACAGATGCTTAACAGTGCATTCGACAAACAGCAAAGAAGAATTTGATATATGATTGAAAACTGCATCAGAGCACTGGGGCATGACTGCTGTTGTACATTATACTGAAATTATAGTACATGATACAATTTATGAGTTGAAATAACTGCTCCCTAATGTCTACAGTACTTGAACGATTGAAGTTTCAGGTAAAATACATTTCTCATATTGAAGTGGATAACAACAGTTTAAGGTTTTAGTGTACACTGGTAACAAATCTTGAATTGCTAAAAAACACACAGACAGGAAGACATTATGAAATAAAGTATGATTAATACTGTTTTTAAGTTTTAATAAATACTGTTAAAGGAAATAAGTACATTGTCTCCAACTCATTTCACAACACCACACACTTTGAAAGGATTTATATTGGATTTCACACTTGCCATCACACTTAAATGATTCCGATGTTAGTGAGCTTTTAATAATTCTTGGCATTGATTTCTGAGGCAGCCTTGAATCATGGCTTAATGTAACAATTAATTTGTGGGGCTGATTGATGACAGGAAAACTCATTTCGCCCCACAGGAAAAAGGAAACATCTCTGACACGTTCAACGGCAACCTACATTTTCCACCGGCTCATAATCCCATTAGCAGAGCAGCATTTATAGTAGGTCTAAGAACATGGATAAATCTCTGTGTCTCACTCAATGTAATGGATAATGGAACATCTAACGCTACTGAATATGACAATGCTGGTAAAAAATTGAAATGCAGCTTTTCTCTGCAACACTTTCCGAGCCATGTTTCACTGTTAATGTTTCCGTATACGTAAGAAGCCACTGAACTAACATGTAAGTTGACAGCACTGATGTTGCCAGAATGATTGACTGTCAAAAAGTCTCTTTCACACTGTGAAAACCAGGCGCAAGGGTGTTGCAAAAAAAGAGTGTTAAGAGCATAATCAGAGAAATGGACACCATGTTTCAAAACCTCATTCACTCCAGTTGCTCACTGGCTATATTCACTGAAACATGACCATGCATAAAAAACATGCTGAAAAAGAAGCAGGGTAGTTAGTCAGGTCAAGTCAAACTTTATTATCACACAAATGGAAATTTTGTTGCAGCCATGCTATAAACACATGTATCATAAAAACATAAGCAAAATGCAACAATCCGGACATATCAGAGGGACAAGCTGCAAAAGCACAATCACTTCAAAAGAGCTGAGTGCTGATCATTACCGCACTTAGGTGCTAACGTGAAATTCAGGCTACAAGTTGTAGTGCAACCAAAATGTATTTTGTATCCATTTTGTCTTTTGAGTAGGAACTCTGTATCTATAGCCTGAGGGTAGGCAATGATCAGGGCAGAGTATAGACTTAGCCCTTTAAAAGCTGTCGCTATTGGTTTCCATACACGCATGTGTGGTCATGATTTATTTATGTCCTTGTGCTCTGGTCAGGCCTCTCTTTTGTCTAGAACCTTCGAAAAATAACAGCTGTGAATCCATGGTTCTCAATTTAAACCAGCATTTCTTCATTTATTCAGGTGGCGTAGGAGGAGGGGCCCGATGCTTAGAGACCTCTGTCTATACTCTATACTAATATATGAAGTTACAATACGTAACTAACATTCTTCAGTGTTTTTGCATTTGCCGCCTGCTCTTACACTCTCCCTGTTATTACAAAGGTGAACCAAGAGCATCTCCTCATGGAAGAAGATAAAACATTATCACATTGTACTGTAATATAGCACATCTTTAAAGCATAGCATTGGACACAATTTCAAGAACAATTACAACCTACTAATTATTCCATGACATCACTATAATTATATGATGCAGCTGCTGCTGCGAGGCTCCCGGACGCAGTGGGGGCGAAGAAGGCCTCAAATGCAGGGCTTTGTAACTCTCATTGTCATCAGCCTCCAGTGCTCCCAACAGGAAGGAGGGACAGCCAGGAAGAGAAACCTCTACTGAGGGGGATACACCAGCAGACCCGTGCCCTTCACAGGGGTCCTCATTTGGGTTGTCCGGGATTTGCAGGTGAAGATGTCCTGCTCATCCGTCTGTAAGGTAGCTTGACAGTCCATCCAGCTGCCGTCCCTTCACCTTCAACACAAAGCACCGGGAAGGCCTCTGCTTGTCCCCGCAGCCCTCTCACAGCTGGGATGAGGGTCCGACAGCAGAATGTAGCTGATCCGGTATCTGGTACACAGATGGGCGCCGCTAGACTTCTTTATCTTCTTAACTTCCTCACTTGTTGACTGCTTGAGACTGAGGAAAAAATGGGAGCAGAACTATAGTTACACAATTTGTATGTCGCAAATGCAGATGTATGGGCTCATGCAGGGCACAAGAACAAAAAGTAAAATAATCACAATGGCAATCAATAGCAACAGCTCTTAGAAGGCGAAGACTATATGATCTTTATGATAATAGAAAACACCTAAAATAAAGGTCAGAAAGCTGCAACTTTGACCAGCTGGCCAAGTATTTTCTTATTAAGGGATTCAGGTTGTAAACCAGGCCACATTACAGAAGGACAGAAGAGACTGAAACGTCTATAGAACAAAGTCATCAGGGGAAGAGCTCACGCTAACAGACCTTTTTTTCAAGAAAAAAAACTACACAAAGTACACTCCAAGCCTCTGACCAGGCATGCAATGTCAACTTTCAATACTCCATACACTATTGAGTCAACTCTATGTACACATTTTTTTTGATCCTGAAAATGTAACCTTTTCATAAGGGGTTTGACCTCTTTTCTTCAGAGAGCAATACACAATGTTCAAAACAAAGACATTGGTGCACTAGAAATTCTTACATTTCTGTAACCATTGTTAATCTTCTAATATAATGATACTGCACACATGCTCACCTGCACTTATTCTTAACCACAACCTTGCTGTACTATACTTTCTGTTGGTATTAACTTTATCAAGAATTGCATAGGTTTCTTTTACATTTTACGCTGTTTACTAGTACTATAGTACTACTATATATTACTTTAATTTTCCTGTGTTCAAGATCAACATTGTATGTTGCTTTCATATTTTGATCTAGTTTTTTTTTCTAGCATTTCTGTGACCCATTGTTGCTGGCTGCAAACCAGAACCATTTCGGACCAGGCTAAAGCTGAAGTACAAGAAGTGTTACAGCTTGGTTTGAAGGGAAATAATCACCCACATCAATTGTAATGCAAATAAATGGAATATTGCAACCATTCCAAAAATGAGACGCATGTAAGTGCCATGTGTGAACAGATGTGTGTATGTAATTCATATTGTGGCTAAAAAAGTTTCTTATTGATTACTTGCAGCAGTTAAGATGTGCTCCTTACATTAGAGTTAAATTCCTCAGGGTGAATGATAAAATGAAATGCATTGGTCTGATAATAAAGTTGTTCTGACTTTTTCCGTTCTCTATATTCCTTGGAAGCAAGTGAAGTGGTGCCGGTTATCCTTACTCTGCTTCAGATTCATATGATCCTGGTGAATGAGCAGCTCCTTAAATTTGTTGCATATTTGAGTCATTCATGTCAATATATATTTTTTTAAATAATATATATTTTGTTTCGAACATACTTTGAGTTGTAGCAGCCCTACATTAATATGTTACATTCATACTCGTAAGGTTGTGGTTTGTCACTAACTATGTAGTGTAACCCTTCTCATAGTCACTGTGCAGGAGCTGCAGGCAGGTCTGGGTAATCCTGCATTATTGTCTCAGGCTTCTCTGCGACTCCAGATGTGACTTATACTCTTTCCCGCTAGAGCAATTTTATTATGCTGATGAGTGTTCCATCCTAATGGAAAAACCATTAGGGTAAATATATGCAAATAAAATGCTCCATTCTTTCAACTCTGTTTGTGGCCCAAGGGTTGGACAAAGAGCTTTAATGTTTTCAAAGAATGACAATTACTTCATAGAATGTCAGGGGTCACTGTCCTCACAAAGGTGCTTCCAACAAACGCAGACTTAGAGAAATTAACTTCCCTTCCTCTGAATTCATTAATGAGGTTATATGAAGCTTTCTTGTAGCAAAATTTGTATTTTAGTTACATAACATATTTTGCTTATACATTTAATTTTTTTTGTTACTTATGTTAAAGGTTATGTATACACTATAGATAATTAATAAAGCAGCAATCATATATTGCTTTGAATAGATATAGAGAGGTAATGTCTTCCCGAGAAAAGAATGGTGTAACTCTCCCTCTGCATGTCTTTTAGAGCCTGTTAGTGCTTGTGAGCTTGCTCACTGGCTATAGTTAATGGCTGCCACCCTGCACTGCACCTATACATCAGTTACAGCTGATAACGCCATGCCGACAGATAGCATTGTTGCTGAAGCTTAGTGTTCACCCTCCGGTTCTCCCTCAGGTAAACACTGTGAGCTCTGTTGTTTGCACCATTAGCTGTTGAGCCGTGGCAATAGATATGCTTATTTTGTATCCATTTGATTGTTGAATTTCTCTTCGGTCACATTAAAATAAATTATCTAACTATTTTTAACAAAATGGATTTATATTGTAATACAACCATCACCCAAGCCTTACCAAATAAAATATAGTAAGTTGAGTCCCTTAAAGCAAATCAAAATAACTAAAAAAAACTTTATTAATTACTTACCTGACGTAACATTTATTTAATACCAGCATCATCAACTTCAGCTGGGAAGAATGGCCACATTTTTCTGGAATTGTCAGCTGACATGTGATAATTCGATTCCATTGTCATATATGGTTAACTCACTAAACCTCTTTAAGGCTCAATATATATGATATTTATAATTATTTTCTTTAAATGCTGACATTAGTTATTCAAATGGGCTGATGCCCTTCTTAGGTAGCAAAAACATCAACCAAATAAAGAAACACTAGGACTAGAAAACCTTCGCCAAGTATAAAAAATCTTATTATAAACCATACTTGAGAACATGAATACACAACATTAACTATTAAATATTATAAAATTCAATTGACAATTGTAATTCAATTTTGGTAACAGCTCGCTTCAGCTTTAAGTTATCTTTGCACATGGTCTTCGCTAATGGTGCGATTCATTCTGAATTGTTTATTTCTCTGTAGCAGAGAACGCTGTATCATCTCTTCACCCTCATGTTGGCATATTTGCCAGTTTCAAAATGTTTTTCCTCCTCTTTTCCTCCTTAACTTTCTCCTCTGCTAATTTCTTATTGCTTTTTTCCTCTGAAATTTAGTGGCAAGAGGAGAGGAGGGAGGAGTCAATCCCCTCTTCTCTGGTAGCAGACATGGCCTGTTGGTCAGTATGCACTTATAACAACAAAACAAAAACAGTAGTGCATTCCTGTAGTGCATTTTTTGAACTTGCATCATGAGGAACGCAAACAGCAGCATCAAATATGGCCAATATGGCCGACATCTTCACATTAATAATTCAACATCAGGGATACACTGTTCATCAACGTTGACTTGAGCACCAGTGATTATTGACTCTACATATTATTAATAAACTCTGATATTTTCACATTTAGAGATTTGATGAACCGCAAATATATATTCCATTTTAAAGGATTAACTAAGAAATGCTAATAATGCAAGAATACTTATTTAGCTGGATCAAAGCCACTTTCTTATAACCTACTTCTACTACTACTTGCCTTAGAAAGCTGTTTATTTTATCCTTTATTCGCTTCTCAGGAATGTAGATGGTGAACAAGGAGGTGGTGGTCATAATCTGAGCCTTGCAGGACATTGAGGGTTTGTTTCTCAGAACCATCAGTGCCCTGGGTTGCACAATTGTACAATATTGGAATTTGGCGTAGTGGCTGCTGTGAAACCTGCAGAACATGTGACCTGTCACTAGTCCAAAAAGTCCATTTGAATGTCAAAATCTCTGCAGCACTTGAGTTCAGTTCATAACTAGACCTAGTGTAACAGTGTAAATAATTCAGTTGTGTTTATTGTTAAATTCCTGTTAAACTTGGGACTGCAACCATAGTTTTACTGTATGTGTTTTATTTTGAAAACCCACAGCGGAAGTTCGTGTTGTACTAAATGTGGCGCATTTTGCTTATCTCTCAGTAGCAAACGATCTCACGCTGTGGTTCGAGCGGGAACAGACTCGATCAACTTTCAGTAATTCACAACTGTGGTTGTGTGTTTGTCCCATGTATTGCAGAAAAAAACCAGTCCAACTGCTCCATACAATCCTGACTCCTGTGAAGTGCATTCAAATAGCAACAGAGCAATATAGAGAACGTCACATTGGTGCCGTGACCCGTCGATTCTCTTGCTGGATGGTGGTTTCTTCAGCACCGATCCGGGGATTGTTTCTGCTGCTGCTGATCCTCTGTGTGTAACCAGGTGGACACGTAACTTGGACTGTGTTGAGCTGAATGCACATTGATTAAGTTTTTTCGCTACTCGTCTGTACTTTTTTGCATTTTGAGTGTTTCATCTTTATTTCTGATATTGTAAAAATGTTTATTTGATTTTCATGATTAGTGTTGGTCGGGAGGGTATTAGCACATTCTGTGGTTTTGGCAGGGGTAGGGGAATGTTGAGTTCTCCTATGTTCTTGCAGTTTGAAACTCCTGTTCAGGGGCGTGGTAATGTTATGGGGAATAGTCAGGGTACACCAGAGTTCCCTTCCATCAATAGGGATGTAGCCTTTCCCCTTTGTCGCCCTGTAGGCATTTCACATGAGTCTCAAAACGCCAGTTCTACTATTCCTAGCCCTGATGCCCTTGCTACTGAGATTGTCAATCAGATGGGAGATGTGATCCAGCAGGTTAGCCAGAAGGTATTACAGAACATTATGACCCAACTTGGCCCATCTGTTAGTATCCCATTAACCAATGCTCCCACCCCACCATCCAAAGTTGACATGTCAACTTCAAACATGCTTGATGCCTCTCATGTGCAGCTTGTGTCCCACAGAAAGCTGAAAGATCCCCCATGCTTCAGAGGGGACAGCTCTGACCCTGTTTCCGTGAGAGAGTGGGAGGACCTCATGAGGGCTTTTATTAAGAAAGGTAAGAAAGATCCTTGTTCATCTTAGAGGCAAAGCCAGAGATGTTGTCAGGTTTGGTATCAGGAACAGTGACATAGACATCACCCGTGACCCTGAGGCTATCTATGGTCTCCTTCGAAGGCACTTTGACTCTGCCCCATGCTCTCCACTCCCATTAGTGGACTTTTATACCACTCTGCCTGATAAAGGTGAGGGTGCATTTGACTACTGGCTCAGGCTGCACCGTGCTGTTGACCTTGCCATTGAACGCCTGAAAGAGCAGGGCAAATCACTTGACTGTCCTGGCACTGAGGTGACACGCATGTTCATAAGGAACTGTCCCTCCCCTGAACTTTCTATGACCTTTCGTTCGAAGACAATGCACAAGTGGACTGCTCATGAAGTTCAGGACATTTTGTATGAGTATCATTCAGGTATGACCTCCACAGTGAGCAAGGCAACTAAGGAGAGGGTTACAATGAACACACAGCACACTGCCACTCCGCCATCTACTGGGGGGCAGGGCTCACCGCAGACGCAGGCCACAGACTCTGCTACCCTGGAATGCCTTGTCAGCATGCTGGAGAAGGTGCTTCTGCAGAGACCTGTTCACTCGGGTCCAGTCAGACAGTCTGGCCCACGGCGTCCTAGGATTGAAGGGTTACATGAAATGCCTTGTTCTGTTTGTCATGATGCTGCTCACTCCACCTTCACCCACTGTTGCGACCATAAGCTCTGTTTTCAGTGCCACTCACCAGACCACTCTAGGCGTGCTTGTCCTGGCCGGACGTCGTCAACCACTCATCAGCAGCCGGAAAACTAATGGATCCGCAGTTTGGGGAGGACAGTGTGGATTATGATGGTGACCCTCCCAGCTGTGACAGTGATGACTTGGAATCTTTGTATGAATCTCTTTCTTCCTTTGCACCGTCTGGAAAGACTGTTATTTTTCAATTGACACACAGACTTTAGAAATCTGACAGCTTGTTCTACACCGATGTTCGTGCTGCAGGTGGTGTTCAACTGAAAGCCATGATTGATTGTGGCTCTATGTCATGCTCTCTAAGTGAAGCTGCTGCTTCACGCCTCTTGCTACAATGCCCTGATTTGAAGAGTAGTCCTTCTCATGACATTGTTGTTGTTGGTGCTGGAGGTCACCATGTCTACCCGACAGCCGTCTATGGTTTCAAGTTGCTCATCCCAACACTGGTCATCCCTGGACAAGCGGATGACATAATTGTTGGTAGCAATGCTATCAAGATGCTCATTCACTTGATGAAAGTCTGAAGACTATTGGAGACTTCTGGCTGCACCAGTTGACATTGCAGATGATGAATGTGGCCAGTTCTTGTCCCTGCTCTCCAACACTGAGAAATGGGGGACCCATGCCTGACAAGATCGGCACAGTAAAGTTCAAGCAGAGTGTTACACTTGAACCCCTTCGTGAACACCTTGTCTGGGGCAAGCTGCCCGCATCTGCACCTTTATCAGTGGGGAGCACAGTGATTGTCGAACCGACTCAATCAAGATCCAGGCCCAGAAATGTGATGGTTGGCCGTGTTGTCGCACCTCTGTGGGGTGACAGGTGGGTTCCTCTTAAACTCATCAACCCCAGCAGCAGGGCAGTGACTCTAAGGAGAAACTGCAAGATTGCGGATGTCTTCCCGTGTGTCGCAGTTGAGGAGCTGTCTTCACCTGAGAAAGTTTCTGTCAATAACCATTGTGTCAAGTTGGGACTACAATATTTAGACTTGGATGGCTGTGAGGTGTCTGACCAGTGGAAAGGTAGACTTTTGCAGCTTGTTGGGAAGTACAAGTCTGTTTTTTCAAGGGACAAGATGGACTGTGGGGAGGCTACGGACTTCGTCCACAAAATACACCTCGTGGACAAGAGACCGTTTCGCCTACCCTACAGCCGAGTACCACCAAGCCAGTATGAGAAGCTGAGAACAGCACACAAAAGGGCATAATCCGGAAGTCGCACAGCGAGTATGCATCCCCACTGGTCTTGGTGTGGAAGAAAGATGGCAGTCTGCGCATCTGTACTGACTTCAGATGGCACAATGCAAAGACTGTGAAAGATGCACACCCACTACCTCACCAAGCAGATACCCTTGCTGCGCTTGGAGGGAATGTTTTCTTTTCCACCATGGACTTGACTTCTGGATTTTACAATGTACCACTTCATGAGGCACACAAGAAGTACACAGCTTTTTCTTCACCCTTTGGCCTTCATGAGTATAATAGGATGCCCCAAGGCCTGTGTAACAGTCCCGTAACCTTCATGCGGATGATGTTATCGATCTTTGGAGACGAAAACTTCAGCAGCTTGCTTTGTTACCTGGACGACTTGTTGGTCTTCGCCCCCAACGAGCAGCTTGCTCTTGAGTGTCTGGAGATGGTGTTTTCCCGTCTGAAAAATCACAAACTTAAGCTGGCCCCCAAGAAATGCCATCTCCTGAAGAGCTCAGTTAAGTTTCTTGGACATGTCATCTGTGCAGATGGGGTTAGGACGGACTCTGACAAGGTGAAAGTCATTGCTGATGTAGGAGAGACAGAGTTGATGGAGAGTGATGATGTCACGCCATCCTGAAAAAAGATCAGGTCTTTTTTGGGCATGGTCTTTTACGATCAGCATTTCATCGCTGACTGCTCTGCAAAAGCCAAACCTCTGTTCAGGCTCCTTTCTGGATGACAAGTTCAATCACAGGCCAAGAAAGGCAGGAAGCCCAAGAAGAAATTCTCTGCTCCACCAGCTCTTAGACCAAGTGACTGGACAGCTGCATGTCGGGAATCCTTCCAAACCCTGAAAAATGAACTTACTCATGGCGTCACCTTGGCTCACCCTAACTTTGACGAGCCTTTCATCCTTGCTGTTGATGCTTCTTTTGATGGCATTGGAGCTGTCTTGTCACAAGTGTCACCTGGTGAGACAGTTGCGCGGCCTGTCGCCTTTGCCAGCAAGACGCTGACCCAATCTCAAATGAACTATCCAGCACACAGGCTGGAATTTATGGCGCTGAAATGGGCCATATGCGACAAGTTTGGTCATTGGTTGAAGGGGAAACACTTCACCGCCTGGACAGATAACAACGCCCTGTCCTACATTCTGACAAAACCATGCTTGGATGCATGTGAACAAAGGTGGGTGGCCAAGCTGGCAGCGTACAACTTTGAGCTTAAGTACGTTCCAGGAGTTAAAAATTCTGTGGCAGATGCTCTGAGCCGCGAACCATTTGTCCAGTCATGTGTTGGTTACCGCTTGCTGAAAGAGCCCTATGTCGCACTATTGGATGAGGTCAATGGCGTTGTCAGGGGTACAGTGCAAGATGCTTTTCGGCTGACAAACAACTGTCAGATTGTCCAAGGCACAAGGTCAAAGACACAAGACCCTGGTGCTGGTCCTGATCTTCAGCCAAGACAGTTGATGTCTTGGTCATCACCGACCATTTCTCCAAAATGGCACATGCCTTCCCCTGTCGAAGTCAATCTGCAAAACATGTTGCCCGCCGATTGTGGGACAACTTCTTCTGTGTTTATGGCTTTCCCAAGAGGATCCATTTGGATCAAGGGGCCAACTTTGAGAGCAGGCTCCTGAAGGAACATTTGGAGATGGCAGGGGTGCAGAAGTCTCACACCACACCTTACCACCCAATGGGTAATGGTGTCACAGAACGCTTTAACAGGACGCTGGGGAACATGTTAAGAACCCTTCCCCCAGTGGCAAAAGCCAGGTGGCCCCAGGTGTTGCAGATGCTCACCTTTTGCTACAACTGTACGATACATGAGACAACTGGCTTTGCCCTGTTTTACCTCACATTCGGACAGGTTCCACGTCTTCCTATCGATATCATGTCCAGTATGTGCTACAGGATGACAAAGTGATATGATGTTGTGTCGGTGAGGTCTGGGATCAACGTGTACAGGATAAGGGAAGCCCTAACTGACAGAGAGAGAGTTGTGCACCGGAACCTCCTTCTCCCAGTTGACTTTCTTACCTTGGATGTGGATGAAACTCCTGCCTCCCTTATCGACTCAGATAACAGGGATGTGGCATGTGGAAGTGGTCAAGTCTCTGTGGAGATGGACAATGTGGATGACTACAACCGAACTATGGACTGGCTCATGCACTCACCTGATCCAAACCCTGCCAGTGTAGCTCACTTACCTGATCCAGACCCCGTCAGTGTAGCTCACTTACCAGATCCAGACCCTGTAAGTGTAGCTCACTTACCAGATCCAGACCCCGTCAGTGTAGCTCACTTACCTGATCCAGATGTAAATGGCATATTCTACTAGTCTGTTAAAGGTATTGGGCTTGGTACCTCCCTATCCTTTTGCACTCCTTCCGGGAGGGTTTCGTATCGACTGTATTTGACATCAGTGATTTGGTTTCACTTTGAGCAGCTCCCAAATTTATTTTTCCTTTTTCTTTTCTCTTGTTGTTTTGACAATGCTCAGGTTTTGCCTGGGGTTTAACAGAATTTAAGGGGGGTGTATGTAACAGTGTAAATAATTCACTTGTGTTGATTGTTGATCAACTTTCAGTAATTCACAACTGTGGTTGTGTGTTTGTCCCATGTATTGCAGAATAATGTGGGGCGGCTGTGGTGTAGTGGAGAGCAAGGTAGTTCTCCAATCAGAGGGTCAGTGGTTCGATACCCGGCTTCGGCAGTCGATGTGTCCTTGGGCAAGACACTTAACCCCAAGTTGCTCCCGAAGACTTGCCATCGGTGTGGACTGGCGGTTGCATGAATGTTAGTTAGAGTCTGATGGTGGCACCTTGCATGGGTGAATGATATGTAATATACTACTGATTGTAAGTCGCTTTGGATAAAAGCGTCTGCTAAATGACTGTAATGTAATGTAATGTAAGTCCAACTGCTCCATACAATCCTGACTCCTCTGAAGTGCATTCAAATAGCAGCAGAGCAATATAGAGAACGTCATACAAGCACTATTTATAAGGTAATTAGCTCAGTAGCTATCTATCTCTAACTGAGTTACATAATGAAAGGCCTTTTTCACAAATCCATTTGTCACATGTCACTGAGAGAAAGGGAACTGAACCATCCATAATGGTATTAGTAAAACCTGTTACAAATGAAAATATCTGCTGTGTAAAGGGCTGAGCTCTTCTTATCTGAAATGAAACTGATACTGATCATCTCCTTAAAGTCAAAGTGAAGCCACAAACAGGCATTTCATTCTGTCTGTATCCATTTCCACTTTACTGGCACTGTGTCATCAGTATGCGGCGTTGCATGTTGTACTGTCACTGTAGATGGACCACTTCCATCATCTCACTGCCACTAAACATATCCGTCTTCCTGCATGATGTCTAAGGTGTCTCTGGAATCTAATAACAAGCAAACATTTACCTGGTGAATGTGAAATGCATCAACGGCTAACAAGACAGCTGTGTTCTTTAGATCCTACACTTTGCAACTGCACTAAGTCATCTGTATTATCAATTTCACCATAATATAGTGCTGCTTCAATTTGTAAACATGTGGTCATTAAAAAGCATTCTGATTTGCTGTACAAGTAAACAAAAGACCACACAGTGTTTTTGACACTAGGCTTGGAGACTGCGCTGAATTGGTCACAGACTGTGATCAAAGACCCCGGCTCGTGTTCTGATTGAGAGCGCGTGCATGATAAATGCTGCACTCAGTCAAAATGGATTAAGCCACAAAAGAAGGCTGACTATGTGAATACATAACCCAAACAAATGGCTGCATTCTCTGTCATACATGCTCACAGTGTTTACATGAGTTACCGATTGAGAATATGTCAGCTGATAAATGTGGCACCATGATGGTTTTAGACTATGAACGAATGTAATAATGCTCTGCTTGCATGGAAGTAACTGCCAGAAAAAATAACTTACAAGTATGCAGTTGGAGTAGAAGCCTAAAGCAGACAAACATGTTCACTTCAGTTCTGGTGTCTTTGCATTCATCATTTTGCTTTCCTGAAGGGATTTTTTTTTATGTTCTCAGTTCTTTATTTAAAAAATTGGCATTCACCCATTGTCTTTCAGAATCTTTTCTGACTTCATTGCAGTGCTTTCATAACTCTCCTCTAATGCTATCTTTGAAAAAGTTACTGCACATAAACTCTTATCTCTAATAAATGAGCCCTGTCTGTTTTAGAGATTTCAGTCCAGCTCACCATCACAGTGCTGAGATCAGCCAACCCTGAAAATCTGTCCTCACCTGGCCTCTTAGATATAAGCTCCTTATTTGGTATTGGATCAACATATTTTACATGGAAGATACAGTAGGTGGTCCTATTTGGAACAGGTTGTCCACAGCAGAATGTACAAAAAGGTAGATCTCCCTGCTTCCTGTAATGAGTTATACTCAACAACAATTACTGCTTTTCATTGTTGTATAACTTTAAAGAGTACTCCATGTATAAAGTATTGCACTCCTAGAACAATGGCGTAGTTAAAACAAGTTTAAAAAATGAATGCAGCAGAACCAGTAATATTGTCCTTTTTAATACACGCATTATTCTTCTTGTCTAAATCAGGCGCCTACATTACCCACAATGCAACTTGAATGTGGACTGTTTGGTCAGAAATTCTGGCGTATTATGCTAATAGAAGCTAATGTGGCCTGTGCATCTACCTCAACCAGAGATGAGGTTCAGGCTACAGAGGTCTTGTTATTTTATTTTTTTTGAAGACCTCAGGCCCAACTGACTGAGTCAAGTTAACTGGGAGAACAATGTTCAAAGCAATGCTGTTCAACGGGGGACAATGAGTTCTGTTGTCTGTCATTTTTGGGGGCAGTGTTACACAGGCAGGTTGAGGGCCGGTCTATAATTCTTTCAATTCATTAAAAAAAGTTCTAGGATTATATCTGAGGGCAAATGTAACTTTTCCATTGGTAAGTGTAATTGTAACTACAATTACCTAAATGCAAGTTGTAATGTGGGAGTAGATGATTGATTGGTGATCTATATACATTAATTAGCTGCTTGCGTGATTAGTATTATATTTATTAAATGAAGTGTTCTTTCCACAAAAAAATAGCATTTACAAACTTACACACATACGCCACCAAAATTCTACAACAGAATATAATATATATAAATAAGACAACAACAACAACACAAAGCCAGAATAGACAGAGATAAATACAGCAATGCTTCAGCCTGTATCATTAAAAAAGAGCATTTTGCATTATGTATATGTTATTGAGCTGTTAAGTATATTAAACTTTATTTCAGCATCATGAGTTGCTCAAATAGTGTTTTGCAGCTGCAGAATGGAACAGTAGCTGCAGTTTGCGCTTCTCTTTTCACATGCAGGCAGTTTTAGAGGGGCCACATATTTTACCTGTGAAGCCAGACCTGGCCTATGTAGATTTCACAGCAACTTTTCTCATTACCTTTATCCATCACTGACCAAATAATCTAATATTTGGAAGATTTTACATTTGAATATCAAATGAGTTGTAAAAGTTTGCTTCTGTCAATTCAAATGACCTATATTTATATGCGGCTTTCAGTACTCTATACTACATGTCAACATTCACCCAATCAGACACACATTAACAGCCTTCAAAAGCAATTTGGGGGTCAGTATCTGGCCAAGGACACTTCGACATGCGGACTGGAGGACCAGGGGAAAGGATTAGCCGATCTTCCACATATTTGACATCCCACTATTCCTCTTAAACCACTGCGAACCCAATAAAAGAATCATAAGAATATTAGAAAACAATATGTTCATTCTGTCAGGTGATTTCCCTTCTGTCTTACTACAAAAACTCTTCCAAAATGTATCAGCCATAGTTTGAACTGGCATTAAAAAATGAGAACACATCACAGCAATCCTTGCATCATTCTGCTGGTTACCTCAAAGCTTTAGAATCAAGACATAACGATTTCAGTGATAGCCTTTGAAGCTAAGATGTGTCTGGTTTATGGCTTCTTGTCTGAACTTCATCAAGGCTAGTTTTTATTGCCCATCCTACAGTTTGTTCTAGAGCAAGATATCTGGACACCATTTCCCTTATGATTTTGAAGACAATTAAATAGATTAGAGTTACAATAAGTAACTTTTATCTAATTATGAAAGAGTCTCAATCTAATACTGATGCCTCTTTGTCCATAGGAAATGCCAAAATCAACATCAAAATTAAAATTCCTTGTAGTAGCTTTTAGTAGGCCACTTAAGAAATACTGTAAATTTTGAAGATTACGCTGAATCCAGTTGTTCTTTTTGGTTATCCATGTATTAATTTGGTCCGAGGAAGATGGATTTGGATGGTGAACTAAAACTATAACTTACATTACATACATTCTGTTGACAGCAGTTTGTGCTGTCATTAAGACTTTGCACTACTAATTAGAAACAGTGGAGTCTACAATCCTTTCTAGCAGTTCATGCTGAAAATGACACCCATCTGGACCATAGTATACCATGTGTAGCTTTTGTAGTGAAAAGTAAAGTTAAGAATGTCCTTCAATTTTATCCAGGGCTGGGTGAGTTCATATGTTATGTTGTCACCTTGACGTTCTAATGTGAAAATCTAAAACGCAGATCTTCTAGGTCTGCAGTATTAGTTTAGTCCAGTTTTTTTTCTCTTCTTCACTGTCGTTGTTACTATCACTACCATGCTTTTCAGCTTCTAGCTTAACAGTGATAGCCAAAGCAGCACACCCATGGCAAATGCTCTAACATATGAGGTCATGGGCCAAAAAATCTCAATATTTTACATCACCAGCACCCAAACATTTTCACAAATCCATATAAATTCACTCATGTTGGAGTGGGAGTTGAGCTTATAGAGTGCAAACTAGGTCAAACAACGTTTGCTTCCAGCAAAATATTTGAAAAAAGGTCATTCAAAGAGATGTATATGCAATATATAAAATATCATATCGTAATCGTATGTTTAAAAGATGGATATTTGAGCTAAAAATACGATGTTAAAGGCTGTAAATATAGTAATCAAATACAATCTGGTGTTTGATATTATATTACACTGTAACAAAAGCATGTGTCTGTAATCAAGTTTCAATGCATCAAGAGAAATACACTTTAAGCACTCTCCTCTGGAAACAAGATGGATTCCATGCATTCCATGTCCTGATAGCTGATTATTGTGAAAGCTGTCTAATGGAATAATACATCTAGATATTGGACGCCTGGCTGTGGTATACATGATGGTGGAAGTGGCTCTGGCTCTATCCCAGATGAGCTTCATTGCTGGTCACATTCCCAAAGGACAGGCCACATGTTTTGTTGATGATGCAGATATAGCATGATGTGTGTATGCACAGCAGTGTAAATGTACGTATGGCGGGGTCTGTGTTTGTATGTGATGCATTGGACGCATTATGACGGAATAATAAAAAATAGAGGAGCACCTTGCATGTTCTAATGTGCACCAGGCTGCAGCTGCTCCATTAATGTGATAGAGGTGAGAAGTAGCAACAAGGCATCAGTCAGCGGTGATCATGAAAGAGACTGCACTGTGATTGCACGGCAGGCAGTGCGGTCCAGGAACACAGGAGAGAAGCCAGAACAGCAGGGTGTCAACTCCACACTTTACTAAGCAGCAATTTAGACCAAAAGTAGCACACTGTTAAAAGACACACAAGGGGCTGTTGGGGACTCAGGTACCAGTGAAACAATGAAATATGATCCTGGCAGTCCATTTTCAGTAATAAATCCATGAGTATGAATGCATATCAGACACCAAAAGACTGCACAGTGCACTATCCTGTAATATGAGACAGGATTTCTGACAGGAATTCTGCAATGTTATCACAACAACAATCACCTCTAACACTTGTTTTTTATGAGATTACATTCCCTAACAATTTCCTTTTTATTTCCTAGGAACTTATTATAGGGAGCAGTGGGGTAAGGTAGTTACAATGGGCCCCTGTGTTCACTTTAATGTTTTAAATGCACGCTGTTTACTAGTTATGAAGAACACAAACATACACACACAATGAGTGTAGATACTTGACATTGGGCAATATAAAAATACATGTTACCCGGAAGTTTTCATTGCATATCTGTATATGACAAAACATTAATTAATTATCCATTTAATTCAAGAGGTTTTTTGTTTGTTTGCATACTGCAGTTTTGAAGACTCAAAGTTCAGCACTTAAGCCGCCCCCATCTTGGATTTTGGCCATTGCTGAGCTAAATGCAATACTTACACAACCCATACATACAATCGCTTTTTATACAATCTATAGAATAGGACCTTCTCTACAATCAGACTTCTTGTCAAAACAACAGGAGTCGCTCCCTGATGACCAGCAGAGAGAATGCAGGTTTAAGGCACTTCCGCCTTGGCTGTACTATTCAGAACATGAGGTTGCCATCTGGCCCCATTATGATGTTTTAAGGTCTATTCATAAAAATGATTAATCCACAAAGGCAATTTTATTTTTGGCAAGTAAAATCAGACCGGAAACCGACATAAGCACAGACAG
Organism: Anoplopoma fimbria; assembly: GCF_027596085.1. Lineage (NCBI taxonomy): Eukaryota > Metazoa > Chordata > Actinopteri > Perciformes > Anoplopomatidae > Anoplopoma > Anoplopoma fimbria. The sequence goes on along the minus strand of NC_072468.1, from coordinate 13,807,771 downwards.
ACATGTACTAGTAAAAAAGCTGTTAGACTATACTGGGCCAATGGTGCAATTGTTAAAATATGGCATATGGCAAGTACGCACAATGTGTATTTAATGTGTGTATTGAAGGAGATTCTTTCACAGCAATATAAAATAAATATTAGAGAGAGGATTATGACCCGTTTAACTTTCTAACAGTAGCTTTCAGTGTGTTGCATTGGGTATCGAAAATCATGTAGTTTCACATATTTGGTATTAACTTCTAAATTTCTGATATCATGACATTCCTAATCTGTAGTATGCCTGGTTACTGCCTTTTGAGAGTGCGTATCATGGCAAATCAGCTTTTACCAGTTTGCATCATGGATGTCTGCATCAACTTACTCACTCAACTTACTTATTTCTAAACAAGTAAACCAACAAGGAACCACCTCGTTTGGCTAAAGGGTATTTATAATGACATGCAAAACACAAACGAAAGACAAGCGGCCAACTGATGGAAAACAGCCTCAGGTCCAGGCAAACCGTTCTCTCAAGCACAAGCAACCAAGGCCTCTCGGTAGAGCTTGGTGGGTTCACATGATGTAGCAGCAGAATCCTAAGGTTATAACACGTTTCATAAAACACTGTGCAACAGAGTTGTCACCTGACTTCAGACCCTCTTCAGACACTGCCACCGAAGAGACACTTCAGGTTCTCCAAGCATCAGACCAAGTGAAGCTTACACTAGTAAAACCTCATCATCAGTGTTACATGACTTGAGTCCCTTTGAAACATCAGATATATACAGTTGTTATATATGCAGTATATCTCTACTACAAACACATGCTCTTGGATTACTGCTTGCTGGCAAACACAGCCAGGCAGTGGAGCCAGCGCTGGCCCTGGCTCACAGAGCACCAGGGGGTTGCCTAAAACATCTGGCACCAGTGACAAATCAGCAACACTGAGTCCAGTTGGCTGCTCAACCTTGCAAGGTATAAAAGGCAGCAGCAGTCTTTGTTTGGCTAAGGTGGGGTGGACCTTCCTGTTCTTGCAGCCGATGTCTGAACATGTAGACCAGCCTGGCCGCTAGATGACAAACCAATCATGCCATCCCTGTCCAAGTGCCAGAAGCAAAGTAGTGCATGCAGCGGACAGTTTGATTGTTTGGTTCAGCTCTGCCTCCTTTCTGTATTAGCTGGGAATAAAAAGCTCTGTACTCCATTGAACATGTATCCTAACACACAGCATATAAAAACTAACTGTGGCAGGTGGAGTTTTATTAAGCAATCAGTGCTGAAGGGGGGTCATGTCAGATACTTTGAGTAAAGCAAAGTATCGGACATGTTGATGAGCAGGATGCTTCCTGTGAGCTGAATACATCACTGTTACAATGCAAGCTGTGTATTTATACCTTGATTCAAAATATGTTTTGGTAAGTTTCTTAAGGACAGAAATAAATACAGATTAATAGAAAAAAATAAAAATAAGTAGTCAGAGGTAAATAAAACAAAAATAAAGACATAAAAAAATTGTGATTATACAACCGCAATCTATGACACAATGGACCTGCCCACGAGCAACTTGTTTCCCTAGAGTAGATTACAGTTGCTTTACCAAACTCACATTTAGCGACAGCCAGCCGCTGGAACCCGCCTCCAAGACTGGCAATGTGGTCTGCCCAGTCATTTAAATGCACCACTACATCAACAAGATACACATTATGGTGAGGCACGTTCCCTAGCAATAGGTATATCAGACACTCGAAAGTGGCATGGGCATTTATCATGCCAAATACCATAACCTTATACTGCATAAAATGTTCCGGTGTTACAAACGCCGAAATGTCAGATTTTTTGGAAGTTAAATGTGTCATGTCTTGTCCTGTCTCTTTAGTTAGGTTATCTTCGGTCAGTATTTCCTGTTTTATTTTGTGCTACTTACTTTTCGTTTCAGATCACTTCACTTCCTGCCTTTGTGAGTTTTCCCGCCACTGTGATTGTTTTAACCCCACCTGTGTATGATCACCTACACCTCCCAGAGTATTTAAATCCGGTGTTCCCCTCTCTCTGGGCCAGTTCGTCTTCCTCCTCTGTGTCAAGCGTTTCAGTACTTTAGTCTTCATGTTCCTGTTTTTTGAGCCTGACCACTGCCTGATTTGTTTGCCTGTTCTGACTGCCCTCACGTGTATTTTAATCGGAGAAGTAAATCATCCTTGGAGAAACTTGTAAATAAACATGAAGAATAAATGAAAGCTAACTAAGAGGTTCCAAGACAACATTGATACTGAAGCTTATTGGAATCTGTGATTAAGGTCTCAAATTAAAGCAGTGACCATATTAATCCCCTACGCGTCTATTATTATATCGGGGCTTGAGGCTGAGGATGTCGATGATGTGTCGGAGAAGATTCGTGTTCTTCTCAGTGAGGGTGACTAATGCCAGCCAATGTCAGAGCTAGTGGCAGTTGAGAGGATCAGGGCTAGGGCAAATTGCCCTGGAGTTATTAAACTGGAGGTACGCATACTCCAGAAGAAAGTGTCAAACTTCACCAGAAACTAAAATGTCATGAAAGGAGTCTATATGTTAGCTATCACCTGAAGGCTCTTCATGGGGAAGGGATTCACTGAAGTTTTTCAGTAATTTGCTTGACCTATTGTATTCTTTGGAAGCTGATGCATTGTATATACATGTAGATTTTAACAACTGAATATCAGATAGGGAAGATTGTTTAATGTCGGATATGGTGCCGACAAGAAAAGCTAAGGATTCAGTGGTAAATAAACATGGGGACAATATTGTTGTGGCTGTGGCTCAGAGGTCCTGCTCCTGATGCACAGATGGCACCTTGCATAGTATCCTCTGCCATTAGTGTATGAATGTGTGTGTAAATGGGTGAAAGATAACTGGTAGTGTACAGCGCTTTAAGTGATCGCAAGATTAGAAAGCGTTATATAAATACAAGTCTATTCACCATTTACTGTGGGGAATCTATGTAAAATGCATGACCACTCCTTATTGTTGTTGAAATGTAAAGCCAGTACTGAGAGGTCTTTTATTACTCAGCCTCCAGTATCTTTTAATAAATCTAGGCAGATTCTTCCCTTCATTAGAGCTGGGTGGCACAGCTTTACTAGAAATGAGTAAAAGAGACTGTTAATCAGGAGGACGTGGCTCACTAATACAAATACTAATTAATGGATTGAGCCCTAAGAAAGTTCTCAAATTACCAACGGTAAATGGACTTGTACTTGTAAAGCGCTTTTCTAGTCTTCCGTCCACTCAAAGCGCATTCACACTCTGATGGAAGGGGCTACCATCAGGACTCTTAACTAACCATTTATACCAGTAGCGGGCCGTGCATTTCACACCTAGGCCTTCAGTTATGTCCTACACAGTCCTACCTGAATTAATTCACCTCTTAATACCATCATTATGACGCCATGGTTCTAGAAACTATACATTTAGACAGAAACGCATTATAACTGGGCGTTGCATCACCTTAACATAGTCGAGTACAACAGAGTTATATTAATATTTCCGAAGCATTTAAAATCAATAAATCCGCATTTACAATTAAGTGTTAAACTACGAGCTTTAAGATCGCTTGGATACTGTCAAAACGTTCAAATAAAATAAAATGGTGGACTTAAGTTTTATTAAGTCCACCAAATGTACAAAATCCATCCTAGCATCCTTGCTAGCGTCGCGGTTGGCCGACCTCTTCTCACGATGTCTAGCTTTTCTTGAAAAGTCCGTCTTGAAAATGACGTTGTAAGTATATCTGCGACCAAATCGATCTCTTCTCCTCCATCAGCCATTGTGGGTTGAAAAAAACCCAGCTTGTAGATCTACACAAATTAGCTTGTTCAGGTCACCACAGGGTCATCAGGGTCATTAGGTTCACTTTGCTGGCTCTGCGTAGCTCCGCCTCTCACTAGTGCGTATCCAATCAAAAGACGTGCACGTGCTGACGTTATTGTACGCCTGCTAGCTGGCCCCGGTTTCGCCAACTCGAAATCTGATTGGTTAACACCACAGTTTCGTTTCTGCTCACTTAAAGCTACAGGCACCCGCGCTGTTGATTCTGAAGGCCTAAGGGCAGATTTCTTGGACCCTAGCAACACATGATGGCTGAAATATGATTGGATAAAAGCTCCAACATAAAGGCCAGCCCTCCGATCTCGACCTGAGGCTGGAAGCAGCGCAACCAAGAGGAAAGCTATGAAATAGACTATGGGGAATCATTTAATACATATTTGTGGAAAAAGATATATAATTTATATTCTGATGATGTTTAGGCCAGCAGAGAAGGCCTTGCTGGCCCTGATGGCCCGCCACTGATTGATACACTTACTTGCACTGCAGGAACAGCCCAAGGACACATTGACTTGGACTGCCGGAGCCTGGGATCGAACCGCCAACCTTCTGAATGACCCTGCTCTACCAGTGAGCCAAAGCCACCCCAATGGAGGCAAGATTACTCAATGGTGATTAGTAAGTGAATTTACCATTTATCAGTTTTTGATGAGAATAGTCTGGCCAGCATATGCAAAACCAGATATAATTGAGAGGGGGATGGACCAGGATGTGTAAACCAATTTCTGAAAAATAATCTCACTTTAGAAGGAGTTACAAATGCAAATGCTTTTGATAAGGCAAAAAATGCAAAAGCAGCGTGGAGTGGAGACCTTTATAATCAAGCTCATAAAATTCCTAAGGCATGGCCTACGTTAATCAGTTTATTTAAGACATGATTTTTATATGTTATTATCCCATCTCTTTGGTATAAGTCTATAATCAAGCCAATTCCCAAGTCTGCCTAAGACTGATCCAAGGATCCTTTTAAAATGTAGGGTTATTAGCCTTACAAGTAAAGTCATATATATTGAAATATTCTTTACAAGTTCTCAAAGTACTTGGTGCTGTCTGACTTACTTGCTGATGAGCAGAAGGGATTCAGGGAGCACAGGGCCTGTATCCATCATATATATACATCTATATTTCCTGATCTTTGCAGGATTAACATCACTTGTATAAGACTTCATCGGATCGTGGTTTGTGACCCTCTTTTTGTGTTAAGTCAGGATCTTGAACAGTACAGGGCCGCAGCAGGTTTTGACTATGCAAGCATTTAACTTGGGGCTGAAACCTTTCTAGATACGGTCTCCAATGCTGTAGCTGTGCTGCTGAGCTTGTAAGTCCTGAGACCTCTTCTGTCAGTGTTGAGCTGCGTCGAGATGCTGCCAAGCAATATCATAAGATAAGATAAGATAAGATAAGATAAGATAATCCTTTATTACCGGGGAAAAGGCTTACAGCAGCATAAAGTTTGCACACAAGAGACATAGTAAAGAAAGACAAGATAAAAATAAAAATGAAAATAAAAAATAAAAATAAAATAAAAAAACAAGTATTATAAATAAGCAATAAAAACAGTAGAAAAACACAATAACTGAAATATAATATTTACAGACAGAAAAAAAAAAAAAAACTATATTAACCATTATTGCACAGTGTTTTTATTGTCATGTGTCATGTGGTCTGCTGGGAGCAGAGCTGGTTGTGTAACCTGACAGCAGCAGGAAGGAAGGACCTCACCAAGGCTTATTTCCAGATCATGCACGTACTCAAGAGGTTTCTTTCATCATGTTTACATTCTTCCACCGCTAACACGATGTCCTGTGGCTGATGGACCTTTCTAACCAGCATTAGCATGCTGAATGTGAAGCTAGTGTTAGAATGCTTTGCACTTCAGTATGCAGCAGCAACAGGTGTAGGTGTTCCTCCCTGTTGTTCTGGCTTTGATCAACATAGTAATCATCTGTAAAAGTGTATAATTGATGCGTTCCACCTGTCCTGTAGTTGTTTTCAGGGAATGAAATGGGAAATGGATGCAAAATGACAAGATGAAGCTGGTCCGTAGGTTCTCTAGCCTGGTAGGTTTACAGCTTGGCTCTTTGCTCTTTGCTCGGACTACTTCTTCTACTATTTCTGGGCTTTGTACCGTGGGCTCCTTTGAATGTATTTGCGAAGATCCCCTCCCATGACAAGCCTGCATGATTTCAGTTTGCACTAAGGCAGTGACCAGCAACAGCAGAGATAGGGGCAATCTGATTGGTCTACCAACCTATTTCAGAACCCCAAGTTCCCTTAATGCTCATTTCCTTGTAAAAAAAACCTGATGAAGGTCTACGTACCGAAATGTTATTACTAAAATATATTTATATGCAAGTGAAGAAGACTGTGCAGGAGTTTTTTGTTCTATAATATTTATAATAAAAATAAATACAACTTGTAGAACACTTTTCAAGAACTCAAAATGGCTTTACACAAAGGAGCAGTGATGAGATAAACAAAAGACAATGTCACTCAGACAGATAAGGATGAATGTGTTCTAGTAGAACTATTGCATTTCTTGCCACTTATCCATCAACTTCAACAAACAGGTAATGTACTGGCTCCTTGCCAGCAAACATTTGCCAAAGAGTAAACACCCACACAACACATGAAAGTGGAACTGGGAGTGGCTGGAGTGAACTGAGAGAGAGTGACAGGCAGGTGAACCGTATGGAGGAAGAACTGTGACAGAACCACTCCATCCATACTCCATCCATTGACGTTCAAAAAGCAAAAAAGTCCTAGTTTGCTACCTTACCTTTCTAGCTTGACTTTGGAAGCTTCATGAGGCGGTTGTTGCACCATGCAATGTCAATCTCCACTGTTTCCATTATTTTATTATTTCTTCCGTTAATTAATTTTAATTAAATCATTATATTTTTTTAATAGTGTATATTTACTTGGCAGTTTGCCAACTTTTGATCACACAGCACATCATTCCACTTCCACTCCAGTGATTAGTGTTGTATTTGCTAGCCCCAAGCTTGCAGTTTGGACAGTCAATGTTTTATTTTTCATTTTACTTCTTTTAAATAATTCTCTACCTTCGTCCATCTTGAGCAATTATTGCATGTGACAAGGCAGTCTGTTCTGGTCATGAACACTCAATTCTAACACCAGTTGTTAACTTCAGCTAACTAAAGTATATTTCGATGTCTACTTCGATGTCTACTTTTGGGTACATCCATAGTCTCTTAATTGCATCCCCGTTTCCCTCACTTGCGTCTTTTCCTTGCGTCTTAGTCCCTCCCACCAGGGGTGCATGGAGAGAAGTAAGGAAACCATGCGAGGAGAGAAGAAACGAGGAAATGTGTTTTAAGAGACATGAGACGTCCTTTCCACTGAAGCGTCACTTGAAGCGACGTCCGTTTCTGATGATGGCGGCCGCTGATCAGCTGTCAGTCGGCTTTAACAGCTGGAGAGACTTTTGATTTTGTGTCTGCAAACATGATCACTGTACTAATATTAATAATGAAACGATTATTTAATAATGACATCATATTTCGAATTTCAAAACATACAGACGTTAATAATTAATTAATAAGACAAATGCATGATCACTGTACTAATATTAATAATGAAACATTTATAATCAGTCATACTGTCTACGTAAAACATTGAAAGTATTACTGCCAGAGTAAAAATGTATTTCTCTCTGCAGCCTGTTACCTGTTTAACAACCTGCATTGGGTATTTATACTGTGTTCTGTGTCCTGCTCATCCAACCTGACACTCAGGAATTATTAGCCTCACGGGACAGAATGGAAAAGGTGATATATTATATAAAAAGTGTTTCTACTGACATCCAGACAGACTCTCCAACTCTCTCTGTTCAATCTGTGATCTGTTATCACTCTGGTATGAAACTCGATCGATGATGAGCTATATCAGATCAGTACGATCGACTGCAGCGTCCAATCAAACAATTGAACAATGAGGCACCTCACAACACTTCCTGGAAGGATGCTCTCGAGCAGCCTCACTCATGGCTCCTCAGAGATCCCTCCTTGCTCCTCAGAGCCGAAATAAGAGCTTTGGGACAGCCGTCAATATAGCGGCGCAGATCGACTTCCGGTTCAAGCGAGGATCTAGGAGCGAGGAGACTTGGGATGTACCCCTTCATTCACCAACGCTCACACCCTGATATGCCTACTCTTCCTTGCTCAGATCAATCATCCACCATCACCCTCTCATCCTTGATCTCTGCTGCTCCATCTCTACCCTGACCATTGTCACCACCCATTATCCTCTGAAATAAACCCTTTCTCTTCTGTACTTCCCTTGTCTGTGTTTGGGTCCAAACTTACAGTCCCATCCCAGTTTTTCTTACTTAACTTGGGAGGAGGGCAGCGTTCGTATAGTCTGAACACACTTACTCCAGTGCACATTCAAGTCTACTCCAGAGCCAGTGATCACAATAACAACATGTACAAAATGGTACAAAAACGTATAATAATATTAATCTACATAGTTCTGGTAGCAAAGGTAATTCAAAGTAAACCCAAGATTCAATTCAACTTTCAATTTGATTTTTGCCTTGACAAATGTTTTGTCTTTTTTAAAAAGATTAACTACATTTTATCAAGCATGATATTGCTTTGAATGTACCACACTTTAATAACATTTAAATAATGTATTTAATACGTAATAAAAATAAAATATTTGACTAGTCAATCAAGAGCAAAAGGAAGATCCACTAGACTTCAGAAGGGTACTCTACAGCAACAGCTTGATCTGTCAGCACTCACATGCCTTACCCTACAAACAATAAAGACAAACAAGCAATTTAAGGTAGAGATACACAACTGTGGATTAAATCTCCCAAACTGTTTTCTTTGCTGTGCTGGCGTCTCCATTGGCTACTCTAGTCTCCTCATCCTCTGCAGTTTACAATCTGTAGTTGTTCTGTCAACGATATGTTCGTTGTTTGCATAACTCATGGGGAATGCAAAACTTTGCCACACTGGTAACTTCAGGGGAGCAGAAGAAAATTTTGAAATTTTGGAAAGCTATTGGTTATACCACATACTCACAGCTCTATGAATCATGTATTTGTCAAGTTCTTGGCTATGCAGCGGGAGTATAGGGTTACAAGAATGCCAAAAATGTAAATTCTGTCCAGAAAAAAAGATAAGATGTGTAATGGAAGTACCAGCATTTAACCCTAGCTGGCGATACAGGCAGTTATGGGTTTGGAACTGCTAGAAATCAAGCAAAAGGGAAAAATGATACAACTTTGGAACTGCCTGATAAACTTGCAGGATTTTTTATTTTTTTTATTCTGAGCTAGGCAGACTTTGGGTATATCTTTCATATAATGCTTCGCTGTGACGTTAATTTGGTGAAACATAAGTTATACCTGAATTTTAGAGAGAAATGGTCAAAGGACATATGGTGTAAACTTAAGCTTAGATCAAATGTTCAGATGAAGCAGTTTAACAGCTGTGACCCCTGTCTTATTTATTTTGTAATTAGAAGCCAAAGGTCATATACTAATACTCAATAGAGAATTGGTATCCTAACCCATGCATATCAAGTAAGTTGGTTCCAAACTAAGTCGGAAGAGAATAGGTTATGCAATGTTCATGATGTAAAACATGTTGAAAATGAATTTCATTTCAGGTTTTATGTAATTCATGTGACAATTTGAGGATCCCCTTGTTTGATAAAATGCAAAAGCAAAAACTTTATCTATTTTTTGTAGAGAAAGGACAAACAAATCTGTCTGCCCCCCCTTGACATGATATGTTTGAGTAGACGCATATGTGCTTGTGTTGTATTATAGATACCTTGTTCGTGTTTTTGGTTTTATTTGTAATCATTGTTTATTACAATTTGAAAAGTCTTTTATCAGCCCACATAAGCTGGGTCTCATAAGCTGCATGACACTAAAGGGAATTAATGAATCGTATAATTCATCAGTTTAATTCAGCAACTCTCAAACAACTTGTATTTGTTCTCCCTGTTTCCAACATGTTTACAAGCCAAATACTTCAGTAATATTTACAGTGGGTACGGAAAGTATTCAGACCCCTTTAAATTTTTCACTCTTTGTTTCATTGCAGCCATTTGCTAAAATCGAAAAAGTTCATTTTTTTTCGCATTAATGTACACTCAGCAACCCATCTTGACAGAAAAAAACAGAAATGTAGAAATTTTTGCAAATTTATTAAAAAAGAAAAACTGAAATATCACATGGTCATAAGTATTCAGACCCTTTGCTGTGACACTCATATTTAACTCACATGCTGTCCATTTCTTCTGATCCTCCTTGAGATGGTTCTACTCCTTCATTGGAGTCCAGCTGTGTTTAATTAAACTGATTGGACTTGATTAGGAAAGGCACACACCTGTCTATATAAGACCTTACAGCTCACAGTGCATGTCAGAACAAATGAGAATCATGAGGTCGAAGGAACTGCCCAAGGAGCTCAGAGACAGAATTGTGGCAAGGCACAGATCTGGCCAAGGTTACAAAAGAATTTCTGCAGCACTCAAGGTTCCTAAGAGCACAGTGGCCTCCATAATCCTTAAATGGAAGAAGTATGGGATGACCAGAACTCTTCCTAGACCTGGCCGTCCAGCCAAACTGAGCAATCGTGGGAGAAGAGCCTTGGTGAGAGAGGTAAAGAAGAACCCAAAGATCACTGTGGCTGAGCTCCAGAGATGCAGTAGGGAGATGGGAGAAAGTTCCACAAAGTCAACTATCACTGCAGCCCTCCACCAGTCGGGGCTTTATGGCAGAGTGGCCCGACGGAAGCCTCTCCTCAGTGCAAGACATATGAAAGCCCGCATAGAGTTTGCCAAAAAACACATGGAGGACTCCCAAACTATGAGAAATAAGATTCTCTGGTCTGATGAGACCAAGATTGAACTTTTTGGCGTTAATTCTAAGCGGTATGTGTGGAGAAAACCAGGCACTGCTCATCACCTGCCCAATACAATCCCAACAGTGAAACATGGTGGTGGCAGCATCATGCTATGGGGGTGTTTTTCAGCTGCAGGGACAGGACGACTGGTTGCAATTGAAGGAAAGATGAATGCGGCCAAGTACAGAGATATCCTGGAAGAAAACCTCCTCCAGAGTGCTCAGGACCTCAGACTGGGCCGGAGGTTCACCTTCCAACAAGACAATGACCCGAAGCACACAGCTAAAATAACAAAGGAGTGGCTTCGGAACAAGTCTGTGACCATTCTTGAGCCCTGACCTAAACCCAATTGAGCATCTCTGGAGAGACCTGAAAATGGCTGTCCACCAACGTTCACCATCCAACCTGACAGAACTGGAGAGGATCAGCAAGGAAGAATGGCAGAGGATCCCCAAATCCAGGTGTGAGAAACTTGTTGCATCATTCCCAAGAAGACTCATGGCTGTACTAGCTCAAAAGGGTGCTTCTACTCAATACTGAGCAAAGGGTCTGAATACTTATGACCATGTGATATTTCAGTTTTTCTTTTTTAATAAATTTGCAAAAAATTCTACATTTCTGTTTTTTTCTGTCAAGATGGGTTGCTGAGTGTACATTAATGCGAAAAAAAATGAACTTTTTCGATTTTAGCAAATGGCTGCAATGAAACAAAGGGTGAAAAATTTAAAGGGGTCTGAATACCTTCCATACCCACTGTATATACAAGTACAGTCCATTTACCATTTAACAAACCACAACTAAGTCTGTTTCTCCTTCAAATAAAACAAACATATGTATGTAGTTCTGTGAGAAAAGCAACACAAGAGAGAAACTCACTGAAAATTCTTGCTGTTTGGGAGTTCCTGGTGAACTAGCTGAGGCAATTGCCATTTCTGTGTTGTGATGCCAGAGGCTTTGGTGCAGACTATAGATCCAGAAGAGTGTCAGAGTCACTGAAAAAAGATTGACATAAAAAAAAGATTGTTATTGAAAAACACAATGCAAATAATATTAAAATAGAAATATTAAAACATAATTTTTTAAGATCTATATTTTATTTGTATGTTGAATTTCTTCTGTTTCTGTTTTTTCAGTGCCTTGTTTCAATGCCACGGTTTCCTTTTCTATTTCAGGTCTTGTTATGAAGGGGCTCTCGAGATTGGGGGTGTGGCGACACTCTATCTGCCCTGCCTCCTTCCTGATCTGGCTGACTGGATACTCAGACGCCCTCCGAAGGCCAGGCGGCTTCCTAGGAACGGGTTAGGGTCCTGGGCGGGCTGAGAGGCAGGCTGAGGCAGGCTGTGAGGCAGGCTGTGGTGCAGGCTGAGGGACAGGGGATTGGAGGCTAGGTGTCTGATGGCTAGGGGTGCCCAGAAACTCCGTAGCCCAGTGGGGCAAATAGTTCCTCAGCCATGGCATGGAGGAGGCCTCCCTTTGTGCCATTTCAAGGGCAGCCTCTCTGTAATTGTCATTTGGAGCTATCCTCCATTCCCCATGAATACAGAGGAGGGAATACAACAGTTCAACAATTCCTCCTTAAACGACACTGCTGGGTCCATCTTATGGCCAGACCATACCGTAACGGGTGTACAAAGGACCCAGATGCAGTTTGACAGACACAAGGACTAGTTGGGAAGAGGTTTTAATTCAGGATTGAACAGACAGAAGGTAACCGGGCATGAGCAGACTCACAGGTAACTCCAGCCACGGGAACAGGCAGACAGAACCGGGAGGTGCAGAGGCAGAACTTGAGGTCTGGGACAGAAGGCTGATGCGTTTACCGGGGCAGAGACGAGGCAGAAAATTCTGGGGCCGGCGAGGTTGGTACCAGGGGATCAGTCCGAAGATGAATGCGGGAAAGTCTGGCATAGTGCGGAGAACAATCTGGCAGTGAGTGTTTGTGAGACAGGAGCTTAAATACAGAGTGAGTGATTACAGAACAGATGCAGCTGTGTGGGCAGGTGAGTGTGGTTGAGCTGATGAGCAGGGAGTGACTGACAGGTGTGCTGATTAGGTGAGTGTGAAGTAAGATGACAGGGAGTGGCTGGCAGGTGAACTGAGTGAGCTAATAAGCTGAGTGAGGCAGAGTGACAGGGGTGAGCTACTGTCAGGGGAGTATGGGGCAGAACTGTGACAGTCTGTGCATGGCATCAGTCAATTCTGCAAATGCAACAGATGTTAACGTTCAGTGGCCGCCATAATGACTCTGTGTCAGGAAAAAGGAGGAAATGGTTTGACCACCTTTTACTTTTGAAACATCGATTTGCAACCGTTTTTCAAGGTACTGTGAATTTATGACTTCATGTTGATCAGTCAAAGCAGGGTTTTCCAGACGTCCCTCTCTGCAGCAACATTTTCCAGCTCTGCCTTGGCGACCCAAGGTGTTCCTAGGCCAGAAATGTGATGGACCTGTCTACCTTTGCCGTCTGGCTCAGCTCCCTCTTCACCAAAAGGTTCAGGTACAACGTGCATCACTGCCATCTAAAGCTCCATGTCACCGTCACTCCTGAACAAGACCTTAAGACACTTACTTGACACTTAACTCCTTCACTTGGGCCGATGACTCACTCCAAACCCGTAAGGTGCAATCCACCGTTTCCCGGCAGAGAACCATGGCCTCAGACTCTGGATCTGAGGTTTGACAAGTGGTCGGAGCCCCCTTTCCAGCATCCTGGAATAAACTTTCCCAGTGAGGCTGGGCAGTGTGATACCCCAAAAATTGGAGCACACTCTCCAGTCCCCATGTTTAAAAATGGGACCCACCATCCACGGTTTGCAATTCCAAAGGTGCTGTCCCAGACCTCCCTGCGACACTGAAGAGACGTGTTAGCCAAAACAGCCCAACAAAGTCCAAAACCTACAGCCACAGAGAACTCCTTGTGGGCAGGGCCATCAGTCAGATGTTTTCATTTTACCATCATTTCCTGTTTGGGTTTACCAGGTTACTTTGTTATTGCACTTGCACTAATAAATAAATTAAATCATCCCTGTGGGCCCACCACCCACAGGGATAGGCATTGGGGTCGGGTGCAATGTGAGCTGGGCGGCAGGCTGGGGCGGCAGGCTAGGGCGGGAACCTGGGCGTGCTGACCCCCGGCATCACAGACTAGCTCTAGGGACGTGGAATGTCACCTCTCTGGCGGGGAAGGAACCGGAGCTGGTGTGGGAGGTGGAGCGCTACCAACTAGATATAGTTGGGCTCACCTCCACGCATAGCACCGGTTCTGGAACCAAACTCCTGGAGAGGGGCTGGACTTTTTCCTTTTCCGGGATTGCCCAGGGTGAGAGGCGCCGGGCGGGAGTGGGGATACTCACAAGCCCCGGCTGAGCGCCGCTGTTCTGGAGTTCTCCCCGGAGAACGAGAGGGTCGCCTCTCTGCGACTGGGAATCGCAGGGGGAAAGTCTCTGACTGTCATTTGTGCCTATGCACCAAACGGCGGTTCGGAGTACGCGGCCTTCTTGGAGTCCTTGGGTGGTGTTCTGGAAAGGGCGCCGACTGGGGACTCCATAGTTCTTCTGGGAGACTTCAACACTCACGTGGGTAACGACGGAGAAACCTGGAGGGGTGTGATTGGGAGGAACGGCCTGCCCGATCTGAACCAGAGTGGTGCTTTGTTGTTGGACTTCTGTGCTAGTCATGGACTGTCCATAACAAACACCATGTTTGAGCATAGGGAGGTTCATAAGTGTACTTGGTACCAGAACACCCTAGGCCAAAGGTCTATGATCGACTTTGTAGTTGTGTCATCAAACCTGCGGCCGTATGTCTTGGACACTCGGGTGAAGAGAGGAGCAGAGCTGTCAACTGATCACCACCTGGTGGTGAGTTGGATCAGGTGGCGGGGGAGGCTGCCGGACAGACCCGGTAAACCCAAACGCGTAGTGAGGGTGAACTGGGAACGTCTGGCTGAGGATCCTGTCCGCAAGGTCTTCAACTCCCCCTCCGGAACAATTTCTTGTGCATCCCGGGGAGGCTGGGGACATGGAATCCGAGTGGGCCATGTTCAAATCCTCCATTGTGGAAGCTGCTGCTAGGAGTTGTGGTCGGAAGGCGATCGGTGCCTGTCGTGGCGGCAATCCGAAGGAGGCCGTCAAGCTGAAGGAGGCCTTTCGGGCTTGGTTGGCCCAGGGGTCTCCTGAATCAGCAGGCAGGTACCGGTTGGCCAGAAGGGCTGCAGCTGCGGCGGTTGCTGAGGCAAAAACCTGGGTGTGGGAGGAGCTCGGCGAGGCCATGGAGAAGGACTTTCGAATGTCCTCAAGGAAGTTCTGGCAAACCGTGAGACGACTCAGAAAGGGGAAACAGGGCTTTTCTCAGACTGTGCTCAGCAGGGGGGGAGAACTGCAGACCCGGACTGGGGATATTGTCGAGCAGTGGAAAGAACACTTTGAGGAACTCCTGAACCCGACCAACACGTCCTCTGTGGAAGAGGCAGAGTCTGAAGACTCAGGGGAAGACTTGTCCATATGCCTGGCGGAGTTCATTGAGGTAGTTAAAAAGCTCTTCAGCGGCAAAGTGCCAGGAGTGGATGAGATTCGACCGGAGATGCTAAAGGCTCTGGACATTGTTGGGCTGTCTTGGTTGACACGTCTCTTCACTGTCGCGTGGAAGTCGGGTACAGTGCCTGTGGAGTGGCAGACCGGGGTGGTGGTTCCCATTTTCAAAAGGGGGACCGGAGAGTGTGCTCCAATTATAGGGGTATCACACTGCTCAGCCTCCCCGGGACAGTTTACTCCAGGGTGCTGGAAAGGAGGCTCCGTCCGATTGTCGAACCTCGGATTCAGGAGGAGCAATGCGGATTCCGTCCTGGACGTGGAACAGCGGACCAACTCTTTACCCTTGCAGGTCTGTTGGAGGGTGCATGGGAGTTTGCTCATCCAGTCTACATGTGTTTTGTGGACTTGGAGAAGGCCTTCAACCGTGTCCCTCGGGGAGTCCTGCGGGAATATGGGGTACCTGGCTCGTTACTACGAGCCATTCGGTCCTTGTATGACCAAAGTGAGAGCTGTGTCCGGATACTCGGCACAAAGTCCAGCTTGTTCCCAGTGCGTGTTGGCCTCCGCCAGGGCTGCCCATTGTCACCAATCCTGTTTGTGATTTTCATGGACAGGATTTCAAGGCGCAGCCGGGCGGAGGAGAGTTTCTGGTTTGGGGACCTCAGAATCACATCCCTGCTTTTTGCAGATGATGTGGTTCTGTTGGCTTCTTCAGAACGTGACCTTCAGCACGCACTGGGGCGGTTCACAGCCGAGTGTGAAGTGGTCGGGATGAGAGTCAGTACCTCCAAGTCTGAGGCCATGGTTCTCTTCCGGAAAACGGTGGATTGCACCCTCTGGGTTGGGAGTGAGTCACTGCCCCAAGCGAGGGAGTTCAAGTATCTCGGGATCTTATTCACGAGTGAGGGTAAAATGGAACGGGGGATGGACAGGCGGTTCGGTGCAGCGTCAGCAGTGATGCGGGCGTTGTACCGGACCGTTTTGGTGAAGAAGGAGCTGAGCCGTAAGGCAAAGCTCTCGATTTACCAGTCCATCTACGTTCCAACCCTCACCTATGGTCATGAGCTTTGGGTAGTGACCAAAAGAATGAGATGGCGAATACAAGCGGCCGAAATGAGCTTCCTTCATAGGGTGGCTGGGCTCAGCCTTAGAGATAGGGTGAGGAGCTCAGACATCCGGAGGGAGCTCGCAGTAGAGCCGCTGCTCCTTCGCGTCGAAAGGGGCCAGCTGAGGTGGCTCGGGCATCTGATCAGGATGCCTCCTGGACGCCTCCCTTTAGAGGTTTTCCAGGCACGTCCAACTGGTAAGAGGCCCCGGGGTAGACCCAGAACACGCTGGAGAGATTATATATCTCGTCTGGCCTGGGAACACCTCAGGGTTCCCCAGGAGGAGCTGGAAAGTGTTGCTGGGGAGAAGGATGTCTGGAGGACCCTCCTTGGCTTGCTGCCCCTGCGACCCGGCCCCGGATAAGCGGAAGGAAATGGATGGATGGATGGATTTTTGTAATAATTTTTATTCATGTGATATCTACGGTACTGACAGTATTACTCAAGGGAGCAGCATCAAGGTTATATGTGAGTGTGGTGCCCACATCTCAGGTATTTTGTAACAGCAACTCTTCCGTAAAATGACTGATCACATTGAAAATTCTAAGACTGAATTGGTATTGTGTATTTAGACCTTGTAAACAGTGCATTTAGACCCCTTAAGTATTTGGCTGACTTATATTGATGCATCTCTTCAAATGAATCGCCACCTTAACATGGTGGAGGGGTTTGTTTGCCCCAGTCACTCTGAGAGCTGTGTTGTCTCACGAGACCCCGGCAGAGCACCGCTGTGTTGGAGTTTTTCCCGGGGAACGAGATGGTTGCCTCTATGCGATTGCGAGTCGCTGAGGAGAAGTCTCTGACTGTTGTTTGTGCCTATGCACCGAACAGCAGTTTGGAGTACACAGCCTTCTTGACGCTTACTTCAACGCTCATGTGCTGACGTACTGCGGTAAGCGTGTTGCCTCACTTCCGGTTCTCAGCGTAGTTGATAGCGTACTTTTCGCAGCTCCAGCGAAAACTAGTGAATTGTGTGACATTCTTTATTATAGCGGCTAATTACCTGTTTTACATTTAAAACACTTGAACACTCATAGCTCACATCTTAATTCAGCGACTTTTCGCTTAAACCAACAGTTGTTTACACATTGTTCAGTTCTGCTAACGCTAACTAGCCTCATTTCGCGTAGCAGCTAGCGATGGCTCTCCTCTCTCCTTCTCTCTCTCCTTCCCTCTCTCCTGCTCAGTGTGTCTCATGTTTAGCCATGCCTCTGCCTCCTTTACTGATAAGGGTACATGTAACAAATGTAGTTTGTTTGTTAGGTTGGAGGCGAGGCTCAGTGAGTTAGAGGCCCGGTTCCGCACCAACTGTAGTTAGCCAGCCCACCCCCGTAGCCGGTGCAGGCCAACCAGACGTAGCTCCTGCTAGCCGTCCCCCGGCAACCCCCGAGCAGCCGGGAGGCTGGGTGACTGTCCGAAGGAAGCATAGTTCTATGTCGAAGCACACGGGTCACCACCAACCGCTTCGCGTTTCTAACCGGTTTTCCCCGCTCAGCGACACACCCGCTGAGAAACCAACTCTGGTGATCGGCAGCTCCATTCTGAGAAACGTGAAGTTAGCGAAGACAGGGGCTATAGTTAACTGCATCCCCGGGGCCAGAGCGGGCGACATAGAATCCCATTTAAAACTGCTGGCGATTGTTATTCACGTCGGCGGTAATGACACCCGATTACGTCGCTCGGAGGTCACTAAATTGAACGTGGAATCGGTGTGTTCGTACGCAAAGACAATGTCGGACTCCGTAGTATTCTCTGGCCCGCTCCCTAACCTGGTCAATGATGAGATGTATAGCCGCATGTCATCATTCCGCCGCTGGCTGTCAAGGTGGTGTCCTGCAAACAATGTGGGCTTCGTAGACAATTGGCATACTTTCTGGGGAAAACCTGGTCTGATTAGGAGAGACGGCATTCATCCTACTTTGGATGGAGCGGATCTCATCTCTAGAAATCTGACCCAGTTCATTAGTGGACCTAATCCATGACCCAGAGTTCAGACCAGGAAGCAGAAGCAGAGTCGCAGTCTTTCACACTTCTCTGCGCTTCCTTTGGAGCAGTTACCCACCCAGTTACCCACCCAAAACCCTATAGAGACTGTGTCTGCCCCACGGCCACTTCAATTATTTGAAGTCAACAGAAGAGGAGTTATACAAAATAACTGAATAAAAGTTAAGGCAACCAATGCAACAGTGCATCAAAACAGGACAATTAAATGTGGACTCTTAAATATTAGATCTCTGTCATCTAAGGGTGTACTTGTAAATTATTTAATATCAGATAATCATGTTGATTTATTTTGTCTTACTGAAACCTGGCTGTGTCATGAAGACTACGTTAGCCTTAATGAATCAACTCCTCCAAGTTATATTAATACTCATATTCCTCGAGGCACAGGCCGAGGAGGTGGAGTAGCAGCTATTTTTGACTCAAGCCTATTAATAAACCCTAAACCTAAATTAAATTACAACTCATTTGAAAGCCTTGTTCTTAGTCTTTCAAACCTGAGTGGGAAAGCATTAAAGTCAATTTGATTTGTTATAGTGTACCGTGCACCAGGTGCGTATTCTGAATTCCTATCTGAATTCTCAGAGTTTTTATCAAGTTTAGTCCTCAAAACAGATAAAGTTATTATTGTAGGGGATTTTAATATTCATGTGGATATGTATAATGATAGCCTTAGTACTGCGTCTAGTTCATTATTAGATTCTATTGGCTTCTGTCAGTGTGTACATAAACCAACTCACTGTTTTAACCATACCCTCGATCTTGTTCTGGTATATGGTATTGAAATAGAAAATGTAATTGTCTCTCAACAGAACTCTCTTTTATCGGACCATTAAAAAGAAGCTAATAAAAGAAAGGAGGTTTGCTCCATGGTATAATCCTTAAACCCGCGATTTAAAGCAAATATCGCGAAAACTTGAAAGGATATGGCGTTCCACCAATGTGGATGAAGCGCGGTTAGTCTGGCGAGACAGTCTTAAAATATATAAGAAGGCACTCCGTAATGCTAGAGCAGCCTATTATTCAGCATTAATAGAGAAAAATAAGAACAACCCCAGGGTTCTCTTCAGCACTGTAGCCAGGCTGACAGAGAGTCACAGCTCTGTTGAGCCGTGTATTCCTATAAACCTCAGTAGTAGTGACTTCATGAACTTCTTTAATGATGAGATTCTAACTATTAGAGACAAAAATTATAATCTACTGCCCTCAACCAGTACCGATCGATCCACAGCTGTAGAACCTGAAATATATTTAGATGGCTTTTCGCCCATCGACCTTCAACAATTGACTTTAACTATTTCTAAGTCTAAACCTTCCACCTGTCTCTTAGACCCGATTCCGACGACGCTGCTTAAGGAAGTTTTACCTTTAATTAGCAATTCTTTATTAGAAATTATCAATCTGTCTTTACTAACGGGCCATGTACCACAGGCCTTCAAACTAGCTGTAATTAAACCTCTTCTTAAGAAACCTACTCTTGATCCAGAGGTGTTGGCTAACTATAGACCTATATCTAACCTTCCGTTCCTCTCTAAGATCCTTGAGAAAGCGGTAGCAAATCAGCTGTGTGACTTTCTGCATAACAATAGTTTATTTGAGGATTTTCAGTCAGGATTTAGAGTGAATCATAGCACAGAGACGGCACTGGTGAAAATTACCAATGACCTTCTAATAGCTTCAGACAAAGGGCTTGTCTCTGTACTTGTATTGCTAGACCTTTGTGCTGCATTTGATACCATTGATCATCAAATCCTATTACAGAGATTGGAGCATCTAATAGGCATTAAAGGAACCGCACTTAGCTGGTTTAAGTCATATTCATCAGACTGATCTCAGTTTGTATATGTAAATAATGAAAGCTCGATGAAAACCAGGGTCAGTCACAGAGTTCCACAGGGGTCTGTTGTTGGACCTATTTTATTTACCTTATATATGCTTCCCTTGGGGAATATTATCAGAAAACACTCAGTAAACTTTCATTGTTATGCAGATGATACCCAGTTATATCTATCAATTAAGCCAGACGAAACTAACCAGTTCTCTAAACTTCAAGCATGTCTTACGGACATAAGAACCTGGATGACCTGTAACTTCTTAATGTTAAACTCCGAAAAAACAGAAGTTATCCTACTAGGCCCAGATCACCTTCGAAATCAATTATCTAACGATATAGTTTCTCTAGATAGCATTGCTCTAGCATCCAGCACTACCGTTAAGAACCTTGGAGTTATCTTTGATCGGGATCTGTCTTTTAACTCTTATATAAAACAGATCTCAAGGACAGCCTTTTTTCATTTACGTAACATTGCGAAAATCAGGCAAATCCTGTCTCAAAGCGATGCAGAAAAACTAGTTCATGCATTTGTTACCTCTAGACTAGATTACTGTAACTCCTTATTATCAGGCTGCTCTAATAGGTCTCTTAGATCTTTACAGTTGATCCAGAATGCTGCAGCACGTATTCTAAGAAAAACTAAGAAAAGAGATCATATTACTCCAGTATTAGCTTCTCTGCACTGGCTCCCTGTTAAATCAAGAATAGAATTTAAAATTATTTTACTTACCTACAAAGCTCTAACTGGCCAGGCACCGTCTTATCTTAAGGAACTTATAGTTCCATATTACCCAACTAGAAAGCTGCGCTCAATCAATGCAGGGTTACTTGTGGTTCCTAGTAGTAGGATGGGAGCCAGAGCCTTCAGTTATCAGGCTCCTCTTCTGTGGAACCAGGTTCCAGTTTCAGTCCGGGGGGCAGACACACTCACCACTTTTAAGAGCAGGCTTAAGACCTTCCTTTTTGATAGAGCTTATAGTTAGGGCTGGCTCAGGTTCGCCTTGGTCCAGCCCCTAGATATGCTGCTATATGCCTAGGCAGCCAAGGGACTACCTAGGATACACTGAGCTCCTCTCTCTTCTCTCACTCCTTCTTTATGTATTAATCTCCTATTTATGCACATTACTGATTTTGCTTCTTCCCCGGAGTTCTTGTGCTTTCTCGCCTGGCAGGTTCCCAGGAATCTGGGTTATATTTGGACTGTCATCGTGCCACCTGCTGAGGCCCTGCTGACACCCACTACTACTACCACTATCACTATTAGTCACATTACTATTATTTTTGAGGGAATCAGGGATTTGTGATTCTGGGCTATACAAAATAAACTGAATTGAATTGAATTATTGCCTGTACTATTACGCTTATTGACTTTGCTTCTACCCTGGAGTCTTTGTGCTTTCTCGCTTCGCAGGCTTCTATAAATCATGGCTGTACCTGGACCGTGGTCGTGCATCCTGCTACGGCCCTGCAGACGCCGACTGCTACCACCATTATTATTGCTAGTCACATTACTATTACTATTACCTGTACCATTAAGCATTTTAGCTTTACTTCCACCCTGAAGCCCTTTTTGCTTTCTCGCTCTGCAGGTTTCCATGAATCGTTGTGGTACCTGGAACGTAGTTGTGCCTCCTGCTGTGAGCCGACTGACACCCACTGCTACTTTGATTATTATTATTAATCACATTACTATCCCTATTTTCATAATTATAATTCAACTATAATAATTGCTGCTGTTATTATAAGTAGTCTTATTATATGAATAATTTATGTCATATACATTGAATGTGTTGTATCTCTGTTATGCTGTTCATTCTGTACACATGACATCTATTGCATTCTGTCCATCCTGGGAGAAGGATCCCTCCTCTGTCGTTCTCCCATAGGTTTCTTCCTTTTTTCTCCCTGTTAAAGGGGTTTTTAGGGGAGTTTTTTCTGTGCCGATGTGAGGGAAGGACAGAGGATGTCGCATGTGTACAGATTGTAAAGCCCTCTGAGGCAAATTTGTATTTTGTGATTCTGGGCTATACAAAATAAACTTGGAGAAGGGTGATTCGGAGGAACGGCCTGCCTGATCTGAACCCAAGTGGTGCTTTGTTGTTGGACTTCTGTGCTAGTCATGGATTGTCCATAACAAACACCATGTTCGAGCATAGGGCGGTTCATAAGTGTTCTTGATACGAGAACACCCTAGGCCAAAGATCTATGATCGTCTCTGTGGTCGTATCATCAGATCTGCGGCCGTATGTCTTGGACACTCGGGTGAAGAGAGGAGCAGAGCTGGCAATTGATCACCACCTGGTGGTGAGTTGGATCAGATGGCGGGGAAGGCTGCAGGACAGACCTGGTAAACCCAAGCATGTGGTGAGGGTGACTGGGAACCCTGTCCGCGAGGTCTTCAACTCCCACCTGCATCCCGGGGGAGGCTGGGGACATGGAATCCGAGTGGGCCATGTTCAAAGCCTCCAATTGTGGAAGCTGCTGCTAGGAGCTGTGGTTGGAAGGTAATCGGTGCCTGTCGTGGTCGGCAACCAGTTGTGAAGGAAGCCGTCAAGCTGAAGAAGGAGGCCTTTTGGGCTTGGCTGACCGTGGGGTCTCTGGAGACAGCTTGTAACGGTTTTGACCTTTTTTATTAAAGAGTTGTGCCAGTCAGAGTCACGTCTAACAAATAATAAGTATAAATGGAAAGAAAATATGTCAAACCATACAAAACAATAAACTAAATTCCCAGTAGTAACAAAATATGTCAAAAAAAAGCACTGCATAAACAAATAGACAACAACTTTAAGAAATGTATTCAAACAAGGGAGAAAGACAATTAATGTAGATATGGTTGAATGTGTAACCCACAATCTTCAGTCCACTGGGTACTTATTCCGTTTGGTGTTTTCCACAAATGCAAACAGTTCAGTTCAATCCAGTATCTTCATAGAAAAAGACAACTCAAAAACTCCGCTCCGGGTTTTACCGCAGATCCCCACAAATGAACAAATATGGAAATAACAAACAGCGTCTATTTGCCGTTAACAAAAGGAGTATATACAAAATAAACTCTAACCGTCCGGTACTCCCAGTACCGTTGACCAGTTAGGGAGTCAAAAGTCATGTCCGAGGCATTGGTCTTAACTCCTGGAGAAACTGCGACGTAGAAATATAAATCCAATAGAGTCTTCCTCCCCCAATAGCCTCCAGAGACAGCTGGCCTTAGCTTCTTTTCCAGTCGACGACTATGATGCGGATAACCACGCAATCTCGCAGAGGGTAAAGCTGGCATTTCTCTTGTTCACTGACTCTTTCCACTACCGCGGCTCAGAAACCAACACGCTTCTAGATTTCAGTGAGTTATCAAACTCCGCGGTTTAAGGGCTGTGATTGGATTATTGGATGATTGTTGCCGTTGACTGTTGCGAATATGAAGGAACTCTTGTCAGGTGGTGATGATGGTAATGTTTCCGACAGCTGGTCGCTACAAGCTGACAGGGCCTAAAAAAAAAAAGTTTGGTTCCTGTTGGTTGTCAGTTGAGGTCATGGGTAGGTAGGGAATTTATTTTATTTTTTTATTTTATTTTTTCCAGCGGCAGCGAATGATAGGTAGGTTTTTTTTTTTTTTTTGGTTTTTTTTTTTTTCACAGCAGCAATGGATACTCCCAGCATGTTACAAACACACACACATTTTTATATGAACAAAATATGTAGTCAATACGAATGCTTCAATTAAAATGTGCAGATTTTTTATGTGTGTACTATTTTCTACTCCTAAAAACTAAGAACCCACTAGTTCTGGACCATTGGCATTGAAGACATCTCAAGCGATATTTCCTAAATAACTTTAATAGTATCAACTCTTACAATACTCAATACAGTGTTTATGTACAAACCTACAAAACGTTGAACAAACGTTAAACAAGGTAGCGAGACATCATCCAATCAACCCGGAAAATATTATAGAAACATGAATGACTCCGAAGCTGTTTAATTAAAGTGTAACTCTGGTGTTCTGTGACTCAGTTTTCTGTTGTCCAACATTACTGCCTGCTATTAGTTAAATTAAGGAACAATACAACTGCAGGGCCTCTTTAAACCAGACCACTGCTCATTTCTGCTTGCCGTAGGGTCTGGCCACAATGTGCTTTTTTTCAGCCCCAATACAAATGGGGCAGCAGGGCAAGACCGTTTTAAATTTCAATAACAGGGCTGGGCAGGTGTTGCCCTGAGGCCCGCCACAGTGTGCACAGAGATCTTGCCTCCCAAAGGGTGCCCGGTAGTAGGCCAGCTCTATGGGATCACCACACGAGAGAGACAGCCTGACCTGCACAGTTGATGCAAGTGGATGTTGGGGCTCCAGGATGTAACTCCCACATGTGTAATCCATGCCATCATCTGACAAGGCCTCTGCCAGTGTGGCCTGGTGGCGAGAAGAGAGGAGGCGCATTGAGTAGATCACTCTTGGTTTAGAGCATTCCATGCAGCCGACTACTGCCCGTGCATGTTGGGCAGTAAACAGCCCAGACTCTTTCTGCTGCTTCTCTAGTGCGTCCGACAAAAAGAAGTCAACACATGCAGCTTGTTTGTGTTTGTGTGACAGTTGGGCAGAAGGTCGATGGGCGTCATCTGTGTCTTTGCCCATAACCTCAGCCAGAGTCAAGTAATGGTCACCTATTTCAATACAAGCACAACACAGACATGTATTAAAGTATTTTGCTATAAGCTGTGGGCGTCATACAAATATGTGAACAGGTGTAATATTAGGCTAAAGCATGTTAAAAGTGGATAATCGACAAAAATATTCTTACTTTACAATGTATTGAATGATAAAGTAAAATTCTTACCAGAAGCATCAGGCATTGGGTCAGGAAGCCAGATCATCCTTTCAGACGGGAGGGATGGTACGGAACAGCATTCAGGGTCATCACATTTGCGTATCTGAGGAAAGAAAGAAAGACTTATTTAGCGTCCTTCATACATGGAATGCAGCTCAACATCCTTTATAGTCGAAATATAATAAAATAATCATTACGCGTTATACATAAAAACATAGGGAAAATAAGATCATTACCTGAAACAGATACTGACGTTGCCGGCAGTGTTTCTGCACCCACTCAGTGAATGCTGGATCCTTGTCTGCTTGTTGCTTGGTCACTGTTGCAGGATTGATGGAAGGGAAGAGTGTGGTGATAACCTGCATGACCGAATCTTCCTCTGCATCTGTGACTGCATCTATGATCGTCATTGGCTCTCCCTTCAACTTCAGCCGACTGTAGCGTCCTGCCACTGTGTCCAGCACTGGCGCAACTGAAGTGCTCCAAGCCTCAGCAAGCTGTGGGTTTTTCTCGCCCGCTTTGCGAATCTCTGCCATTGAACTGCACCTCTTCAGCAGGTGTTCCATGTCCTCTGCTGTCTTGTCTCTCTCCAATGCACAGTTCTGCAGGCCGATGTTGAGTATAGCCATCACTCTCTCAACTGGATTCTGCCAGCTCTGGCCTGGAGCTGCTCTGCAGGCAATGAGCATGTCCAGTCTTAGCATCTT
Organism: Anoplopoma fimbria; assembly: GCF_027596085.1. Taxonomy (NCBI): domain Eukaryota; kingdom Metazoa; phylum Chordata; class Actinopteri; order Perciformes; family Anoplopomatidae; genus Anoplopoma; species Anoplopoma fimbria. Next base: position 13,782,041 of record NC_072468.1, on the reverse strand, counting down.
AAATATTGCTATCAGACTGAGCTGAACTTTGACCAGTAGGGTGCGATGTTCTGTTCCACCATCACTGTACTTGACATGGATTGGTTTCCATTCAGAAGGGTCTTCCTGTGCGAGCCTAACTGTTGCTGCTGCATTTCTGTATGCTGTAGACTTTTGGAATACAGAGTCCTGCACAATGATCTTTACCTTGCCACTGTACCATGAACCCTCTGGCTGACAAGGGACATTGGGTTGCATGTATACTGTGGATGTGATTGATCCCTTGCTCGTCATATCGTGGTCCAGTGCTGCCAGTTGGGTGGCTGAAGGCACAATTGAGTGTCGACCTCGAACACCAGTGGACACAGGCTCCCCTGGTTCTCCAACCGGGATCTTGGCCTTATCGTCCATGAATAAGACAAATATTTCCGAACGGAGCTGATACATGTGTAGACGCAATAATAAGAAGAGTGCAGCACAGAAGTGTGCATCAGGGTGAGATGCTCGGAGCTGTCTTCGCTGGATCTTGTACTTGAGCTCAAAGCGTGAAGTGAAGTTCAAGGCACTCTGGGTGTAGGGATTCTTTGGTGCAAATTGCAATCTCACAAGGGCTTTGCTGGGCACCTTGGTTCCTTCAGGGCATTTGGACTTAACCTGTTCAATGAGATCCTCTAGCGACAACCACTGTGACAGGTGGGCAGTGCCATGTCTCCTTTCATCTGCTGCAGTGACTTCATTGACTGCTTCTTCCATCTTTGAGAAGAATTCCTCAAAGTTGTCACCAGGACGGCCACTGTTAAGGGTGCGCAAGTCGACAATAATGCCAGGCTCTCCCTGGAGAGCCACTTGGATGCGCTGGTTCATGAGAGGATTTGATGGGGCTGAAGAATCATGGGAGATTTCCTGATAGATCGCCTCTACGATGCTTGGTATCACCCTAGCCACGTTCGCTACCTTCCTCTTGAAATCCTTCTTCATGTACCTGGTGTGGTACTGTGGGAGAAATGGCTGCAGAGAAGTGACAACTCCAGTGGTCTGGGTCAGCTGCTCATCCTGTGTTCTGTTCCTTTCCACTTTCCACAGCAAGGTGACGCCAGTCTTGCTGCCCCCAGGTTGGTATTTCAGCACATCGACAGGTACAGACAGCTGGATTCTGTTGATGAAGTCAAATCTGTGCCATGAACTTGCAAATGGTTCCTCCAGGTGTACAGTGTCATCCAGGAGCACAGGAGTTAGAGTATCTGTTTGACACATAACGTTGTCCAGCAACCGGTACCTTGCAGCCATCTCAGGGGTGTTTTTGTGGTGTGTCACGGCAATGTTCTCAGATAAAACTCTGACAGGTTGACTTGAGTTATGGTTTGCAAATGTAGTATCCCTCTTCCTCTTCAGGTACTCCACATAGTTGCGAAGGCAGGTGGCAAGATTTAAAATGTCCTCTTTCAGTGTTCTCCAAGCAGCAGTTGAGGACATGTATGGTCGGTCACACAAAGACAACAGGGCTTGGGAGTGACTGTCCAGAAAGGTAGCACACATGGGTTGCTCCTTTATTTTCTTTCTCTTCACTTCATTGTATCCTTCAAAGCTCCAGCATGATGGAACAGGAATCACATCTCTCTCTTGGAGAGATGCATCACGTATCACTGTGTGCTGGTTTGTGATGTACCAAAGACAATTTGTTAGCGTCTGAAAATACAAAAAAACAAAATGGTGTCAGATATTTAATATTAAAGATGTTTAATATTTTAATATAGCTCTTTAATAAAAAAAATTCAGAAATGGCGTCAGAGAGAGCGGAAGCGGCAGTTGCAGCAAATTACATATTCAATGACAAAACTATGTAAAAACAGTGTGAAAAAAAACTGGGAATATTTTAAATTTGTAACTTTATTGTCGAGGTTCAATTTCATTAGCACGAGCCATATAACGTTAAACTAATTGACGTTATATTTTATATAATTATTATAGAACCGAATCAGAAAACTTAATTGATCCCCGGGGGGAATTGTTTTGTTCCAGGTGTTCCGTACAAATAGAAATTACAAGCATAGAAGATAAGATTATAAAAAAAATAGAAAATTATAAATAAAATACAATAAAATAAAAGTAAGAATAAAGTAAGAAGTGGACATCTCTGAATGGGTTATATAAAACGGCTTCATATTTCTCCTCCGTCCGGTTTGAACCGCAGCTGTCAGGGTTGCTAGGTGACAGGAGCGGCGCGTCATCACGCAAGGTAAAGGGTCTTTAACGGCTTGTCACGCAAACTTGAAATGCTCCGTAGGGCAGACCGTATTATTTTAAAACGTTCGTTTGGACTTCGGTACGGTCTACGAAGGCCACACCTTCATAGACCGCGTCCTTCGAAGGATGCGTCCCCTGAATTGAGACTGCTGTATTGTACAAATATGTCTTTAAGACTCATATCAGAGAATATCCCCGTCAGTTCGGCCGCGGCGCAATGAATGAATAAAAATCGTAAAAATACATTTATTTTGACAGTTGTGCCCGGAGTTACTACTTTACAACCTCGTTGAGGACCAACAATTAGAAATATATGTAGATTTTAATTCAGCCTTGGGTGAAATCTTTCCTGCTGTCGGCTCCCAGACCGTAGTCGAGGAGCACAGGGGGAGACGTTCCCTCCAGGTCCGATGTTCTCTCGGGGGTAACACCCTTTACTTGGGCAGTGAGTCTGCTACTTATAGGTCGGAATGAAGCGGCCACCGATTATTGACAGGCTGGGTACTTTATTCGTAGTTCCACTGACTTAACAGTACACGTTTGCACAGACACAACCGCACTCGTTCGTTCACTGAACTGACACGCGCAACCGCTTGCTCTCCTCGCTCGTCCACTCACACGCTTAAGTCACTCACACACAATGCCATTCTCGCGCACACACATACGCTACTCTCGTAACAGAAGCGTAGTGTGTACTGAATGCATGTTGATAATGATACACTAGGGGTAACTACATTGGCACGACACCGGCTTCCTCCATCACAACATTTCTCGCGATCGACTCCAACTCAGCCCGCGATCGGATCGACTGGTAGACCGCGATCGACTGGTTCGGCACCGCCGGGTCTACCAGTCGATCACTGTAGATTCTACAGTGATCATTTCTTCAAATGTAATAACAGCCTACAATTATTCAAATATTATAGTTCACTTACCGTCAGCAAAAGTGAGCCTTGGGTTGTGCTCTCTGGAAGAGAAAAGCCCACTGCCCTGGTCCGTAGATTCTTCAGAATGTCATTATTCAGCTCGTCTTTTTGGTCTGTAGGCCTACAACTTTCGGAGGGGGCAAATGACTACGTTGCTGTGCTCGAAACAGCATCTCGAAGGCGGACGGGATCGTGGTACTCGTGGAGGACACAGATATTTGTTCTGGGGCGCACTTCAGTGCTAAATATTTGAAGTTAAATACAGATGCGATGCTACCGACATTCGAGGTCGACACTCCGTCAGCTCGGTCCACTTTGCCGGCTGCTGACACAAATGAACAAGCGCACTGCTTGACTTCTTCAAGGACATTTCCAAAAGATTTCGTACCCAATCTTACAATTTTGTTTGTTACGTTGTTGCATGGGCAAACAATGGAGACAATGCATACGTCCATCTTTCTCCCGCAACCATATAACAAGCGCTACCGTACCGATATCGCGTCGTCTGCATGCAGATCCCGCGTGAAGCCATTGTTTTCATTTGAAAACGAGAGAATGCGCTCATCATTGTACAGAATGAAGAGGTGCTGTACAAAAACGTAATTATTTTTTGCATTAAAACATTTTTTTGTGTTTTTTTATTTATTTTTTTTTTTTCAAGCTCATAAAATAATTTGGGTCGCACATAGATTGACAGGGTCGGTCGGAAACCGGAACCAAACAAAAATTTTTTTTAGGCCCAGGTACCGTTTAGCCAGAAGGGCTGCAGCTGCGGCGGTTGGCGAGGCAAAACCCGGGTGTGGGAGTTAGGGGAGACCATGGAGAAGGACTTTCAATTGGCCTCAAGGAAGTTTTGGCAAACCGTGAGACGACTCAGAAAGGGAAAGCAGGGATTGTCTCAGGGTTCAGCAGAGGAGGAGAACTGTAAACCCGGACTGGGTATATTGTCGAGCGGTGGAAAGAACACTTTGAGGAACTCCTGAACCCGACTAACATGTCCTCCGTGGAAGAGGAAGAGTTTGATGACTCAGGGGGAAAACTGATCATGGAGGTAGGGGACAGTGCCTTTGGAATGGCAGACCGGGGTGGTGGTTCCCATTTTTAAAAGGGGGACCGGAGAGTGTGCTCCAATGATCGGGGTATCACACTTCTCACCCTCCCCGGAAAAGTATATTACAGGGTGCTGGAAAGGAGGCTCCAACAGATTGTCGAACCTCGGATTCAGGAGGAACAATGCGAATTCCGCCCTGGACGTGGAACATTGGACCAGCTCTTTACCCTTGCAGGTCTGATGGACGGGTCATGTGTTTTGTGGACTTGGAGAAGGTCTACAACCGTGTCCCCTGGGGAGTCCTGTGGGGGTACTGAGGGAATACGGGGTACCGGGGTCTTTGCTACGAGCCATACGGTCCTTGTATGACCAAAGTGAGAGCTGTGTCCGGATACTCAGCCCAAAGTCTAACACATTTCCAGTGAGTGTTGGCCTCCGCCAGGGTTGTCCCTTTTCACCGGTCCTGTGTTTGATTTTCATGGACAGGATTTCAAGGTGCAGCCGGGGGGAGGAGAGTGTCCGGTTTGGGGACCTCAGAATTGCATCCCTGCTTTTTGCAGATGATGTGGTTTTGTTGGCTACCTGAAAACTTGAGCTTCAGCACGCAATGGGGCGGTTTGCAGTCGAGGGAGTTCAAGTATTTCGGGGTCTTGTCCACAAGTAAGGGTAAAATGGTCAGCAGTGATGCAGGCGTTGTATCGGACTGTTGTGGTGAAGCTCTCGATCTACGTTCCGACCATCACCTATGGTCATGAGCTTTGGGTAGTGACCGAAGGAATGAGATTGCGATTCAAGCGGCCAAAATCAGCTTCCTTCGAAGGGTGGCTGGGCTCAGCCTTAGAGAGGAGTTTAGAGGTGTTCCGGGCACGTCCAACTAGTAAGAGGCCCGGGGTAGACCCAGACTACGCTGGAGAGATTACATATCTCGTCTGGCCTGGGAACGCCTTGGGGTTCCCCAGGAGGAGCTGGAAAGCGTTGCTGGGGAGAGGGACGTCTGGAATAACCTCCTTAGTCTGCTGCCCCCGCGGCCCGGCCCGGGATAAGTGGAAGAAAATGGATGGATATTGATGCATATACAAATGAAGCTCTAGCGCAACTTCAGACAGTACACATTACCTTTTTTCCAGTCTCGTTTTTAGGAGCAAGCCGACGTCAAGTTCTTCAGCAGAGGAGAAAACTTCTTCCTCTCATTCCCTGCCTGGGAATCTCACCGGTTGCACCAGGTCACACTGTGCAGGTATCAACCTGATTGGCACCATGCAGTCTCCGGCCAAACCCAGCAAACCATCCATACAGGCCACAGAGCCGAAAATCCAAAAGCTCTGCCTCACCAGGGTCTCTCGGCGCAGGCTCTTCGTGGCAGCGGCCTCATGCGCTCTGCATTCATTCATCTCCAAGCACGCATCATTTAAGGTAAAGACACCCGAACCGTATTCTCATGTCCTGTAACATCAGCGCAGCAAGTCCATAAACCGGATCACACTGGCCTCATTCAAGCAAGTGCGCTGGTCATTGCTGACCTCATCTCAACTGCAAAATTGTCAAATTGCCTTCGTGCCATGTGTCGTAGCTTTCCAGCATTTAAATTCTACTAGCAAGTTTTCCTGATCAACCTTGTTTTATTGACTCTGTCAGTGAACCTTGGATTCTGCCTCAGCCTGACCCCTTTGTTCTTTGTTCGTCTGCCTGGATTTGTAAAGCCTTGTAATTTGCCTTCAGTAAAGACTTTAATTTTCAACTGCCTCCTGAGTCGTGCTCTTGGGTTTCTGTGCCTTTGAACCATGACAATAACAATCAATGAACATGAGTCAAGAACTCAGCTGACTCTCACGTCCTGTACCATTAAGAACCCTCTACAGGCTAATTTATGTGAAATTTGCTTTTCATCGTAAGAAATGGATAACCTGTAAGGTTCTCATCCATATCTTAATGTAGCTGTCTCCATCCTATGGCATTTATGTACGTCACTAAAAGTATAGTTTGTTTTGGGACCTTAAACTCAAATACACTGAAGTTGTATTGCGTTGTATGGTTTAATTCAATCAAGCGAAGGGAAACCTAATGCAAAGGGCACGCTCATTTTGACATGTTCAGACGTTATCCACATCCGTGCAGCTCATAAAGTCCATAAACAGGATCTCGCTGGTCTCATTCAAGCAGTGCGCTGGTCATTGCTGACCTCATGTCAACCGCAAGCATGCTCAGTTGGCAAAACGGCTACTCTATTTCATGATGTGACGGTGTATTTCTTTTGACTCAGAAGTTGTGACGATATGTCCATATGTGGGCTTTTGAAGGATTTCACGCTCAGTGGTTCTCAGGCTCTGGCCTCCCTCTACTCCAGATCCAATGTAATCAGCATCGTGTGAGATACCTGACTGCATAAGCTCTCATGTCTGGGGCAGGCAACGGAGCATAAATGTGGTTAAATCAGTCGTCATCATTCCTCAATGTGAGCATTCCTCTTCATGATTCTTGCGATAGCTTCAGGCAGTTAGCTGCCACACAAGTCATTGTTCTCGTGGCAGTAAAAGTGCTCGCTCCGTAAATGTGCCTTGCTCACATCCCATATACATATATGACTTGCGGTGGAGATTTTGCTACACTGCTACTATGTTGCTCACTGTCCACTCAGAAACCTCCTCGACATTACATTCTTTCTTGCCACAATCATGCAGATCATCTAAAGTTTTTTTTTTAAACATTATGTTCTATTATATTTTAAGGCTAAGTACTCATTACCAATCCCTAGCGTGTGGCTGGTATTGTTTTCACCTTGCGGGTTACTCATTCATTTGTTACTCATTGCGCTCCTCTAGATACTACCATTCATAGCTATCTCTCAATTCCTCCTATCCGTGGTACTCTGTGAAGTGGGTCACTGTCAAGGCATCATGGTCTAACGTGACCTCATACACTGCATCATGTTCTAATGTGTCCTCATAGTGTTGTCCTGTTTGATGCTGCTATTTGACCCTGTCTTGGCTAGGTCTCATCTTATAAAATGGTTTAATCTCAGCATGTGTCTTTCTAGTTAAATAATGGTTCTTTAAATGTATGCATTTCGACCTCTTAATCTCAGTCATCAAACCATAGTCCCCCTGACCTCACATGCTGGAAACTTTATTCTGCCATGTGGTATTGCATTCATTGCAGCAGCACCTTTGATTGATCTGGTTCTGAAATCACATGCGTTGCAACAGCAGCATGGGGATCTGTTAGTGAAATCACATATGTTGCAGCAGCAGCATCAGCTTTGGTTGATCACTTAAGTGGAATTGCATTTATTGCAGGAGCAGCATTGTGGGGGAATCTCATGTTGGGTCAATATACAGGTTTGTCCTGACCTGCTCTATAAAATTAGTATAGATAAACTGACTGCCCATACTTCTTTAAGTTCGCCCTAAATCCCTTGTAAGTCATGTTTAACTGGCGTTGGAGCTTTCTTTGCTGCCACTCCTTTCCTTTTGTTGCCTGCTATCATAATTTGCCAATTTTTGCATTGTTAAGCATCTAAATTCTTCCGTAATCATGCCTGCCCACATTCTCGATACATGCATATAACTGGTGGTGGCGTGTTGCTCACTGTTTCCTTTATCTGTTATTTCCAGTCAAAGATATTCAGCTTATTACTAATTCTTCACATCCAGGTTTCTATAACTACGTATTCATCTTATCAATTAGTTGTATCCATCGTATTCTGGTAATAACTACTTATGTGTATTCTGCAATTGTTCCATTTGAATCATATTCTACTTTTTGCCCTTATTAATTGTCCTCCGATAACTGGTGTCCTATCGGGTAAGTGGTATCTTGTAAGTAGCGTCCTATCCATTCTATTTTTACAAGGGGATCATATTCCTGTATTCTCATAATTCGTCATAGGCTATCAGCTTCATTGTCATTGCTTCTGTAATTGCTCACAAACATTAATTCTTAAAAGTGACGTCATGTACATCTTATATTGACGTGGTGTCCATTGCATTGCTAACTCTCAGGTTACTGATGACCTCTTTTGGTTAAATCAAGTGATATACGATTCATTAAAAAGGGCACATAATGGAGACTTGCTGCTCAGCCAAATCTTTATAATGTAATGCCTGTTATTCCAGTACACTAGCCACGTTGTCTCAACTCAAACTGTCGCTATTCAGGTCACTACTGACCATTAGCCATCACTGGCTAGACCCTATACAATGCAAGCAGGGCATTGCTGTCCTCAAGTTATCACAGAGCTATACATTGCAAGCAGGGCATGGCTGTCCTCAAGTTATCGCAGAGCTATACATTGCAAGCAGGGCATAGCTGTCCTCAAGTTATCGCAGAGCTATACATTGCAAGCAGGGCATTGCTGTCCTCAAGTTATCGCAGAGCGTACACTAGCCGCGTTGTCTAAGCTCAAACTGTTGCTATTCAGGTCCCTACTGACCATTAGCCATTGCTGGCTAGGACCTTTACATTGCAAGCGGTTATTGCTGGCCGAGCTCAAAATGTAGATCTCGTAGATACTTCGGTCGGTGCCGACCTAGTCATTGCAGCGCTTTTGTTCCTGTCTACTAATTTCGTCATAGGCTATCTGCTACATTTTCACTGCTTCTGTATATGCTCAAAATTATGGTATTCTAATAAGCTGTGTCATGTACATCGTATATCAATAATGTCATGCCGTTATTCCAGTACACTAGCAGCGCTGTCTAAGCTCAAACTGTTGCTATTCAGGTCCCTGCTGACCATTAGCCATTGCTGGCTAAAGCCTATACATTGCAAGCAGGGCATTGCTGTCCTTCAGTTATTGCTGGCTTAGCTCAAAAAAGTAGTTCTCGTAGATGCGCTAGTCAGTGCTAACCTAGTCATTGCAACGCTTGCTCCTGTTTCTACTCATTCATGGTAAATTGTTGATACTCCTGCCCTCAAATTTCTGTCATGCTCATTGTTATGCCTCATCTCTTAGCAGCTTATGCCATCTTCATCGATCATATGTGATCCGTTTCATTCCAGCTTGGTAAGTACAAGAACATTCCTTTGGGGGAAATATAAGGCTGTGTTTTATTTATTTAATTTTTACTTTTGGGGGATTTATCTTGCTGCTGCTCAGGGCCGACACCCCTCGATAACAAATCTCCCCGTAGAGTCAATACTTTATCATCACATATCATCTGTCAATAATAAACGATTATCTTTTCCTCATTTGAATGGTCTCTCCTGATTGAAATAATCTTGTCAGTATTTTTATACTGGGATTTTGCTTATTTTTTATGGCAGAGTTGTTCAAGTACCTTCATTTGTTTTCAATTATTGAATTAAAGGGAGCATGTATAGAGTAAATGTCTGCCTGTATTTTCCTCTATTAAGTCTCTATTTGATGTTGACAAACACCCAAAGCTGTACATTTTGCAGTTGTCGTCTTAATTGAGTCTTCAATTGGGCCTGAGTAAATGGCATTGAATCAAAATAAAGTAAAATCCATGTTCCTATTATAAAAAAATATTTTATTGGTCATATTCAGTACTTACAGTACTTGAAGTACTTACAAAAAAACGTATAAATTATTAGGTCCGCCCTCATTCAAGGGTCTCTCAACTGTGATCTAAAATATTATACTTATTATGTACACCAAAAAGTTAAATTTTTATTTTATTTAAAATTTATTTAACCAGGAAAGCCTCATTGAGATTAAAAATCTCCTTTACAAGAGTGTCCTGGCCAAGACAGCAGCAGCACATTAAAAAAAGTTTCAGACATACAACATAAAACAGTGACAGACAATAAAATAAAAATAAAATAAATATCACAGCACGAGTAAACCAAAACTAAGACTCAGGTCATCATATCCTAGATCACTCTCATAGTACATTATTATTATTTGGCAAATAAATCAGCAAACCATGTGCAAGAATAAAATATACCTTATCTGTTATATTAAAAAAGTACGAATAAAGAGTTTCAACATGTACAATTGACCTTAAACTTTGATCATTATAGTATAGATGTCCGAAGTCCAAGTTCCCATCATAGACAGCCACAGATTACTTCCAGGTGTCTCGAAATCCCATGAAGACAATAAGATATATACATCAGATACATCAGTTATGACCACATAAAAAAAGACAAAAGTTTGCTCATGAATCTAGAAAAAAAGAATCCTGCATTAAAACTACCCTGACCACTCCGTTACTTCCCAGTGAGCACTAGACGGGATTTAGACGTCTAAATCTGGTTGAAATCGGGTCTAAACGTCTATAGACGTCTTTTAGCCATCTTTTCAACCGGCTATAACACGGTTACAACTTCAACATGTCACAAAACACCATTTGGTTGATAATGTGTTCTGTTGTAACGTAAGGCTGTAAGAGAGACGATATTAACACATTATATATATATTATAGTATTTATGTAAAGTATTCAACTGGTCGTTGAAATGTGGTCTACACGTAGACATGATTTCAACGCATTTAATGTTTCATATAAAAAGTCGGAAATATCGGACTTTATCGACTGTTTGCTGCTAAAATAAGCTTCTAGGACATCGTAATCCAGTCATTTTTATACATTACTCTTAAATAAGAAAGTTTGCTTACAGCTGTAACGCGCATGCGCAACTTCTTATGCGCTAGAGTTTGGAACTTCGACTGCACTGCCAGAGAGGAACGGTCGAGACTTACAGAGCCGAGACTCATGGAGCCACAACGACAGGAACGGGCTGATAAACCCAAGGCTTCAGGCTGCACATACTGTGTAAGTACTTGAACTACGGGAATCCAGTTATTCAAAGCGAAATTAGCATCATTAATATCATTTTAAGCTGCTCACAATGCAGGCGAGGCTGCTAGCTTGTAGTGTTAGCATGTTAGCATGTTAGCTTGTAGCGTACTGCTACATGGACCAACAGTAAACATTAACATGTGTGTAAGTTAATGTTGACGACTGTGTTTATGGGCTGTCACTGTAGTTCATTGATATAAAGTGAGTTTTAGGCCATTTTACATCTAAAATACATTACAGAAAGCTACTAGGGCTGTACACAGTTCAGAACATTGTTGTTTGGCATACAACAACATATAAACAATATAAAGTATTATAATGTGTAATATGCCAGTGAGCATCTTTACATTGAAAAGACTTAAACGACTATGGTCACCGGTAAAACGACTGGTTGAAGAGTGAATATGTTTTATAATTCTTGATTAATTTACAGACATCCATCTGAAATATGGCAGATCATCTGAAACCGGATCCTGGAGGCTTTGACAACAACATTTAAAGAAGAAACAGGAGATTTTGTTATGTTTTTTCAATTTCATTGTAGTTATATGAATAAAAACAAATTAATTGTTGCCTGTGTCAGATGGTCTTATTTGCCCTGTCAGTATAAACTGTTACTATGACTACGTATTTAATTGCTACATATTTTACTGTGAGCATTTTGAGGTTCAAAAGATGTTTAAAAGACGTTCAAAAGTTGTTCAAAAGTGAAAGTTTATTCAACGTCTATTTGTAGACGTCTATTAGACGTTCACGTTTAGACCATATTTCACCGGGATTTGCAATATTGGCTTTCAACTGAGAAATAAGGATGTGGTTTCATAGTAAGCCTCTAAAATGATGATACAACATTATTAGCACAACGTAGAGGATTACAAATGCACTATTGCAAATCATGTTGAAATGTGGTCTAAACGTGAACGTCTAATAGACGTCTACAAATAGACGTTGAATAAACTTTCACTTTTGAACCACTTTTAGACGTCTTTTCAACGTCGGCCATAGACGTCCTTTAGACGTCTTTTCAATGGAAAAATGCTCACTGGGTTACTTGAGTACATGTGTTAGAGTAAATGGAACCCGTTAATACCAACCTCTTGAAGTCACTGACCACTTTCTAAATGAAAGAGAAGGATAACTTCTAACACTTGCTCCCTTTTCAACCCATGTATATATCAGACGTCACGCAAATTGTTTCCTCAGAAGTCCATCACTTCAAATATTATGTATGAGCCGTTTAGAAGTTGTTTTTTTGCCTTACGACTTTGTATATGAAATAGTTAAAATAAAATAAAACTTCATTGTCCATTGAATAGTGATAGAAAATGATTTAGGTGAGGCGCTCACAAATAACATAAAACATACATTGATGAAAGACTCGCATAAAAAAATACAGTAAAACACAAACACTTCCATATTCACATGTCTGTGCAGGTGTGCAACGCTACATCAAAAAGTCTTAAACAGTTGCCTGGTGGGACTGGGAGTAGGTATGGTGAAGGGTCTTTTCTTTTTACTGCAGGACAGTAAAGGCCTGTGAGATTGGTTTGATTTTAGTTGAATGCTTGATTCTTGTGAGTTTTTCCTGCTTGTTTTTGTGAGGACGTTCAACCAGGATGCCTTTTTCAAGATAAAACTTCATTCGAAAAGTGACCGGTATACAGCCGTTAAAATGTCCTGTCTGAATTTAAAACCTTTCAGGCTCCCCAAGAGAAAGGTGTGCTGTTGAGCCTTTCTGTAAACCCCGGCTGCATGTTATGTGAGGGACAGTCGATGTGTTAAGCTTAGTTTAAACTCGAGGTAGTAAAGTCGGCACAAGGACCGCATGCCAGAAAATGATGTAATCACGGCCGGCCAGCCCACGGTTCACGTAGGTTCCACCCCGCAAGTGGTCGCTTGGATGTGCACCTCTGAATTTTTTTAAACTTCTCATGCGCGGTGCGTGCGATCACGTGACTATAACAAATAGTTCAATGATAGAAACACTATTGACATGTCTAGGGATACTTTACATATTCAATCTTTTTTGGTTAAAATGCCGGTAATACTTACCTTGTTTGTTTACAGAGCTTGTAAAAAGGCAATAAAGTAGGCCATTAATATGAGATATGAGTTTACAGATAATTACAATCTGTATGAGGGTTCTGTTCAATTTTTCTTTCAACCGAAGCTTACAGACCACCGTCCTGTCTGATTATAATTAATTGCTTACAGAACAAACTTTGACATATTTACATTTGTTGGGAAACCAAAGTAAGATTAACATTATCAGACATGCTGCATTTAGTTGGTCTCTTACAACATATGGTAATATTTAAAACAACTTACTCGTATGAAATGCTGTTTTCCGACTATAAAGTTAGCTGTACATCTACAAACTTTTGGAACTGCTTGCCAACAATAAAAATTGGCTGAAATGTGTTTATGTTACATAATTATATGCTAAGTAAGCCAATAGTAAAACATGCATTTTTACATATTTTATAGGTTTTATTCATTTTAAATCCCATTCATTATTTGTATCTACATGTTAATATTACATCTCTATGTTTTACAGGCTTTATTTTTCAATCTAAAGCACTTTAAACTACGCCAACATGCATGGAATATGCCAGAGTGTGATGATGATTGATTGATCACATGGTTGGTGAAAAGACCGGCAAACACCAGTCCTGGGAATGTTGTTAATCACAACATATTTGTTTTTTTTAGTTTAGAACAGTGAGAGATAAGTTATGAGGACTTATTTACTATTGTGCTGGTGCACTGTTGTCTAGTTGTCCAACATTTGTTTAAGTCAACAGTCCAACCTCATAATAGTAGGCAAAACAAGTGAAGCAGGAGATTTTCAAGGTGAGTTAATTGCAATAATTTCACAGAGAAATGTCTGTTGGTGTTTGTTAAGACTCAGACTTGTAGGAATGCATATTTGGTTAAGATGTATGTGCTACATATTAACTTACAGCAAAGATCTAAAGCTCAGTGAGGTATATCAGTTTCCTATCACAATGATCCAACCCCTCATGACCCAGAATAGGTAGACTTGGAAAGAAGCTCAGCAAATGAAATAATTCTTAATTGCGGAATTTTAATATGTAACCGAATATGTTTTGGTTTTTTACTCACCAAAACAGACAATTGAACAGATTTTAATCTTAGCAAGTAATGGTTTATCATTTTTATGCACTCTTTAGTCAGCCCCTCTATTGTTCATTTAATGCTAGAGTGCTATTCACAGCTCCGTCAGGCAGATGTACAGAAAATCCGTAGGCATAATTTTACAAATAATAAAAAAATAAGTATTCATGACATGGTTTTGATCCCATTTGGACCCAGGGCTCTTGGTAATGTCTTGAATTTAACTGAGTTGGTCTGGACTGGAATGCTGATGATGACCTGCGTTGATTTCAGAAAGACAGGAACAATGATGATACAGTTTTAATATGCTGGTGTAGATGTGCTTGGAGTCCACAACCTGTTATAATAAAGATGGAAAGAGGCTGGTTGGGAGTAGGGGTTGGAATGGTGGGATTTGTGGGCCTGACACAGCTTCTGGGCCAGATGAGTTATAATTTCCTTCTCAGCAAAGATAACAGTGGATACCTGCCAAATAATGGGAGAAGAGAGCTTATAATATTAAGACTGCTTGAATATTTAAAGCTCCGTTCTTTAGCAGAAAATACAAGGTTAAGAATGTATGAATTCAGTTGCCTGCTTTCCTCGAGATTTAGCAACTAAATGTTCTGCTAAGAATAACAACACAAACGGGTGGGTGCTAATTCATTTAATTTAAAAGGCAAAATCCCATGTCTCCACAGCAGTTTAATCAAACTTAGATAGCACTGTCACAGCTTATCCCTCCATGTATGATCATTAAGGATATTTCAGATCAAACACAATGACCAATGTATTTTTGATTAATCCAGTGAAATAAATACCTGACAAAATCAGTGTACTTAATTGCACATGATGGCCACATCGACAAGAGATATTAAACAAATAGCTATACAAACATATGTTAAAATATCAACCAACCTCAGTATTTATTGTATTACTGAACAACCCCAACTGATGTGGTAAAATAACTTCATCATTCTTCACCACAACATCTCTGACATAGTAACACATAAGGTTGTGATAAAAAAATGTTCAAAAACAATGTATTTACAAGAAAAAAACATCTGTCAGTTTATCAACTTGACTAAGCCACACGTTCAAAGGGGGCCAGGAAGGGAATTTCTTGTGTATATTGTGCACTTACTCAAGTTGACTTAGCGATGTCTAGATGCTGGATCCAAAAATACGTCAATAAGAGCTGATTGAAGAAGATGTCACAACTTTCACTCTGTCATGCCTTGTTTTGACCCTGTCTATAATTCTCCTGTCATTTCAGATCCAGTCCCTTACTCCAGCTTCTGATTACATCATTCCCTTCCCTTCCCCTGAATTTTCCCACCCATATTTGCCTGCAGCCCATGCCCTTGTTAGTCCTTCTGTGTAATCCTGGTCCTGTTGCACTTAATCTCTGCTAGATTGTCTAGGGTTTCCTCGCCTAGCTTTCCATCAATCACTTCCGTTATTCTTGCCTGCCCTTAGGAATAGGTACCCCCTCCCACTCATTGCCTCTTGAAACTGTTGCAGGGAGTCACCATTCACTAAGCTGGACCTCAGAAATGCTTACCAGCTGGTTTGTATTCGTGAGGGTGATGAATTGAAGACCATTTTCCACAGACCCAGTGGGCATTATGAGTACTGGGTCATGCTTTTTGGTCTTACCAACGCTCCTGCTGTTTTTCAGGCCATGGTTAGTGATGTGCTGTGTGATCTTTTCAATGTCAGTGTGTTTGTTTACTGTTGAGTGGAAAACAAGAGAGACTTCTACACCAGATTCGTCTTAAAACAAATGTGACATTTATTGTAGGATAACAGGAGTATATCGCCCAGCAGTTATACGTGCACGGGCCTAGCAGTACTGAGAAGTTCAGCAACTAAAAGGCGCTTATACAGAGTGCGCATCATGTTATATAGGTTTTATGAGTTGAATATGATAGGTCCAAAAAAAAGAGGCGGCTCTTGGTTTAGACTTTTAGACTTTCTGAGGGCCTCATCAGTTGGTCGTAAAAAGGGCCTCTGTTATCTGGTTTCTCTGCAGTAAAAGCACATTCCTTCTTTAAGTGTCTCTGTTCTTTTCCATCGTACGGCCAGGCACAAGAATGCCCTGTCCGGAGTATTTGACCTTCTAAGAGAACTCATAATCATTTACCGCAATGTGCACAGTGATAGTGTGATGTGAAAGCATAAACAAAATATACTGTGTTTGAGATTTGTATGTGTGCATTTATACATATGAATGTAATATTTACATGACAAATCCCCCTTTTCACACCTGCTAGGTGTGAATTCTCTATTAATGATTCATTCATCCTCAATTTCAAGACGGAACTGATTCTTTTGTCCTTCGTTGTCGGAATCCTCGTCCTCGTCGGGGTTCGCTGCATTTCTCAAATTCGTTCGGACCTCTGTCAATGTCCTGTCAGGTGTCGGAGCTGGGGCACAATGTGTCAGGTGGTGCCAAGGAGCGCCTGATTTACCTTTGACCTGGACCGAGTGTGACGTAACTTCCTTCATTTCCCAACGGTCCAGTCCACCTGGGGTCAGTCCACTTTCGTTTGTGAACTTTGACCCTGACCCAGTCTCCTACTTTTACCTTTGATGGCTCTCCTTCCACCGGGACGATCGCCTGGGCTCGAACAACCTGGTTGGAGAGAGCTGTGGTGAGAGATGTTAGTGCATGCAAATAGTCAGACATCTCAATCTGACACACTTCCAGAGGTGGCATATGACCTCCATCTCTGGGTGGACCTGGCATAACTCTACCAGTCAAAATTTCGTGTGGGGAGAGGTGTGTTCCTCCCCCTGGCGATGATCTCATTGCCATCAATGCCAGTGGGAGGGCCTCTACCCATGTTAACTTGGTACCTGCACATGTCTTGGCTATTTTAGCCTTCAATGTTTGATTAGCTCTTTCGACCAGACCCTGTGATTGTGGATGATACACTGAGCCAAACTTGTGGCTGATTCCCAGGCTTAGCTCTACTTTTTCTAGCAGTTTGTTATTGAAATGTGTTCCGTTGTCGGATCTAATGCATCGTGGTAACCCGTAGCGCGGGATCAACTCTGTCTGCAACCATTTCACAACTGACTGTGTATCTTCTTTTTTGGTGGGGATTGCTTCTACCCACTTTGAAAATCTGTCTACCATTACCAACATGTATCTCTTTCCTTGTACTACATTATCTGCTCCCATGTCTGTATAATCTATACTGATGTCTTGGAAACAGGCTGATGGTACCGGATATGATCCCATAGGGGTCTGCTCCTGAGTGGAGGGAGGGCAGAGCCTGCACCAGACTAGTGAGGTCAGCAAAGCTAAATGGTATGAACTGCAGTCCTGGTCGACCCCCTGTGGCTGGGCGGAGAGGGTAGGCGCCGGCGTGGTGCGCGGCCATATCTTGGTCCATTCCCCTCTTCTGCTGAGCAATTCGGAATGAGCGGCGTGGTGGTGGTTTTCTTACGACTGTTCCCTTCAGAAGTCCTTCCACTCGATAGTGACCAGGATGTTCTGGATGGATGAGCTCTCCTATGACTCCCCTTCTTCCTCGTCCTCATCGTCCTCCGAATGTAGCTGTAGCCCGAGTTCACGCATCGAGGTGTCGATTTCATCCAGGAGGGTGGTGCACTGTTGATCTATTCTTCGTTGCTTCCTCTCCTGTGGCGTGAGAGCGTACGTAGGTATAGTACGTCCTTCGTTGGACTCTGAGTCAATGTGCGGGTTATAGAAGTGGTTCCGCTCCCATTCTTCTTTTGGAGTGTCTTGTTTCATCTGTTGGTGTGGGCTGAAGGGAGGGAGTGGCTGTGGGTGGTGGTGGGGTGGTGCTGACCAAGGTATTGACCAAGACAACCCCTTTTTCCACCCCCCTCTTTCAGCTCCTGATTGCTGGCAAGAAGGCTGCCCGTCCCCTCCGCTACTCGATTCTCTTGAGGAGTCACGAGTTGGAGGCTGGGGTGTACCCTCTGCCGGTCCTGCCCCTCTGTTCCTCTCTCTTTCCATTAGGTGTACTTTTTCCGTCAACGCCTCTACCTGCTCTGTGAGTACACCTAGGCCCAAGGAGCTGTTTTGAGTGAGACAGGTAATTTGTCCACTAATATGGCGCTGCCAGGCTCCAGGTCCAGCTGTAGTGTGCCCTTTGCCTGTCAAGCAGCCACTCTGTACTGCCAACAGTGGTGCTTGTAGTGCTGCTCCGTCACCGCTGGGGGCGCTGGCCGTGGATGGGGAATATGGGGAGGCGACTTCACTGGTTCCTCGGGGAGGGGCGGGTAGAGGGTTGTTGGTTTTTCTTTTTCTTCTCCTTTGTCTTCTCTGCTCTTTCGCACGGGAGCCATTAGTGCATTCCAACCCCTTTTCTCAGGCATTTGGAGGTCCACACGTGTCGCCATGCACATTGTCGCTGCCAGATCTCCCACCCTTTCTTCCTCTTGCTTCATTCTACGGGCCTTTTTCAATTTGCTCGTAAAAAAGGTGGCATCCTTTATCATCTTTTTCTGCTTTCTCCGCTTCTTCCCGTCGGGTTTCCAACTCTTCCCTCATTTTCTGTATTTTTGTCATCGTCGGGACTTCCGGTAACCTGTTGAGCCATCCTCTATCCGTCCATCTTCTTTTCACATCCTCCCATACCTTTTTATCTGTCTTCCACTGTCCTTTTCCCCACAATCTTCCAACTCTTTCCTCTAGATCTTTTGTCAACTGTTCCACATAACTTCCACTAGTTGGCTCTCCTGCCTCAGCCATTCTATCCTTGTCTGTCACTTCCTTATATCTCTCTGTTCAACCTTCTTCCTCACTGCTCCGCCTACCTCTTTGCTTCCTCAAAGCGCTACTCAGCCCCCACCTTCTTCCTCTGCCTGCTGTCAATCCTAATAGGTAAACTACCCCTCCTACTACTTCTGCAGTTGCTGCTGACACTGATGACTGTCTCTTTTTTTTTTTTTTTAAACTGGGATGTGTGAGTGTTTGTCAGTGGTCAGTGTTGGGTGCAGGACTTGTGTCTGATGCTTGTGATTGTTCGCTTTGCCAATTCTCTATATCAAATCCTATCAATTCACGGGTCTGGTGAATCGCCGCTCCTTCTTCTTCTGGGTCTATCTCATTTATCTCATATGTCCAATGGTTCTTAACCATGACTAGCCATTACTCTTAATATACACTGCCTCAGTTTAACAATTACTCACGTGTTAACACTCTGGAACTTTTTTACAACACGCGCCTTGAACAAACTGGGTCCCAAGGGGAAATATTAAAGCGGCACCAGCCATTACTCTTGATATACACTGCCTCAGTTTAACAATTACTCACGTGTTAACACTCTGGAACTTTTTTACAACACGCGCCTTGAACAAACTGGGTCCCGAGGGGAAATATCAAAGCGGCTTTTTTTTTTTTTTTTTTTTTTCAACTCTTGTGCATTTTATGTCCAATGGTTCTTAACCATGACTTGCCATTACTCTTAATATACACTGCCTCAGTTTAACAATTACTCACGTGTTAACACTCTGGAACTTTTTTACAACACGCGCCTTGAACAAACTGGGTCCCAAGGGGAAATATTAAAGCGGCACCAGCCATTACTCTTGATATACACTGCCTCAGTTTAACAATTACTCACGTGTTAACACTCTGGAACTTTTTTACAACATGCGCCTTGAACAAACTGGGTCCCGAGGGGAAATATCAAAGCGGCTTTTTTTTCAACTCTTGATCCAAATCTCAACTTGTTCCAGAAAAACAAGCGGACAGAGTGGCCCGGAATTCGGTTCGCAGGCCGTGAACAATCGGTGTGTGGGAATTCACCCGAGCCACGCGATCAGAACAGCCTTTGAACCTACTCGGTGTACACTCTGAACACTTATTCCCTTTCACAATTCTCGATTTCTGTTAGATCCATTCACTCATGTGTACACTCTATGGCATTTATTTTTATTGCATTTTCCCCATCACCACTGCTAACACGACAGTCCTGTTATCCTTTACAATGTATTTTCTTTTTTTTTCCAATCGATTTTTATCAATTTATGAACGATTCATACTCACACTCAGTACTTCTGATCAAATTTGGTTTTACTATCGACAATATGCAGAATTTACTGAAATAGGTTTCTGCATACCTTTGTTTACAGCGCTGTTTGATCAGGTTCCCGAGGTGAGAAGAATGGCTCCTGGCTCTGCGAGGACCCTTGGTCCGCGTCCACCATCTGGATTTTCAATAGAAACGAGTTTTGTTCTTGTCCACTCTCTCACTGATCTTTTGCAACCATCCTCTGCTACCAATTTGTTGAGTGGAAAACAAGAGAGACTTCTACACCGGATTCATCTTAAAACAAATGTGACATTTATTGTAGGATAACAGGAGTATATCGCCCAGCAGTTATACGTGCACGGGCCTAGCAGTACTGAGAAGTTCAGCAACTAAAAGGCGCTTATACAGAGTGCGCATCATGTTATATAGGTTTTATGAGTTGAATATGATAGGTCCAAAAAAGAGAGAGGCGGCTCTTGGTTTAGACTTTTAGACTTTCTGAGGGCCTCATCAGTTGGTCGTAAAAAGGGCCTCTGTTATCTGGTTTCTCTGCAGTAAAAGCACATTCCTTCTTTAAGTGTCTCTGTTCTTTTCCATCGTACGGCCAGGCACTAGAATGCCCTGTCCGGAGTATTTGACCTTCTAAGAGAACTCATAATCATTTACCGCAATGTGCACAGTGATAGTGTGATGTGAAAGCATAAACAAAATATACTGTGTTTGAGATTTGTATGTGTGCATTTATACATATGAATGTAATTTACATGACATTACTTGGATGATATCCTCATTTTATCCACAGGAACACTTGCAGCACATAAACTGGGTCCCCCAGAGAGTCTTTGAGAACAAACTGTATGTCAAAGTTGAAAAATGAGAGTTCCACATCTCGAAGGTGTCTTTCCTTGGATTTGTCATCCAAAGAAAAGAAAAGAAAATACATTCTGATGGACTCTGCCAAGGTGTGGGCAGTCACCAAGTGGTCTGTCCACTCCACTGGCAAATACCTCCAATGGTTCCTGGGGCTTGCCACCTTTTAGCTGCTTTAGCTGCTTTATCTCACCCCCCCGGTGAGTTGAAGTCCAGATTAACTTCTGCTCCTCTTCTCGCCTTTCCAGACCCTACTCAGCAGTTTGAGCTGGAGGTAGACGCCTCCAACTCAGGTGTCAGCCGAGGATCAGAAGAATCAGAAAAATTTCTCAAGCAAGCTGTCCCCTGCTGAAAGAAACTACTATGTCTGTAACTGTGAGTTGCTGGCTGTTAAAATGGCTTTGGAGGAATAGAGACTCTGGTTGGAGGAACAGAGAATCCTTTTATGGTCCACAACAACCTTGAGTTCATCCATTCGGCCAAGCAGTTAGGGCCTCTCTCGCCAAGGCAGGGGGTCGTTTTTCTTTAAGCGTTTTGAGGTTCCAGATTGTCAAGTGTTTTCTAGCCATTCTTTCCAGCAATTACTTCTGTATTTTTGCCTGCCCGTTCCGGACCTATTGGACTGTCTTTGGATTTTGGATTCCCTTCCCCTGCCACTGATTACCTGGTTTGACCCTTTGTCACAGAAGATACTAGTTGTTTATCCAAATATAAAGTCAGTATTTTTCTAGATTTCTAGACCAGCTACCCAGTCACCAGAAAAAAATATTGCAAACTTGGGGATACGTTGCTTGTTGACATTTCTTAACCAATGAATGTTTCATAAATATGTTTGATATCAGCCTCTTATCACAGTTTTAGAAATGCTCGATGCTATATAGTTATGGTTGTGTATTTATTGGTTCGGTGAAGTCAACAAAGCTTCTTGAAGAAGGTTTGACAAAACCCAGTGAGCACTAGATGGGATTTAGACGTCTAAATCTGGTCTAAAACTGGTTGAAATAGGGTCTAAACGTCTATAGACGTCTTTTAGCCGTCTTTTCAACCGGCTAAAAAACGGTTAAAAATTCAACATGTCACAAAACACCATTTGGTTGATAATGTGTTCTGTTATAACGTAAGGCTGTAAGAGAGACGATATTAACATATTATAAGATTCGCAAGACTGGTGCTGACGTACTACGGTAAGCGCAGGGCCGTTTCTAGGTTTCTGAAAGATCCGGGGCTTAGCCCAGGGCCAAAACGTAACTTTGTTACATAGACACTCTTAACATAGCCTACAGGTACCTGAACTTGCACTCTCCTCCCTTTGGTCTCCTGCATGAACCCTGACTGCATCCTTATCTGCTATCATACCTGAAAATGAAGGATGTGCCATTATATGCTTAAAGAGTTCAACAAGAACAAGAACAACAAAAAAACCTTCTATTCCCATTACCTCCTTGGCTGCCAACCACTTTTGGAGCAAAAAACATTGAAATCCTTCTTTGTGACATTGTTGTTTGCAGGTCCCAGGGGTTGGGACTCTACAGCAGATGTCGTTATAATTCTCTGTTAACAAACATAAATGAGTCAGTACACTTATGCAGCCGGTCTCATTCCCTGTTGCCATGAGAATCATGTATTAACATAAATATTTCTAACTGTTATTCTTTTAATTTCATATCATATCTTCATATTATTGTCATCAACTTTCATGTACAAAGCGGTCATTTAGACTACAGACGAAAATAATAGATATAGTAGCAGGCTTAATGCCTCTGGTCCATCACACTACTAGTCATTAACGTTAGCTAGCTAGAGCATTCTAGCTGCAGACAAAGTACATGATATACATTTGCATTCAATTATAACATTATATACATTTACCATAAGTAAGGTTTTCAAAACGTTTACAGACATTTTAATTACTGACATATAATAAAGACATTGTGAAATCTAGGGCTTGTGCTCACTACTCACCTGTTGTAAACAGTGAGAGACTGGCTGCTGAAGTGTACTGACGCACTTGTTGCTCTGTTCTCGTGCGTAAATTTTTTTTTTTTTTTTTTTTTTACCAAAAAATTTGATTCGGGGCTAATCAAATTAGATCCGGGGCTTTAGCCCCGAATAAAACAGCCTAGTGACGCCACTGGGTAAGCGTATTGCCTCACTTCCGGTTCCCAGCGTAGTTGATAGTGTACTTTTACCAGCTCCAGTGAAAACTAGTCAATTGTGTGACATTCTTTATTATAGCGGCTAATTACCTGCTTTACATTTAAAACATTTGAACACTCATAGCTCACATCTTAATTCAGCGACTTTTCGCTTAAACCAACAGCTGTTTACACGTTGTTCAGTTCTGCTAACGCTAGCTAGCCTCATTTAGCTTAGCAGCTAGCGATGGCTCTCCTTCTCTCTCTCCTTCTCCCTCCTGCTCAGTGTGTCTCATGTTTAGCCATGCCTCTGCCTCCTTTACTGATAAGGGTACATGTAACAAATGTAGTTTGTTTGTTAGGTTGGAGGCAAGGCTCAGTGAGTTAGAGGCACGGTTCCGCACCATTGAAGCTCAGTCGTTAGCTACTGTAGTTAGCCAGCCCACCCCCGTAGCCGGTGCGGGCCAACCAGACGTAGCTCCTGCTAGCCGTCCCCGGCAACCCCGAGCAGCCGGGAGGCTGGGTGACTGTCCGAAGGAAGCATAGTTCTATGTCGAAGCACACGGGTCACCACCAAACGTGAAGTTAGCGAAGACAGGGGCCATAGTTAACTGCATCCCCGGGGCCAGAGCGGGCGACATAGACATAATCCCATTTAAAACTGCTGGCTAAGGCTAAACGTAAATACAGCACAATTGTTATTCACGTCGGCGGTAATGACACCCGATTACATCGCTCGGAGGTCACTAAATTGAACGTGGAATCGGCGTGTTCATACGCAAAGACAATGTCGGACTCCGTAGTATTCTCTGGCCCTCTCCCTAACCTGGTCAATGATTAGATGTATAGCCGCATGTCATCATTCGCCGCTGGCTGTCGAGGTGGTGTCCTGCAAACAATGTGGGCTTCATAGACAATTGGCAAACTTTCTGGGGAAAGCCTGGTCTGATTAGGAGAGACGGCATTCATCCTACTTTGGATGGAGCAGATCTCATATCTAGAAATCTGACCCAGTTTATTAGTGGACCTAATCCATGACCCAGAGTTCAGACCAGGAAGCAGAAGCAGAGTCGCAGTCTTTCACACTTCTCTGCGCTTCCTTTGGAGCAGTTACCCACCCAGAGGAGATGGAGTAG